>NC_069501.1:566516471-566873971 GCF_027579735.1 Bombina bombina
GTCTTAGATGAATGCGCGCAAAAGGAACTATGTCCATTGCCGCTACCATCAAACCTATCACTTCCATGCACTGCGCTATGGAAGGAAGAGGAACGGAATGAAGTATCCGACAAGAGCTTAGAAGTTTTGTTTTTCTGGTCTCTGTCAGAAAAATCCTCATTTCTAAGGAGTCTATTATTGTTCCCAAGAAGGGAACTCTTGTCGACGGAGATAGAGAACTCTTTTCCACGTTCACTTTCCATCCGTGAGATCTGAGAAAGGCCAGGACTATGTCCGTGTGAGCCTTTGCTTGAGGAAGGGACGACGCTTGAATCAGAATGTCGTCCAAGTAAGGTACTACAGCAATGCCCCTTGGTCTTAGCACCGCCAGAAGGGACCCTAGTACCTTTGAGAAAATCCTTGGAGCAGTGGCTAATCCGAAAGGAAGCGCCACGAACTGGTAATGTTTGTCCAGGAATGCGAACCTTAGGAACCGATGATGTTCCTTGTGGACAGGAATATGTAGATACGCATCCTTTAAATCCACCGTGGTCAAGAATTGACCTTCCTGGATGGAAGGATTGTTCGAATGGTTTCCATTTTGGACGATGGAACCTTGAGAAACTTGTTTAGGATCTTGAGATCTAAGATTGGTCTGAACGTTCCCTCTTTTTTGGGAACTACGAACAGATTGGAGTAGAACCCCATCCCTCGTTCTCTTAATGGAACAGGATGAATCACTTCCAGAAGATAACCTTGGGAGACTATTTCTAGCGCCCAAGGATCCAGAACATCTCTTGCCCAAGCCTGAGTGAAGAGAGAGAGTCTGCCCCCCACCAAATCCGGTCCCGGATCGGGGGCCCGCATCTCATGCTGTCTTGGGAGCAGTGGCAGGTTTCTTGGCCTGCTTTCCTTTGTTCCAGCCTTGCATAGGTCTCCAGGCTGGATTGGCTTGAGAAGTATTACCCTCCTGCTTAGAGGACGTAGCACTTGGGGCTGGTCCGTTTCTGCGAAAGGGACGAAAATTAGGTTTATTTTTGGCCTTGAAAGACCTATCCTGAGGAAGGGCGTGGCCCTTGCCCCCAGTGATATCAGAGATAATCTCTTTCAAGTCAGGGCCAAACAGTGTTTTCCCCTTGAAAGGAATGTCAAGCAATTTGTTCTTGGAAGACGCATCCGCTGACCAAGATTTTAACCAAAGCTCTCTGCGCGCCACAATAGCAAACCCAGAATTTTTCGCCGCTAACCTAGCCAATTGCAAGGTGGCGTCTAGGGTGAAAGAATTAGCCAATTTAAGAGCACGAATTCTGTCCATAATCTCCTCATAAGAAGAAGAATTACTAATAATCGCCTTTTCTAGCTCATCGAACCAGAAACACGCGGCTGTAGTGACAGGGACAATGCATGCAATTGGTTGTAGAAGGTAACCTTGCTGAACATAACATCTTTTTTAGCAAACCTTCTAATTTTTTATCCATAGGATCTTGGAAAGCACAACTATCTTCTATGGGTATAGTGGCGCGCTTGTTTAGAGTAGAAACCGCCCCCTCGACCTTGGGGACTGTCTGCCATAAGTCCTTTCTGGGGTCGACTATAGGAAACAATTTTTTAAATATGGGGGGAGGTACGAAAGGTATACCGGGCCTGTCCCATTCTTTATTAACAATGTACGCCACCCGCTTGGATATAGGAAAAGCTTCGGGGGGCCCCGGGGCCTCTAGGAACTTGTCCATTTTACATAGTGTTTCTGGAATTACCAGATAATCACAATCATCCAAATTAGATAACACCTCCTTAAGCAGAGCGCGGAGATGTTCCAACTTAAATTTAAAAGTAATCACATCAGGTTCAGCTTGTTGAGAAATTTTTCCTGAATCTGAAATTTCTCCCTCAGACAAAACCTCCCTGGCCCCCTCAGACTGGTGTAGGGGCCCTTCAGAAACAATATCATCAGCGTCCTCATGCTCTTCAGTATTTTCTAAAACAGAGCAGTCGCGCTTTCGCTGAGAAGTGGGCATATTGGCTAAAATGTTTTTGATAGAATTATCCATTACAGCCGTTAATTGTTGCATAGTAAGGAGTATTGGCGCGCTAGATGTACTAGGGGCCTCCTGTATGGGCAAGACTGGTGTAGACGAAGGAGGGGATGATGCAGTACCATGCTTACTCCCCTCACTTGAGGAATCCTCTTGGGCATCATTTTTACTAAATTTTTTATGACATAAATCACATCTATTTAAATGAGAAGGAACCTTGGCTTCCCCACAGTCAGAACACAATCTATCTGGTAGTTCAGACATGTTAAACAGGCATAAACTTGATAACAAAGCACAAAAAACGTTTTAAAATAAAACCGTTACTGTCACTTTAAATTTTAAACTGAACACACTTTATTACTGCAATTGCGAAAAAGTATGAAGGAATTGTTCAAAATTCACCAAAATTTCACCACAGTGTCTTAAAGCCTTAAAAGTATTGCACACCAAATTTGGAAGCTTTAACCCTTAAAATAACGGAACCGGAGCCGTTTTTATATTTAACCCCTTTACAGTCCCTGGAATCTGCTTTGCTGAGACCCAACCAAGCCCAAAGGGGAATACGATACCAAATGATGCCTTCAGAAAGACTTTTCTATGTATCAGAGCTCCACACACATGCAGCTGCATGCCATGCTGTTCTCAAAAACAAGTGCGCCATACCGGCGCGAAAATGAGGCTCTGACTATGATTAGGGAAAGCCCCTATAGAATAAAGTGTCTAAAACAGTGCCTGCCGATATTATTTTACAAAAAATACCCAGATTAAATGATTCCTCAAGGCTAAATATGTGTAAATATGATCGATTTAGCCCAGAAAATGTCTACAGTCTTAATAAACCCTTGTGAAGCCCTTATTTACTGTCTGAATAAAAATGGCTTACCGGATCCCATAGGGAAAATGACAGCTTCCAGCATTACATCGTCTTGTTAGAATGTGTCATACCTCAAGCAGCAAAAGACTGCTCACTGTTCCCCCAACTGAAGTTAATTCCTCTCAACAGTCCTGTGTGGAACAGCCATGGATTTTAGTAACGGTTGCTAAAATCATTTTCCTCATACAAACAGAAATCTTCATCTCTTTTCTGTTTCAGAGTGAATAGTACATACCAGCACTATTTTAAAATAACAAACTCTTGATTGAATAATAAAAACTACAGTTAAACACTAAAAAACTCTAAGCCATCTCCGTGGAGATGTTGCCTGTACAACGGCAAAGAGAATGACTGGGGTAGGCGGAGCCTAGGAGGGATCATGTGACCAGCTTTGCTGGCTCTTTGCCATTTCCTGTTGGGGAAGAGAATATCCCACAAGTAAGGATGACGCCGTGGACCGGACACACCTATGTTGGAGAAATATGTATTTATTTATTTTCAAATCAAACTTGCCGATTTTCATCCCCCTTACCAGATCCTGATACCTTCAATGCATTAGTTTGTAAATATGCATTGCAGCATAACCCTGCTTTCTCCCTTTGTGTGCACGAGTACAGCGCTTGCGGGGGGGGGGGGGATTCCCTTATGTAGTCAGCACTCATGGGAACTGTGATGAGCCCAATATAAGCTTGTTCACTGGTTGGAACCTCACTGCAAACTTGTATAATTTTATGTAACCTATACTGTATTACAAGATATTTTCAAAATAATGTATCTTCTTCACCATGCAGCCCAATATGAGAAATGATGTGCCACATATTTTCTTTAGCGCTTGTAAATGCTATCCAGAAATTTTACTTAGCATGGGCATATTAGCACTTGCAAGTGCTAAGGAATATAGTATATGGCGCATCATTTCTGTATGTCAATGCTGGCGCTAGTGAACTGTATTATTATTATTTTTTTAATCAAATCAAAAGTATATAGTTCATTAAATTAACATCAAATGAACAACACTTATAAGATGTTCTCCAGACCTAGATATACACCAGACACACATTGGATCCACACAGCCATGGAATGTGCAAGCCGGAAGCACTTTATTCAAGTTTTTTTGCCTTAGTGAAAGATCTCTTATAACGGGTTTTTATTTTGCTCTAGTGTTATCATTGAAGCGCGGTGAGCTCGTTAAATCTATTACGGAGCTTTTTAACCTTGCAACCAGGCTTTATCCTTTTATGTATATTCTTTCAGAATAAATCTTCTTTGAACTGGCATCAGACTCCCTGTATTTTCCGTTTTCATGACATTGGTTACTTTACGTGCTGCACTATTGTTAATTTTTTTTTACAGCCTAAAAAAGAAGCCAAGCAATTCTGCTAAGAACCCTCTAGACCAGCACCACCATCTATGGAGCATTTGTATTCATCAGTCCTGGGAGAGACTGTGGGAGGAAGAGGTCTACTGTTAAAGGGGAGTGTTATTTCTGTAGATCTCCTGCATTTTAGAGCTTGTCTGCAGAATTTAGTTTGTTGTATATTACAATACAAATATGCTCACCAATACAATAATGAAATCCACATACTTACACTGGAAGGTCTGGATGGTGCCTCTTTTAAGGACTATATAAAGCAGTAGAATTAGTTGTGGGGTGTTTTCGAGGAAGGTCTCGACGAGCCGCAACATACTAATATCATGTGTAAGAAAGTAGGCATATTCCTGGTATTGTTCATTTCCGGTCTTGTACGCTTTGAATCCTACCTCTAGTGAGTGTATGCACCTGCAAGAGAACACAGTGTTACAGTAGCACAGTACATTTTTTTAATTTAAATCTTCAGCTCTATCCCACCCCCACTAGCACTAGAGTAATCAATACGCTACAAAATATGGCTGTAGTAGTGGCAAAAAAAGTGGAAACTAAAAACAAAAACACTAACTACTTTACAACAATTAGCAAAAAACAAACAAACACAAGAGTCACTGTGTGGTGACCAGAATTGATTTCTTGAAATAGGCTGAAACAGAACTGAATAATTAGCCCCATGTCACATTTTCACACTAGAACATGGAGTAGCCAAACGTTTATTTTAGGAGTTAAAAGGACACTCAATCAAAATTAAACTTTCATTATTCAGATAGGGCATGCCATTTTAAACAACTTTCCAATTTACTTCCATTAACTAAATGTGCGCAGTCTTTTATTATTTAAACTTTTTGAGTCACCAGCTCCTACTACTGAGCATGTGCAAGAATAAGTGTGTATGCATTTGTGAATAGTTAGTGGCTGTCACATGGTACGTGTATGCATTTGTGATTGGCTGATGGCTGTCACATGGTACAGGGGGAGTGGAAAAAGACATAACTTTTAAAATTGTCAGAAATAAAATCTACTACTCATTTGAAGTCCAGACCAAGTGCTATTGCATTGTCTTGTTATCTTGCATTTGTTGATTATGCAAATCTACTGTGTTGACTGGTCCTTTAAAGGAAAGTGCAGCTATAAAAATGATTTAAAAAGTTAAGCAGTTCCCTGTTTCAGACCAGTTTATCTCATTTGTTTACAAATTATCGGCTAGATTTAGAGTTTTGTCGGTAACGACCCGCGTAGCTAACGCTGGCTTTTTTTCCCCGCACCTTTTAAATACTGCTGGTATTGAGAGTTCACAGAATGGCTGCGTTAGGCTCCAAAAAAGGAGCATAGAGCATAATTTACCGCCACTGCAACTCTCAATACCAGCTGTGCTTACGGACGCGGCCAGCTTCAAAAACGTGCTCGTGCACGATTCCCCCATAGGAAACAATGGGGCAGTTTGAGCTGGAAAAAAACCTAACACCTGCAAAAAAGCAGCGTTCAGCTCCTAATGCAGCCCCATTGTTTCCTATGGGGAAACACTTCCTAAGTCTGCACCTAACACCCTAACATGTACCCCGAGTCTAAACACCCCTAACCTTACACTTATTAACCCCTAATCTCCCGACCCCGCTATCGCTGACACCTGCATTATACAATTAACCACTAATTTGCCGCTCCGTACACCGCCGCAACCTACATTATCCCTATGTACCCCTAATCTGCTGCCCCTAACACCGCCGACCCCTATATTATATTTATCAACCCCTAACCTGCCGCCCCCAACGTCGCCTCCACCTACCTACAATTATTAACCCCTAATCTGCCGACAGGACCTCACCGCTACTATAATAAATGTATTAACCCCTAAAGCTAAGTCTAACCCTAACACTAACACCCCCCTAAGTTAAATATAATTTAAATCTAACAAAATAAATTAACTCTTATTAAATAAATTATTCCTATTTAAAGCTAAATACTTACCTGTAAAATAAATCCTAATATAGCTACAATATAAATTATAATTATATTGTAGCTATTTTAGGATTAATATTTATTTTACAGGCAACTTTGTATTTATTTTAACCAGGTACAATAGCTATTAAATAGTTAATAACCATTTAATAGCTACCTAGTTAAAATAATTACAAAATTACCTGTAAAATAAATCATTACCTAAGTTACAATTAAACCTAACACTACACTATCAATAAATTAATTAAATAAAATACCTACAATTATCTACAATTAAACCTAACACTACACTATCAATATATTAATTAAATAAAATACCTACAATTATCTACAATTAAACCTAACACTACACTATCAATAAATTAATTAAATAAAATACCTACAATTATCTACAATTAAACCTAACACTACACTATCAATAAATTAATTAAATACAATACCTACAAATAAATACAATAAACTAACTAAAGTACAAAAAATTAAAGAATATTTACAAACATTATAAAAATATTACAACAATTTTAAGCTAATTACACCTACTCTAAGCCCCCTAATAAAATAACAAAGCCCCCCAAAATAAAAAAAATGCCCTACCCTATTCTAAAATACAAATAGAAAAGCTCTTTTACCTTACCAGCCCTTAAAAGGGCCTTTTGCGGGGCATGCCCCAAAGAATTCAGCTCTTTTGCCTGGAAAAAAAAACATACAATACCCCCCCCCAACATTACAACCCACCACCCACATACCCCAAATCTAACCCAAACCCCCCTTAAATAAACCTAACACTAAGCCCCTGAAGATCTTCCTACCTTATCTTCACCACGCCGGGTATCACCGATCGGTCCAGGCTCCGAAGTCTTCATCCAAGCCCAAGCGGGGGCTGAAGACGTCCTTCCTCTGGCTGAAGTCTTGATCCAAGCGGCGGCTGAAGAGGTCCATTATCGGGGCTGAAGTCTTCTTCCTATCCGGGCAGAAGAGGAGATCCAGACCGGTAGACATCTTCATCCAAGCGGCATCTTCTATCTTCTTCCATCCGTCGACGAGCGGCTCCATCTTCAAGACCTCCGACGCGGATCCATCCTCTTCTTCCGACGTCCTAACACAGAATGAAGGTTCCTTTAAGGGACGTCATCCAAGATGGCGTCCCTCGAATTCCGATTGGCTGATAGGATTCTATCAGCCAATTGGAATTAAGGTAGGAAAATTCTGATTGGCTGATGGAATCAGCCAATCAGATTCAAGTTCAATCCGATTGGCTGATTGGATCAGCCAATCAGATTGAGCTCGCATTCTATTGGCTGATCGGAACAGCCAATAGAATGCAAGCTCAATCTGATTGGCTGATTGGATCAGCCAATCGGATTGAACTTGAATCTGATTGGCTGATTCCATCAGCCAATCAGAATTTTCCTACCTTAATTCCGATTGGCTGATAGAATCCTATCAGCCAATCGGAATTCGAGGGACGCCATCTTGGATGACGTCCCTTAAAGGAACCTTCGTTCTGTGTTAGGACGTCGGAAGAAGAGGATGGATTCGCGCCGGAGGTCTTGAAGATGGAGCCGCTCGTCGATGGATGGAAGAAGATAGAAGATGCCGCTTGGATGAAGATGTCTACCGGTCCGGATCTCCTCTTCTGCCCAGATAGGATGAAGACTTCAGCCCCGATGATGGACCTCTTCAGCCGCCGCTTGGATCAAGACTTCAGCCGGAGGATGGACGTCTTCAGCCCCCGCTTGGGCTTGGATGAAGACTTCGGAGCCTGGACCAATCGGTGATACCCGGCATGGTGAAGATAAGGTAGGAAGATCTTCAGGGGCTTAGTGTTAGGTTTATTTAAGGGGGGTTTGGGTTAGATTAGGGGTATGTGTGTGGTGGGTTGTAATGTTGGGGGGGGGGTATTGTATGTTTTTTTTTCCAGGCAAAAGAGCTGAATTCTTTGGGGCATGCCCCGCAAAATGCCCTTTTAAGGGCTGGTAAGGTAAAAGAGCTTTTCTATTTGTATTTTAGAATAGGGTAGGGCATTTTTTTATTTTGGGGGGCTTTGTTATTTTATTAGGGGGCTTAGAGTAGGTGTAATTAGCTTAAAATTGTTGTAATATTTTTATAATGTTTGTAAATATTTTTTTATTTTTTGTAACTTAGTTCTTTTTTATTTTTTGTACTTTAGTTAGTTTATTTAATTGTATTTATTTGTAGGTATTGTATTTAATTAATTTATTGATAGTGTAGTGTTAGGTTTAATTGTAGATAATTGTAAGTATTTTATTTAATTAATTTATTGATAGTGTAGTGTTAGGTTTAATTGTAACTTAGGTTAGGATTTATTTTACAGGTAAATTTGTAATTATTTTAACTAGGTAACTATTAAATAGTTATTAACTATTTAATAGCTATTGTACCTGGTTAAAATAAATACAAAGTTGCCTGTAAAATAAATATTAATCCTAAAATAGCTATAATATAATTATTATTTATATTGTAGCTATATTAGGGTTTATTTTACAGGTAAGTATTTAGCTTTAAATAGGAATAATTTATTTAATAAGAGTTAATTTATTTTGTTAGATTTAAATTATATTTAACTTAGGGGGGTGTTAGTGTTAGGGTTAGACTTAGCTTTAGGGGTTAATACATTTATTAGAGTAGCGGTGAGGTCCGGTCGGCAGATTAGGGGTTAATAATTGTAGGTAGGTGGAGGCGACGTTGGGGGCGGCAGATTAGGGGTTAATAGATATAATATAGGTGGCGGCGGTGTGCGGTCGGCAGATTAGGGGTTAAAAAAATTTAATAGAGTGGTGGCGATGTGGGGGGGCCTCGGTTTAGGGGTACATAGGTAGTTTATGGGTGTTAGTGTACTTTAGAGCACAGTAGTTAAGAGCTTTATGAACCGGCGTTAGCCCAGAAAGCTCTTAACTCCTGGCTTTTTGCTGCGGCTGGAGTTTTGTCGTTAGATTTCTAACACTCACTTCAGCCACGACTCTAAATACCAGCGTTAGAAAGATCCCATTGAAAAGATAGGATACGCAATTGACGTAAGGGGATCTGCGGTATGGAAAAGTTGCGGCTGCAAAGTGAGCGTTAGACCCTTTCCTGACTGACTCTAAATACCAGCGGTAGCCCAAAACCAGCGTTAGGAGCCCCTAACGCTGGTTTTGACGGCTAACGCCAAACTCTGAATCTAGCCGTATATGTTTATATTAGGTTTTTCTTTTTATATATCTTTTTATTATCCAACAAAGGGCATCTTAAAACAATCATACATGGTGCTATAAAGTATATACATAAAAAAACATAATATCCATAAAGACATTTGTCAAATACAAAATCACCAAAATAAACAGTTGACATTATAACAACACCACCACAGGGTTCAAAATTTTCTCTAGCCCACTAGCCATTGCGAGTGGAAATTTAACAGTGGCGAGTGAAAGTTAGTGAGTCAATGTATTATAACAAATATTATCTAAAGGGATATTATATATCTAAGAAAGGGCAAGGATGTTATTCCTCTAGGGCTATAGGGCCCCATTAGTGCTTAGATTGTTACTTCTGAGAGGTTAAACAGGGGCAGAGAGAGATTGGAGAGGAAAAGTAAAAGTAGAGAGAAACTTAAAGGACCAGTCAACACAGTAGATTTGCATAATCAACAAATGCAAGATAACAAGATAATGCAATAGCACTTAGTCTGAACTTCAAAAGAGTAGTAGATTTTTTTCTGACAATTTTAAAAGTTATGTCTTTTTCCACTCCCCCTGTACCATGTGACAGCCATCAGCCATTCAAAAATGCATACACGTACCATGTGACAGCCATACACACTTATTCTTGCACATGCTCAGTAGGAGCTGGTGACTCAAAAAGTTTAAATATAAAAAGAATGTGCACGGGGTGCGTGTCCGAGCAGCGTACCGGATAGGACGCATCTACTATAAGCTCTGAAGGAATTCTCCATAAACCCGCCGATTTAAGAGCACTCAACAACAAAACCATCTATATATCTCAACATACAACAGTCACAGGAGCTACGGTGACTAGATTATACTCTATGTTTGTTGTTTTTATGAAATCAGAGCTATAGTTCGGACGAAAAAGACCTAAGGCGGCGGCCTATCTGTAGGTAACGACCTCCCCCGGCTCCACCGGGTAATCAGTGCTGGCAGCAGGAATCTGCCTTACTGACTTTTTCAGCCACAACTCACTGAGTTCTTTGAATATACTACCTTTTGGACTTATACTCACGCATCTCTAGAATTTGAAGCGGAACATACGGGATTAAGTACTGCGTAGTTAAGATGGCTACTGTAGGAGAACTAGGTGCTAAAAATAAATACACAGAGCGCCTCCTAAAAGGCTAAGACACTAGTAGTGACAAGATTATTTAAATAAAAAATATATTGAAATTCTATAGGGGTATATAAAATATTTTATAAGCTACTTATAGCTAAAATATACAAACAAGATACAAAAGTGGATCCATTTAAAATTAACAATAAAATATGCATATATCTATATAAAAAACAATACAATTGTGGTTAAAAACCACAACAATATACAATCTTAATCACAAAATAAATTACAATAAAACAGCTGTTGATGGTTGGATAAAAAATATAAATATATAAAAACATCAATTTACTGAGTAGGTGTCCATAAATATGTAGGTCCCAAACTTTAAATTCTTTCCAGAGAGTGAATGTCCAATATGAAGATTCTATTTTAAAACAGTTATCCTTATATATCCCTCGATAAACGGTGAAATGATGAAGTGTGTAAAAAAGAAAAACGTAGTGGTTTTCAAATCAAATTTCAAAAATTATTGTGAATATCCAAAAAATCCTGAAAAGATGATGTGATGAAGTGGGCGTGAATAATCAAAAAATGTGTGTACACAAAAATGAAAAAAGAAAAAGGAAAAAATGTGAAAAAATAATCCAAATGAATATTTAGGATGTGTTAAAGTGAATAACACACTTATAAAGTGACCCTTATGTGAATACAAGATGTGAAGAGATGCTCCTAAAAAGTTATTCCTGTGTGTAAACGATGAAAAAATACAGAAATGGATCCTATGTCTCAGGGATCAATTCATTCAAAGATATACCTGTAATAAAACAAATATAACATAGTGCAAAACTGCTATTCAAACTTAGTCAGTAATTGAAAAGAAGCTTACCATATATGTCAACGCGTTTCGGCCCTAAGAACTGGGCCTTTATCAAGACTATAGATGGATTAGCATGGTAGCTCCTTTTATAGCTATTACTGGCCAATAAGTGCCAGTGTTGTTTTGGCGCCAAAAAATAACCTCTACTTCCTGTTCCTGTTGACCTGGAAGTAAAAAAATAACCTCTACTTCCTGTTCCTGTTGACCTGGAAGTAAAAAAATATAACCTCTACTTCCTGTTCCTGATGACCTGGAAGTACTATTGAGTTTATTCTATTTTTGTATATATGTTCCTAGTTTCATGGTAAATTCATGCTATGTTTCAAATAAAGTACATGTTCATTTTTATTTGTTTCATTAATATTTGAAAGATAATATTTGCCTAAAATCGGCAAACCGGAAGTGTGTGTTCAGTCATTTATCACCATGGAAACCAATATAAGAGTGAATGAATAGAACAATTTTCAGTCATATATTTAGATTTACCATGCCTGATCTGAAAATAGGCTTAATCTATCCTAAGGTAACTAGCTATTTTTGAAAATTGTAAGGCTGCTTGTTAGGCCCTTCTTTGACAGAAAAGACGAGTGAATGAAAAATGTATTCTACTTAGGGAAGACATCAAAGTAATAAGTATTATAGTGGATATGACACTATTAAGGAATACAATAAAATAAAATAGAAGATTCTTATTTAAAAACATCAGCCAGTACCCAGAGTAATAGAGAGAACATCAACAAAAAGAAAAAACTCACATCCAGAGGAATTTCTTACACCTACGGAAAAAAGAAAACTTGTAGAAGCAAGAGAGGAGGAAAGAAATTGAATAAGAATAAAAATCAAAGGGTAAATAAGAATACAAATGAGAACGAAAATAAGCAAAAGAACACATGTAATACTGTTTCATCATCCGGAGGAATCTATAATTTAAGTACTGTAATACTATCAGAAAAGGAAACTTCAATATTAAATTATGGTTTGTCCTTTGCTCCATCTAAAGGCCTAAACAAATTTGAAACCTTTGTTAATGCAAAGGAATTCATCAGAAGAATTACCTTAAAAAGGCACTTCATAAAATCTCCTTTAGAATCTTATACATCTTATTATGGAAATATAGATGTAGCTAACAATGATTTAAGGTTGAGCCCATATCGACACACCGATCTAAAACCCAAATCGTCTTTTTTTCCAGTGACTAGTAAGGGTAATGCCATCGAAACATTCGAGACAATGGTAGTCAAAGAAATAAGAGACATAAAACCTAAAAAATTGAACAAATACAAACATAATTTGTCTAAAGAACAACTGCACACCATTAGGAAATTGGAAAAAAAAACACAATGTGGTCATCAAACCAGCGGACAAGGGTGGGGGGATTGTTGTCCTGAAAAAAGAAGACTACGATCAAGAATGTCATAGAGTTTTATCTGATGACCAAACTTATGAAGTATTGAAACAGAACCCGGTTGAGGGTTACAAAAGGGAGTTAGACAGACTCTTAGGAGAAGCCAAAAACAATGGAATACTGAACAATAAGGAGTTCAAGTATATAGGGACAAAAGACCCAATAACTCCGGTAATATACTACCTCCCTAAGATACATAAGTCCTTGGTGAACCCACCGGGTAGACCAATAATTTCAGGCATCGGATCATTGACAAGCAATCTGTCGGATATGTTGACAGAAACCTTCAGAGATATGTTATGGGACTACCATCCTACCTTAAAGATTCAACCCAGGTTATGAACATATTGAATAATATAGAATGGAATGACAATTACATATTAGCTACATGCGACGTCACATCCCTCTATACTAGCATACCCCATGAGGGAGGTATAGAGGCGGTGGAACTTTTCCTGAAAAAAGATGAAGAAGTACCAGAATTACAGAGAAATGTTATTCTTGATGCGATAAAACATAATTTATGCTTACCTGATAAATTTATTTCTCTTGTAGTGTAGTCAGTCCACGGGTCATCCATTACTTATGGAATATATCTCTTCCTAACAGGAAGCTGCAAGAGGATCACCCAAGCAGAGCTGCTATATAGCTCCTCCCCTCACATGTCATATTCAGTCATTCGACCAAAACCAGACGAGAAAGGAGAAACCATAGGGTGCAGTGGTGACTGTAGTTTAATTAAAATTTAGGTCTGCCTTAAAGACAGGGCGGGCCGTGGACTGACTACACTACAAGAAAAATAAATTTATCAGGTAAGCATAAATTATGTTTTCTCTTGTTAAGTGTAGTCAGTCCACGGGTCATCCATTACTTATGGAATACCAATACCAAAGCTAAAGTACACGGATGAAGGGAGGGACAAGGCAGGAACATTAAACAGAAGGAACCACTGCCTGAAGTACCTTTCTCCCAAAAATAGCCTCCGAAGAAGCAAAAGTGTCAAATTTGTAAAATTTTGAAAAAGTGTGAAGTGAAGACCAAGTCGCAGCCTTGCAAATCTGTTCAACAGAGGCCTCATTTTTAAAGGCCCAGGTGGAAGCCACAGCTCTAGTAGAATGAGCTGTAATCCTTTCAGGAGGCTGCTGTCCAGCAGTCTCATAGGCTAAACGTATTATGCTACGAAGCCAAAAAGAGAGAGATGTAGCCGAAGCCTTTTGACCTCTTCTCTGTCCAGAGTAAACGACAAACAGGGAAGAAGTTTGACGAAAATCTTTAGTTGCCTGCAAATAGAACTTCAGGGCACGGACTACGTCCAGATTATGCAAAAGTCGTTCCTTCTTTGAAGAAGGGTTAGGACACAGTGATGGAACAAAAATCTCTTGATTGATATTCCTGTTAGTAACTACCTTAGGTAAGAACCCAGGTTTAGTACACAGAACTACCTTGTCTGAATGAAAAATCAGATAAGGAGAATCACAATGTGAGGCAGATAACTCAGAGACTCTTCGAGCCGAGGAATAGCCATCAAAAACAGAACCTTCCAGGATAACAGCTTGATATCAATGGAATGAAGGGGTTCAAATGGAACGCCTTGAAGAACGTTAAGAACTAAGTTTAAGCTCCACGGCGGAGCAACGGTCTTAAACACAGGCTTAATCCTAGCTAAAGCCTGACAAAAAGCCTGAACGTCTGGAACTTCAGCCAGACGTTTGTGTAGAAGAATAGACAGAGCAGAAATCTGTCCCTTTAACGAACTAGCAGATAAGTCCTTTTCTAAACCGTCTTGTAGAAAGGACAATATCCTAGGAATCCTAACCTTACTCCATGAGTAACTCTTGGATTCGCACCAATATAAATATTTACGCCATATCTTATGGTAAATTTTTCTAGTAACAGGCTTCCTAGCCTGTATTAAGGTATCAATAACCGACTCCGAGAAGCCACGCTTTGATAGAATCAAGCGTTCAATATCCATGCAGTCAGCCTCAGAGAAATTAGATTTGGATGGTTGAAAGGACCCTGAATTAGAAGGTCCTGTCTCAGAGGCAGAGACCACGGTGGACAGGACGACATGTCCACTAGGTCTGCATACCAGGTCCTGCGTGGCCACGCAGGCGCTATCAGAATCACCGAAGCTCTCTCCTGTTTGATCTTGGCAATCAAACGAGGAAGCAACGGAAATGGTGGAAACACATAAGCCATGTTGAAGACCCAAGGGGCTGTCAGAGCATCTATCAGCACCGCTCCCGGGTCCCTGGACCTGGATCCGTAACAAGGAAGCTTGGCGTTCTGGCGAGACGCCATGAGATCCAGATCTGGTTTGCCCCAACGATGAATCAGTTGAGAAAAACCTCCGGATGAAGTTCCCACTCCCCCCGGATGAAAAGTCTGGCGACTTAGAAAATCCGCCTCCCAGTTCTCCACGCCTGGGATGTAAATCGCTGACAGGTGGCAAGAGTGAGACTCTGCCCAGCGAATTATCTTTGAGACTTCCAACATCGCTAGGGAACTTCTGGTTCCCCCTTGATGGTTGATGAAAGCCACAGTCGTGATGTTGTCCGACTGAAATCTGATGAACCTCAGAGTTGCTAACTGAGGCCAAGCTAGGAGAGCATTGAATATTGCTCTTAATTCCAGAATATTTATTGGGAGGAGTTTCTCCTCCTGAGTCCATAGTCCCTGAGCCTTCAGGGAGTTCCAGACAGCGCCCCAGCCTAGAAGGCTGGCGTCTGTTGTTACAATCGTCCAATCTGGCCTGCGAAAGGTCATCCCCTTGGACAGATGTGGCCGAGAAAGCCACCATAGAAGAGAATCTCTGGTCTCTTGATCCTCCTTTAGTAGGGGGGACAAATCTGAGTAAACCCCGTTTCACTGACTTAGCATGCACAATTGCAGCGGTCTGAGATGCAGGCGCGCAAATGGTACTATGTCCATTGCCGCTACCATTAGCCGATTACTTCCATGCACTGAGCTACTGACGGGTGTGAAATGGAATGAAGGACACGGCAAGCATTTAGAAGCTTTGATAACCTGGCCTCTGTCAGGTAAATTTTCATCTTTACAGAATCTATAAGAGTCCCTAGAAAGGGAACCCTTGTAAGTGGTAATAGAGAACTCTTTTCCACGTTCACCTTCCACCCATGCGACCTCAGAAATGCCAGAACTATCTCTGTATGAGACTTGGCAGTTTGAAAACTTGACGCTTGTATCAGAATGTCGTCTAGGTACGGAGTCACCGCTATGCCTCGCGGTCTTAGTACCGCCAGAAGTGAGCCCAGAACTTTTGTAAAGATTCTTGGAGCCGTAGCTAATCCGAAGGGAAGAGCTACAAACTGGTAATGCCTGTCTAGGAAGGCAAATCTTAGGTACCGATAATGATCCTTGTGAATCGGTATGTGAAGGTAGGCATCCTTTAAGTCCACTGTGGTCATGTATTGACCCTCTTGGATCATGGGAAGGATGGTACGAATAGTTTCCATTTTGAATGATGGAACTCTTAGGAATTTGTTTAGGATTTTTAAGTCCAAGATTGGTCTGAAGGTTCCCTCTTTTTTGGGAACCACAAATAAATTTGAATAGAATCCCTGCCCGTGTTCCGTCCGCGGAACTGGGTGGACTACCCCCATTAGTAAGAGGTCTTGTACACAGCGTAGAAACGCCTCTTTCTTTATTTGGTTTGCTGATACCTTGAAAGATGAAATCTCCCTCGTGGAGGAGAAGTTTTGAAGTCCAGTAGATATCCCTGAGATATTATCTCCAACGCCCAGGGATCCTGGACATCTCTTGCCCAAGCCTGGGCGAAGAGAGAAAGTCTGCCCCCCACTAGATCCGTTTCCGGATAGGGGGGCCCGCTCTTCATGCTGTCTTAGGGGCAGCAGCAGGTTTCTTGGCCTGCTTGCCCTTGTTTCCAGGACTGGTTAACTTTCCAGCCCTGCCTGTAACGAGCAACAGCTCCTTCCTGTTTTGGAGCGGAGGAAGTTGGTGCTGCTCCTGCCTTGAAGTTACGAAAGGCACGAAAATTAGACTGTTTGGCCTTTGATTTGGCCCTGTCCTGAGGTAGAGCATGGCCCTTACCTCCCGTAATGTCAGCTATAATTTCTTTCAAGCCGGGCCCGAATAAGGTCTGCCCTTTGAAAGGAATATTAAGCAATTTTGATTTAGAAGTCACGTCAGCTGACCAGGATTAAGCCATAGCGCTCTGCGCGCTTGGATGGCGAATCCGGAGTTCTTAGCCGTAAGTTTGGTTAAATGTACAACGGCATCAGAAACAAATGCGTTAGCTAGCTTAAGTGCTTTAAGCTTGTTCATAATTTCATCCAATGGAGCAGTGCGAATGGCCACTTCCAGAGACTCAAACCAGAATGCCGCCGCAGCAGTGACAGGCGCAATGCATGCAAGGGGATGTAAAGATAAAACCTTGTTGAACAAACATCTTCTTAAGGTAACCCTCTAATTTCTTATCCATTGGATCTGAAAAAGCACAACTAACTCCTCCACCGGGATAGTGGGTACGCTTGCTAAAGTAGAAACTGCTCCCTCCACCTTAGGGACCGTCTGCCATAAGTCTCGTGTGGTGGCGTCTATAGGAAACATTTTCATAAATATGGGAGGAGGGGAAAAAGGCACACCAGGTCTATCCCACTCCTGCTAATAATCTCTGTAAGCCTTTTAGGTATGGAAACACGTCAGTACACACCGGTACCCCGCATAGTATCTATCCAACCTACATAATTTTTCTGGAATTGCAACCGTGTTACAATCATTCAGAGCCGCTAATACCTCCCCTAGCAATATACGGAGGTTCTCAAGCTTAAATTTAAAATTAGAAATCTCGGAATCCAGTCTCCCTGGATCAGATCCGTCACCCACAGAATGAAGCTCTCCGTCTTCATGTTCTGCAAACTGTGACGCAGTATCTGACATGGCTCTCGCCCTCATCCGCGCGCTCTGTCCTTAACCCAGAGCTATCGCGCTTGCCTCTTAATTCTGGCAATTTAGATAATACTTCTGTCATAACAGTAGCCATGTCTTGCAAAGTGATTTGTAAGGGCCTCCCTGATGTACTTGGCGCCACAAAATCACGCACCTCCTGAGCGGGAGGCGAAGGTACTGACACGTGAAGAGAGTTAGTCGGCATAACTTCCCCCTCGTTGTCTGGTGATAATTTCTTTGCATGTAAAGATTGACTTTTATTTAAAGTAACATCAATGCAATTAGTACACAAATTTCCTATTGGGCTCCACATTGGCCTTTAAACATAGTGAACAAAGAGATTCATCTGAGTCAGGACATGTTTAAACAGACTAGCAATGAGACTAGCAAGCTTGGAAATACTTTTCTAAATAAATTTACAAGCAATATAAAAAAACGCTACTGTGCCTTTAAGAAGCACAAAAAGCTAGTCACAGTTGAATAACAAAGAACCCAAAATAGTTATAGCAACCAATTTTTCACAGTAAATGTATTAAGTTAGGCAAAGATTGCACCCACCAGCTTAAATGGATGATTAACCCCTTAATACCCAAAAACGGATAACAATTTTAATAATTAACGTTTTTCTCACAGTCAAAACACGATACCCTCCCTCAAAAGGAATTTTGAAGACCCTGAGCTCTCTAGAGACGATCTGGATCATGGAGGATGAAGTAGACAGTATTGTGACTGAATTTTTACTGCGCAAAAAAGCGCTAAAATAGGCCCCTCCCACTCATATTACCACAGTGGGGAGCTCTGATAACTGTTTCTATGCAGAAAACAAAGATGGCCATGTGGTCAAAAATCATGCCCCAATAAGTTTTATCACCAAGTACCTCACAAAAAAACGATTAACATGCCAGTAAACGTTGTAAACATACATTTAAAAAGTTATGAAGTGTTATTAATAAGCCTGCTACCAGTCGCTTTCACAGCAGTTAAGGCTCATACATTATTTCAGTATTAACAGTATTTTCAGAGTCAATTCATTCCTTAGAAAAATAACATTCAGTGTACACACACTCATCAGGCCTAATACCAGTCGCTATCACTGCCATTTAAGGCTGAACTTACGTTACATTGGTATCAGCAGTATTTTCTCAGTCAATTCCATTCCTCAGAAAAATAATTTACTGCACATACCTCATTTGCAGGGGCCCCTGCATGCTATTCCCCTTTTCTGAAGTTACCCTCACTCCTCAGATAAGAACAGCCAGTGGATCTTAGTTACGTCTGCTAAGATCATAGAAAACGCAGCAGATTCTTCTTCTAATGCTGCCTGAGAACAAACAGCACACTCCGGTGCCATTTAAAATAACAAAACTTTTGATTGAAGAAATAAACTAGTTAAAAACACCACAGACCTCTCACAGCGACCTATCTTTTAGTTAGGCTGCAAGAGAATGACTGAATATGACATGTGAGGGGAGGAGCTATATAGCAGCTCTGCTTGGGTGATCCTCTTGCAGCTTCCTGTTAGGAAGAGATATATTCCATAAGTAATGGATTGACCCGTGGACTGACTACACTTAACAAGAGAAAATATATTTTAACACATAACTATTATTAGATCATAAGGGTTTTTTTACAGACAGACGTGTGGCACAGCGATGGGGACCAAGGTTCGCGCCGAGCTATGCTAATTTATATATGGGGGCAGTGGGGAACACATATTTTTGGGATTCCCTGCCAGCTAGCGCGGACCTGGTCCTCTATGCACGCTTATTGTACGACATTTTAATGATATGGAAAGGCACAAAGGAGGACCTATTACACACAATACAGGTTATGAACGAAAAATACCAAAAACTTAAGATTCAACTTTGAATCAGCTGCCAAGGAAATTACATTTCTAGACCTGAAAATTGAGGTGAAAAATGGAATATTGGAACATCCACGTCTTCAAAGAAGTGGACTGTAATAATTATATCCACCTGGAGAGTTGCCATCATTTTCAAGTGGAAATCCAATATTCCTAAGGGACAATTTTCTCGCCTTAAGAAAAATTGTTCAAACCCAGAAAGTGGGAAGACAAGCAAGCAATACTTAAAGGGAAATTCTTAGAGAGAGGCTACGAAGAGGATAGCCTAAACCAAAATATGGAAGAAGTCCGGAATAAAGATAGAAGAGACTTATTGAAATATAAAAATAAAAACAAAAATAAGATGGGCTTGTCAACCAATAGTGAAGATACTCTTATTGTCCCATTCTTACAGGATATAGCGAAAAATAGATATCTAATAGAAAGAATAATCCGAAAACATTGGCCACTTCCTGAAAGACGATGGAAATTATAGGAGAAAAACTTCCACCTAACCCCACATTTATTTACAGGAAAGCCAATAATCTCAAGAACATATTGTCCCCTAGTGTTCCCAAGACTCCGAAAACAACTAGCAAAGATGCTTTGGTAGAAACCTAAGGGGTTTCTTTCCTTGTATAAACTGTAAAGCGTGTGAAAGGGAATAAAAAACACAAAACTTTATTTCACACAATTCTAAGTGAAGTATGAAATTAAATGATACAATAAGATGTACAAGTAAGGGGGTCATCTATATGATACAATGTAACTGTGGTCTACATATGTAGGCCAGACCTCCAGACTTTTGAAAGACAGAATCAAATAACACCTGTTAAAAAATCAAGCATAAAAATGTAGACACACCCACTATATCCGCATTTCCACGCAGCAACATCAGGGAAGTCAAAAAGATTCTTAGCTACATAGGTATCCAATTGGTTACAGCCAATTGGAGAGGGGGGAACTATGAAAGAAACTATTAACTGCTGAATCAAATGGATTTTCAATTTAGATTGCCTTTACCCTAAGGGGTCTTAATAACAATAGAAGATCTATCTCATCTTCTTAACTTAAGATTATATGCCGCTGTTATTATTCCTATCCTATAGGTGTAGCTTAAATAGGTGCATGTATTTTCATACTAGCATAGATAAGGCACACCCCCACATAGAGTATATGTAGGCATTTGAAGAGATAGGTCTTATTGTAATTGTGATTTCAAGTACTTCTGTTATTATAACCATGCACCCCCCTCTTCACCTGCCACTTTGCATTACTATTACTGATGGAGAGTTTTCAATATTGAAATATTTTATATTCTAATTTTTACATATTTTAATTATGTTTACAATCGATGATCATTATCCTAATGTTTTTATACATGTTTATCATTCGAAACAATTTAATTATATTTTAATTATGTTTACAATCGATGTTCATTATCCCAATGTTTTTTATCATGTTTATCATTCCAATGTTTTTTAGCCCTGGGGTCGTCTCCATATAGGAGGCTATATGACAATGTTTATCTTAATAGGTTTCTTGATATTACTATATATCAAGAAATATATGATTTTTTTTATGACATTCCAGGAAGACATTCTATACGCTTTTCCTAAATAGATATCTCTATAGGGACAGTGATATTATTGCTTACATTTTAGGACCCTTTTAGATTGTTATATTTTTTAAATAAGAATCTTCTATTTTATTTTATTGTATTCCTTAATAGTGTCATATCCACTATAATATTTATTACTTTGATGTCTTCCCTAAGTAGAATACATTTTTTCATTCACTCGTCTTTTCTGTCAAAGAAGGGCCTAACAAGCAGCCTTACAATTTTTCAAAAATAGCTAGTTACCTTAGGATAGATTAAGCCTATTTTCAGATCAGGCCATGGTAAATCTAAATATATGACTGAAAATGTTCTATTCATTCACTCTTATATTGGTTTCCATGGTGATAAATGACTGAACACACACTTCCGGTTTGCCGATTTTAGGCAAATATTATCTTTCAAATATTAATGAAACAAATAAAAATGAACATGTACTTTATTTGAAACATAGCATGAATTTACCATGAAACTAGGAACATATATACAAAAATAGAATAAACTCAATAGGTACTTCCAGGTCATCAGGAACAGGAAGTAGAGGGTTATATTTTTTTACTTTACTCCAGGTCAACAGGAACAGGAAGTAGAGGTTATTTTTTTACTTCCAGGTCAACAGGAACAGGAAGTAGAGGTTATTTTTTGGCGCAAAAACAACACTGGCACTTATTGGCCAGTAATAGCTATAAAAGGAGCTACCATTGCTAATCCATCTATAGTCCTTGATAAAGGCCCAGTTCTTAGGGCCGAAACGCGTTGACATATATGGTAAGCTTCTTTTCAATTACTGACTAAGTTTGAATAGCAGTTTTGCACTATGTTATATTTGTTTTATTACAGGTATATCTTTGAATGAATTGATCCCTGAGACATAGGATCCATTTCTGTATTTTTTCATCGTTTACACACAGGAATAACTTTTTAGGAGCATCTCTTCACATCTTGTATTCACATAAGGGTCACTTTATAAGTGTGTTATTCACTTTAACACATCCTAAATATTCATTTGGATTATTTTTTCACATTTTTTCCTTTTTCTTTTTTCATTTTTGTGTACACACATTTTTGATTATTCACGCCCACTTCATCACATCATCTTTTCAGGATTTTTTGGATATTCACAATAATTTTTGAAATTTGATTTGAAAACCACTACGTTTTTCTTTTTTACACACTTCATCATTTCACCGTTTATCGAGGGATATATAAGGATAACTGTTTTAAAATAGAATCTTCATATTGGACATTTACTCTCTGGAAAGAATTTAAAGTTTGGGACCTACATATTTATGGACACCTACTCAGTAAATTGATGTTTTTATATATTTATATTTTTTATCCAACCATCAACAGCTGTTTTATTGTAATTTATTTTGTGATTAAGATTGTATATTGTTGTGGTTTTTAACCACAATTGTATTGTTTTTTATATAGATATATGCATATTTTATTGTTAATTTTAAGTGGATCCACTTTTGTATCTTGTTTGTATATTTTAGCTATAAGTAGCTTATAAAATATTTTATATACCCCTATAGAATTTCAATATATTTTTTATTTAAATAATCTTGTCACTACTAGTGTCTTAGCCTTTTAGGAGGCGCTCTGTGTATTTATTTTTAGCACTACATTCACCTTTTTGGGGGCGCTGGTACCCACAATACTAGGAGCTACAGACACAAAGTTGTGCGCTGTCAGATTTTAACAGATTTTGTAGGAGAACTAGATACGCATGACAACTTTCAAGCAAGATGGCAGAAACTTGAATTAATGTTCCAGCAACTAATTGATAAAGCTCCATTTGACATCCTAACGAAGCGCTTTTCATCTGTAACTGCCGATAGCACTGAGGTGTTCACCCTGGATATACCCAACATACAAAAGGAGCCCTTAGAATGTACCTTACTCTGTGAACCGAGATGGGTCATGCCGACATTGGAGAAAGCAAATAGCCCACACGCAATAAGAACGGAGCAGAAGAGCTCAATGAGGTATAAGACTTTGTGCTCACCCGGTGGGTTAAATAGGCCCCAGTGGAAGAAGGGACATAACCTACTGATACTGACTGGGGGGGTTTCTCGGGGGGGGGGGCCCAGGAGGTCCTGACTGAGCTGCAATCGCTTTCTGTGTTGGCGGCCATGCTTGGCATTTATGATCAACTTAATTTCTCCTCGGAAGCAACCCAAATAATGCAGAATGATCTCCGCAAAATATGTGAACCTGGGACTACACATAAAAATCTTTCTTTTCCTCTGAGCCATTCTTCTCACGCTTTGTTTGGGGACTCATGCAACCGTGCTGGGATACTCTCAAATGGATAATCTAAGCCTTGGGGCTAAAACAAACTCCCAGTTCGTA
Organism: Bombina bombina; assembly: GCF_027579735.1. Taxonomy (NCBI): domain Eukaryota; kingdom Metazoa; phylum Chordata; class Amphibia; order Anura; family Bombinatoridae; genus Bombina; species Bombina bombina. Next base: position 566,540,009 of record NC_069501.1, read on the forward strand.
AAGTATCAATATTTAGCCCAGTTGCTCTGCTTTTTATGTTTCAGCTATTTGCTTATTTATAGGTATGTGCTTTATCTAAAATATACTAGGCAACTCTAGCATACTGCAAGACTCCACAGGACTGCATCAAATGATTACTACGTTAAGCTGACTATGTATGACACCATGTTATTGACACTAGTCCTGCAAACAATGTTAATGTCTTAATAATATCTTATTTGTTTGTCTGTTTATACTGGGGGTAAGTGGGGGGCCCCTGGAGGAACATTTTAGACAATAAAAACATGTATCAGGACAACATTGCATATAACCACAATATGTCATAATATATATTTGCTTGGTGGCCTGCGGCTGAGGCTATGGGCGAAACAGAACAAACATCAATTTCAATAAAGTGAAATGGGTTCTGATGTTAATTATATTGGACTATATGTATCACCACGTAGACAGCAATCCTTAATTACAAGTTCTTCCTGTGGAATATATGTTACTCACGTATAATGCATACTAGGTTGTCATAATTAAGTTATGAGATATTATTAATAATTTCAATGGTCAGAGTTGGAATACATGGAGCAATAGTTTATCTGTCATGTTCAGTGCTATGTTACCCCTCTGTAATATACAAGACTTGGAGTATGCACTTCATATCCTTTTTCAGAAAGATACCAGAAGTTTTAGCCTAAGCATTTTTACCTTAAGGTTTAACTTTTTGTGTACTTGTTATACCTGTTTGTTTTTCCTTTTTATTGTTTTCTTTATCCTGTTACATAATGGTCCCCAACATTACTTTAATTTAAAAGGTAAGGTCCAAGAGCGGCCTGAATCGTATTATCAGGGGCAGAAATCGTAAGCAAAAATAGAGGACTCTTTAAACATTTGATGAATACCTGTTTACTATATAATATTTGCTTTATCGCTAATGTACATTTTTATGTATGTTTATTATTTGTACTATGCAGTTCCTCAATAAAAATATTAAATAAAAAAATTAAAAAAAGACTGTGCACATTTTGTTAATGGAAGTAAATTGGAAAGTTTTTTAAAATGGCATGCTCTATCTGAATAATGAACGTTTAATTTTGATTGAGTGTCCCTTTAAATTATGCTTACCTGATCATTTTCTTTTCTTCTGACGGGGAGCTGTGGACAGCTGCATTCATTACTTTTGGGAATTCAGAACCTGGCCAGGTGGCCGGGGTAGAGCAAACTCCAACCATTTGCTAACAAGACTGGCATGCTAACCAACTAAGCTATGACAGCACATAGGACGAGCTCGGGTTCCAGAACCCAGACACAGTTCATTTCCCTACAAGAAGGGACACTCCCAGGCAAAAGAGAGACTACACTGAAACAGTGACGGCACAATACCAGAATCCAACCCTTCATGACATCCTGCATGCAAGGCAGGGGGGACCCCACTGAACAGAGGAAGACCTCCGGGGCACTAGGTTGATACTGTGGTATGCCCCAATCTCCCTAAGGGGAGGAGAAATGAAAAATATAACTGCTCACCCGCCCACAGGCATGGAGAGTGCGGCATCAGACAGACGGCAAAGTCAATACCGATTGTAGAGGAACCATCCAACTGCAACAGCGGGCCCAATAGAAAAGCAAATAGCCATCAAGCACACATTTAATGTGCAAATAGCTGCAACAGATTGCAACTGCAATCTCCTGCTTGCTAGGCAGCTAAACTAACCATCAGGCTATTTCCAAGTCTCCGATAAGAGAAAACAAAATCACCAGAAGGGGCAAGTGGATGTCTCAGAACCGGAAGGACTGAACCGCCAAGGACCCATCTAAGGGATCCGGTTAGATATCCAAGACAAGAACATGTCTGGAAAACTGGACACCCAGAAACCGGAGCTGGCCACAAGCTATTAACCCCTGAGGAATCATAGGCATACCTCATACGGAGAACCTGTACCCTAGGAGATGCAACCATCGCCACATCCAAAGGTCCTTGGACACTGGACATTCACTAAGCATCCCAGAGACAGAGAGCATAACTCCTAAAGGCTCCATGGACAACACCCCAAAGTCCAAATACTAAGGAGCTGACAAGAAATAGAGCTCAAAACTAGATAATCCAGCTGGAGAAGATAATATAGTCTCCAAACAATCTTTTCAGGATCAACCTTTCCGGAAACCCTCACAGCTCAAGGACTTAACGATGGATGAGCATCACAATTCCTGGCGAGCAACAGATCAAACCGAGACGTCTTAAGTAAGGGCAGCTCCAGGAAAAAAACGGAGACAAAGCATTCTGCAGAGCTCCAAAAACATGGGAGCAGACAAGAAACAGTAGGAGGAAGAAAAAGGCCATAAATGCCTGAACTTCCCTAACAGATGACCCCACAACCAGCCCCAAGAAGGGGAAAAAAGAAGCCTAAGTCACCTCGACCCCTTAAGGAAGAGGTACCATCATCAAGGCCTCAAAAAAGACAATCCAATAAGAATACCATAGAGGAGATAAAAAAAACACACAAAAAAACAACCTGGTACCCCAGATGTCCAAGGAGTCATCTAAACCTCCAGTTCAATTGGGACCCTAGCTCCGAGGCCAAAGGACCTCCAGAACCCCCAGAGTAATCTTTAGCAGGATCCACTTCTGGAACCCCACCAACAATCAGGAACAGGACAAAGAGGACTGAGTACACTCCCTCTGATGCCCCATCCAAAAGAAGAAATGAGAACCAGCCTGACGTCTAGGAATGAAAGGCCTCCTCTACCATGTTTTAGCCCTGCAATGGGCAGAGCCTCGAAAAATTATTGAAAACTCATGGTTATTCCTCTCCACGGAAATCTTTAGTAAAAGGCGAAAGATTTTTTGATCTGAAGAGAAATCAGAGTATAACGAACTCCTCATCCGAGTGAGCAACTCACCACCCAACCAGGTCAGCCAGTTACACCGGCACCACATGGATGATATAGACCTCAAGGAACAGAAAATAGTGCCTGACCAGGACCAGACTGCTACATAGGGCACTCAGAACTGACATAGGCGACAGAAAAATTTAAACCCCAATAGGGATTGACAAAAGGATCTATAGACAAAACAAAATACTAACACCTAAACATGTAACCTCTGCGGAAGTGCACAAGCTACCAAAAATCACTAGTATCAAATTCCAGAGAAGAAATGTTTCCCAACGGAAAAATTATAACAGACATGAGCTTCTTAAAAAGAAATAAAATACATCCTAACCGGATCAAAGAAAAAGAAGGCATTCACAGGTGAATACCCAAGAAGAATGGGCCCACTAACAGGACCAGCCAATCAGAGACCCCATTCCCCCGAAGCTCAGAACTGGAATAAGATACCCCAAAAAGAAAAGTAAATTGGAGACGAACAAGGAAAGTAACTTCATCCCCACACGTCTAACCCAGCTTGCCGTCCAGAACAAAAGACCAAAGATCCCTCAACCCATTAGGACTGGAATCCTTCACCACTGCCAAAACATGTCGCAGTAGGACACAAAGGGGCGTCAGTCTATAACGAAAACAAGACTTACCTCCACCGGGGCAACTGACGACCCTGACCCGAGGGTTGGGCCCCTGAAGTCTCAGAGGAAACCGCTTCCCCAAAGGGCCAATCTGACCCTGACGATCCCACGCCTGACGAGCCCTGGTTAACAGAACACGGACAGTATCTCAGCAACACCTCCCTCCCTGGAAGGTGTAAATGCCGCATAGATATGGCCATGCAGAACAGTGCTGTAACCTCTGGAGGAAACAAGCTGCTTTCCGAAGAAGGGGTAACGGCATTAGGGACACGTGCTTGCGTAGTCAAAGAAGGTTCTAGGGAACGCGGGATATGGGATCCCCAGGGGCGGATGGCTCGGCAGACTCTAAGTTCCCTGTTTCGGGAGAAAAGAGCACTCTAAAGTGGCATTGGGAACATAACTGATGGGCAGGGATTACCCGGGCCATTTCATACTCTTCGCAAGAATTAGAATCTGAATCAGAGACATCCGTCTCCAAAAAAATCAGAATCCTCCATAACTTGGTGATAGAAATTATGGATAGAAAAAAATACAACTGGCACCTTACACCCCCAATGACTGGGGCACTCACCACCTCCTATGACCCAGACAACTAGCGAAACAGACTCCGTCACCACGCGGTCAGGAATACGGAAATGGAAAACAGAACATGACCACGCCTAGTCACAAGATACACTGTGCAGGCCAGAGAAAAGCGCACCAGGGCCACAAGGGCCGCGCAGCCTGACAAAAAATGCAGTTATGTTTTGATAGCCACAAGCCCAAGCGTCACTACACATTGGCAGACAGAATCACATAACAAACATAAAGTCCCCCCTATTCAATTACCCCCCTCAGGAGATATTAACCCTTGATTCCATAAAGAAGTCCCACTGAGACCCTGACTTCTTTGTTTACATTACATTCACACATCGAAGTAAAATAAAACATTCTTACTGGAATCTACGCCATGGAACAGGAACACGGCCCTTCAAGTGTGACAGATAGTAGCCTCGCTTCTGACATGAACTTGAGTGAAGAAAGCAGGCAGCGAAACTCGTCATCGCTGATTGCTAAGGAGCTGTTAACATGAGTCAGGATGGTTTCGCAGAAAGACTCTCTGCATCTCCGGACTCTAACATTCATCCATGCTCTCACTGAGAGGCTGACAGGATTACTTAAAACTCCAGTCCCATTTCGAAGAGTACTACCCTCCATAAGAGGCTATCTTTAAATCTTCCGACACTTCTCTGCCAACCTCCTGTGACAAAAGGCAAAGAATGACTGGGGGATGAGGGAAGTGGGGGAGGTATTTAAGACTTTGGCTGGGGTGTCTTTGCCTCCTCCTGGTGGCCAGGTTCTGAATTCCCAAAAGTAATGAATGCAGCTGTGGACTCTCCCTGTTTAAGAAGAAAAAGATAGCGTTAAGAAAGAGTGGAGATAGAAAAAAAATGGAGAGAAAAGAGAGAAGAAAGAGTGTAAAGAGAAGATATGGCCTAATAGAGAAGGGAGGGGGGAAAAAGATAGATTGAAGAGAGGAGGGAGTGGAGAAAGATAAATGAGTTGATATTTATAAAATACAAATGTGGAGGATGAGTTTGAATATTCTACAAGTATTACCTCATTAGTGTATATACGTGTGTTTTTTTATACCTGTGTGTTTTAGTGTATGTAACCTTGAAATCCTGTATATGTTATGTAGACACAGACGATTCTAGTTAAAACCTTATAAGCAAACACAGTATAACTTAAAATCGTACCTTGAATAACATGGATATGTACTATGCACTTATCCCATAGTGGAAAGCTGTTTGTTTGTATAATATTCTAGTAGCCCATCATGGTGTTACTTTCTCGCCGCTTTCGCAATTTTCTGTGGGCATGGCTTACTGTCGTCAAGACATCATGCCCATGCGTGACGCCCCATACGCTATCCAATCGGATTGAGGGCATAGGATGACATACGCTATGTTAGTAAACAAAACCACGAGTATTACGTGGTTCTAACGATCTTATTGTATATGGCTAAATAGAGGATCGTATCCACAGCCTAGCCTACAAATGATACACAACGCCCATATTAAAAACTTAGCTGTTATGTGTGTATGACTATATGGCCTAAACATTATATTATGCGTGAGCTTAATAGTGTGCCTGTATGGCCAGATATAGTAAATCTACTTAAGGAGATTATAGAAAACAATAAACGAATATGGAGGAGAACATTGGGCGCCAAGCCGGATTTACCGCACGACTATTGGCTAAGAGCTTTCTACATGAAGTATCTTATACTTCATGATGAAAAGTCCCCTTTATTTATTTCAATAGTCAATACTAGCATTTGTAAAACTGTAGGATTTACTTTCACTTTAACCAACAGATATACCTACAAAGAGATACATCAAAAAAAGATACATCAACAAATTAAAGAGGCTTTGAACTGTATAAACAAGATCTAGCAGTTCACAAAAAACAGTGCCAGTCAATATTGCCATTGACTGGCTTATAATGTACAAAAGAACAAAAAATCCTCCAGCTGTTGTATTAAAAAAGACCTTTTATTTTCACAATGCAGGGTCCAATAAAACAAAGCGACGGTTCAAGCTAATACCCTTACTTATGCTGAGTATTAGCCCGAAATGTCGCTTTGTTTTATTGGACCCTGCATTGTGAAAAATAAAGGTCTTTTTTTAATACAGCAGCTGGAGAATTTTTTGTTCTTTTGAATGCTATGGGCATGGTAAGCTCACTCCGAGGCCTTCTCAACTAAGTGTGAGCTGTTTCCTTACTCACATATTTGGCTTGTAATGTATCCAATCTGAAGATCCATCTGGCTTCTACGTGAAGCAGTTTCTTCTTTCTGTCGCCCCCTCGGCTTAGGGGGGGGGGGGGAGAAGACATGATCTATCAGAATGAATCTTAGGTCTTCAACAGTGTGTTGTGCTTCCAAAAAGTGGCGTGCAACAGGTTTTCTTAGTGTCTAGAGCCACTCTAATGTCACTGCAATGATTGGCCAGTCTTTTCCTGAAATCGTCATCAGTCTTACCCACATAGTGCTTCCCACAAACACAGCTCAGTAAGTATATTACAAATTTTGTTGAGCAAGTCATGTAGTGACGAATTTTGTACTGTTTTTCTTATGTGGTTGTCTGAAAGTTGAGCTCTGCATGTAGTGCAACTTGAACATCTGTATGATCCTTGTTTATTAGTTTACAAACACTTCTCCTGACTTTAGCAGTGTGTGGGGTCCATTTTCTTCAAAAGATCCTTCAAATTACTGTTCCGTTTGTAGCCCATTTTGGGCACTGTGCTGTCCACAAACGGCAAAGTAGGGTCTGTCTGTAGCACCCACCAATTATTCCTTATACTGTTGGCCAGTATATGGGATGTTGGACCAAAAGTTTTAGTCACTGTAATTTTTTCTTCTGTATTAGATATCTTCTTGTCCAGGAGTAGGGTGGCTTGATCTTTCTATGATTAGGAATAAGTTTGTGATTGTATAGATGAATACACATGTTGATGCTATCTAACATATGATTGTTGGAGCACTGTGGGGAGGGGTTTTGATTTGCTTTAAATTTTGTCATCTTTCATTGAATCTTTGTCTGAGGAAGAGGTGAAAACCTTGAAACGTCACGTAGTAAAATTTATTTCTTTATAAATCCAGATTTTCTTCATATATATATATATATATATATAGTGTGTATAGGTGTTTTGTTGTTTTTTTGATCTGATGAAAGGGTTGATTTGTCTCTGAAACGTCATCTAATAAAGCTGACACTGTTTGACAGAAATTCTTATTTCAAGAATATATATATATACACATATATACATATATATATACACATATATATATATATATACACACACATATATATACATACACATATATATATATAAATATATGTACATACATACATTATATATATATATATATATATATATACATATACACACACACATATATATATATATATATATATATATATATATATATATATACACATATATATATATATACATATACATACACACACACATATATATATATATACATATACACACACATATATATATATATATATATATATATACACACATATACACACACATACATTTTATATTTAATAAATACATAAACGCACCTTAATATAACTAATGTTGGGTTAGCGTGCATGAAAAATTAGTGTACTCCTCTTGGGTTTATGTATGCAAACCCGACAGAAGTACACCAATTGTTCATGTGAGCTAACCAGACACTGTGTTATACCTAAAACGAGAACCCCAAAGCACATTACACATATTTTACATTCCATTGTTCTTCATGTAGGAAAAAAATGTAAATGTATATATATATATATATATATATATATATACACATACATACACACACATACATACATATACACAGTATCTCACATTTTTGTAAATATTTTATTATATGTTTTCATGTGACAACACTGAAGAAATTACAGTTTGCTACAATGTAAAGTAGTGAGAGTGTACAGCCTGTATAACAGAGTAAATGTTCTGCCCCCTCGAAATAACTCAACACACAGCTATAAAAGTGCCATAAAACAGGTTGAGATCTGTGCATATCCTAAAAGGGCTAATTAAGTAAAAATAGTTTGCATAAACAAACTGTTTAAAAATTGCTGGCAAGTATTTTAAAATCATTTTCAAAAATAAGGAAAATTAGTTACAAAGCTGTGCTGTCTGGAGCAGCTAACTCCACCCCCCTTATCAGTGTTTAGACAGAGGCATTGTATTTCAACTGAGTTCACAGCTTCTAGGCATGCTCCAGCAGATAATCCCTATTCATTTCTGCATTTTACCAAAACAAAGGTGGCTTTAGCTACAGTCATGAAAGGAAATGTGTGGGGGGAGTTAGAACTCTACAAATCAGAAACTAAAAAAAAGGATCAATGACGAGGCACTGCAGTATAAATTTGCAGGTAAAGTAATTAATGTACATATAATATTATTTTGTCTTTATCCCAACGTGTTGTATGTCCCTTTAATGTCTAAAACTTTGGCAACAAATTGTCCAAAATGGGCACAAAGTAACAATATTTTGTGTGGCCACCATTATTTTCCAGCATTGCCTTAACCCTCTTGGGCATGGAGTTTACCAGAGCTTCACAGGTTGCCACTTGAGTCCTCTTCCACTCCTCCATGACGACATCACAGAGCTGGTGGATGTTAGAGACCTTGCGCTCCCCCACCTTCCGTTTGAGGATGTCCCACAGATGCTCAATAGGGTTTAGGTCTGGAGACATGCTTGGCCAGTCCATCACCTTTAACCTCAGCTTCTTTAGCAAGGCAGTGGTCGTCTTTGGGGTCATTATCATGTTGGAATACTGCCCTGCGGCCCAGTCCCTGAAGGGAGGTGATCATGCTCTGCTTCAGTATGTCACAGTACATGTTGGCATTCATGGTTCCCTCAATGAACTGTAGCTCCCCAGTGCCGGCAGCACTCATGCAAGCCCAGACCATGACACTACCACCACCATGCTTGACTGTAGACAATAAACACTTGTCTTTGTACTCCTCACCTGGTTGCCGCCACACACGCTTGACACCATCTAAATAAAATAAGTTTATCTTGGTCTCATCGGACCACAGGACCAAAGTTCTAGTAATCCATGCCCTTAGTCTGCTTGTCTTCAGCATACTGTTTGTGGGCTTCCTTGTGCATCATCTTTAGAAGAGGCTTCCTTCTGGGACAACAGCCATGCAGACCAATTTGATGCAGTGTGGGGCGTATGGTCTGAGCACTGATAGGCTGACCCCCACCTCTTCAACCTCTGCAGCAATGCTGGCAGCACTCATATGTCTATTTCCTAAAGACAACCTCTGGATATGACGCTGAGCATGTGCACTCAACTTCTTTGGTCGACCATGGCAAGGCCTGTTCTGAGTGAAACCTGTCCTGTGAAACCGCTGTATGGTCTTTCCCGCCGTGCTGCAGCTCAGTTTCAGGGTCTTGGCAATCTTCTTATAGCCTAGGCCATCTTTATGTAGAGCAACAATTCTTTTTTTCAGATCCTCAGAGAGTTCTTTGCCATGACGTGCCATGATGAACTTCTAGTGACCAGTATGAGAGAGTGTGAGAGCGATAACACCAAATTTAACACACCTGCTCCCCATTCACACCTGAGACCTTGTAACACTAACGAGTTACATGACACAAGGGAGAGAAAATGGCTAATTGGGCGCAATTTGGACATTGCCACTTAGGGGTGTACTCACTTCTGTTGCCAACAGTTTAGACATTAATGGCTGTGTGTTGAATTATTTTGAGGGGACAGCAAATTTACACTGTTGTACAGGCTGTACACTCACTACTTTACATTGTAGCAAAGTGTCATTTCTTCAGTGGTGTCACATGAAAAGACATAATAAAATATTTACAAAAATGTGAGGGGTGTACTCACTTTTGTGAGATACTGTATGTATATGTATGTATATTTATATAATATTATAATAAGATATATCTACAGGAACAGATATAGGGGTTTTATATATAAAGTTTTGAGGAGTTCCCACACTTTGGGAAACATTGGTGAGTGGAAATTTAACAGTGACGAGTGAAAGTTAGTAAGTGAATGTCTACAAATATTATCTAAAGGGATATTACATATCCATGAAAGGCCAAGGATAGGTTATTCCTCTAGGGCTATAGGGACCCCATTAATGCTTAGACTGTTACTTCTGAGAGGGTAAACAGGGGAAGAGAGAGATTGGAGTGAAAAAGTGAAAGTGGAGAAAAAGCTAGCATTAAGAAAGAATGGGGAAAAAAAGTGAAGAGAGAGGAGAGAAAGAGGGTAAAGAGAAGATATGGCCTGAGAGAGAAGGAAGGGGGTAAAAAGAAAGATTGAAGAGCGGATGTAGTGGAGAAAGATAGACAAGATATGATAATTATAAAACTATTTTTTAGGTCCGCTATGACCTCACATTAAAGGGACATAATACTCATATGCTAAATCACTTTAAACTGACGCAGTATAACTGTAAAAAGCTGACAGAAAAATATCACCTGAGCATCTCTATGTAAAACAGGAAGATATTTTACCTCACAATCTCCTCAGCTCAGCAGAGTAAGTTCTGTGTAAAAAGTTATAATTCAGCTGCTGCCCAGCTGCAGGTAAAGAAAAAAATTTAAAAAAAAAAATGAAGAAATGAACAGCAGCCAATCAGCATCAAAAGTGCTGAGGTCATGAACTCTTTTACTGTGATCTCTTGAGATTTTACTTAACTCTCATGAGATTTCATTGTAAACTTCCTTAAACTGAATAGGCAAATAACATGAGTGTGCACAATGCTCAATCCTTCCGCTGTCCTGGGACAGACATACTGATATGCTGCTTAAAGTCCTTTGCAATGGGGTTAGAATATTTAGGACATTTTGAGGTAAAATATCTTTCTTTTTTACATAGATATATTCAGGTGATATTTTCTAGTCAGCTTTTCTTCTACAAGATACGAAGAGTCCACAGATTTCATCCTTACTTGTGGGATATTATCCTCCTGTTAACAGGAAGTGGTAAAGAGCACCACAGCAGAGTTGTATATATAGCTCCTCCCTTCCCCTCCATCTCCAGTCATTCTATTTGCCTGTGTTATACTAGGAAGAGGTAAAGTGAGGTGTTAGTTTTAATTTCTTTAATCAAGAAGTTTTTTATTTTAAATGGTACCGGTGTGTACTATTTTCCTCAGGGGGTTATGGAAGAAGATTTCTGCCCTGAGGTTGATGATCTTAGCAGTTGTAACTAAGATCCACGCTGGTTCCCACAAGACTTCTGAAGGTAACACATGAGACATATTCAGTGTGGAGACCAGTTTCATGCTACAAGCAGCATTAAGGTATGTGCAGCCTTTTATTTCTGAGGAGACTTGTTATATCAGAACTGGCTGGCATTTATTTCCCTGTATGGGAATGGGGTAAGCAGTAGACCTGTTACACAGAGGGGTGTTACGGGAGTCCCCTGTTTTCTCTATTTTGCTAGTTGACATTATAAGGGCATTATATGACACTATGGGAGAGGCACAAAGGAAAACGTTTATAGAGTTTTTATTTTTTGCTTATAACCAGTATGACTTACTGGGATGTGTTTTGGGGTGTATAATGTTTTTCACTTAGCTTGGTGTAAAACCGCTTTACCATGCGGTTGTGTTTGGGCCTACTCCGGCATCTGCCTTAAGGGGCGGGGCTTATTTTCGTGCGCTCAGATGCGCACTTCCTTCTGACTAGGCTGCAGCAAGCAGTAACCCCGGTTGCTCCTGGACAGTGTATCTCTGGCCGGAGTGTTGGTAAGTCGTTTCGAAGTACCCTGGGGACAGGTAGGCGCCACAGGCAGGAGGTATTTTTGGTGTGAACTGACGTTTTGCTGATCTAAGTTACTTTAGAGCCTTATTTCTCCCCTTACTACTGGGGTGCAGTAATTTTTGGATAAACCAAAGAGTTTTAGTTAAATTTTGAGACAATTTAACGTTATTTAGGCAGTTTTGGAAAAATTGTTCACTTTTTATTTTCTTAAAGGCGCAGTACACGTTTTTCAAAAAGTTTATTTAAGCAATAAATAAAGTGTTTAAACGACTTCTGTGGTTATTACTAGTCTGTTCAAAATGTCTGACATTGAGGAATCTCATTGTTCTATGTGTTTAGAAGCTATTGTGGAACCCTCTTTAATATTGTGTACCTTTTGTACTGAAAGAGCCTTACATTGTAAAGAATATATTTTAGGTCAAGAAAGTGGGGCCTAGTTATCAAGGCGTCTACTTTACCTGCCTTCGCCAGTTCAATACGCTCGCCTACCATCGCCGCAGCGGACCTGCAAAATTTCGCCTAAGTTATCACAAAAGCTGTCAAAAAGCCGCACACCAAGTATAGGGCGATGAGCAGCGGACTGTGAGAGTTATCACTCATCCGATCTCGCTGCTCTTCGGCTTTTTGACAGCTTTATTGCTAGCCTGTCACTAAACACCCACACTAACTACACTGTTCTACCCCCTATACCGGCGCCCCCGGAGCCCCCCGCAACTAAATAAAGTTATTAACCCCTAAACCGCCGCTCCTAGACCCCGCCGCAACTCTTATAAATGTATTAACCCCTAAACCGCCGCTCCCGGACACCGCTGCCACCTACATTATACCTAGTAACCCCTATCCTGCCCCCCCTATACCGCCGCCACCTATAATAAAGTTATTAACCCCTATCCTGCGGATCTCGGACCTCGCCGCAACTAAATAAATAGTTTAACCCCTAAACCGCCGCACACGGACCCCGCCGCAACCTATATTAAACTTATTAACCCCTAATCTGCCCCCCCCTACACCGTCGCCACCTGTTCCGATCAGCCAATAGAATGCGAGCTCAATCTGATTGGCTGATCGGATCAGCCAATCGGATTGAACTTGAATCTGATTGGCTGATTCCATCAGCCAATCAGAATTTTCCTACCTTAATTCCGATTGGCTGATAGAATTCGGAATCGGAATTCGAGGGACGCCATCTTGGATGACGTCCCTTAAAGGAACCTTCATTCGTCGGGAGTTCGTCATGGAGGAAGGATGTTCCGCGTCGGCGGGATGAAGATGGAGCCGGAAGAAAGAAGATTGAAGATGCCGCTTGATAGAAGACTTCAGCCGGATGATGGACCTCTTCAGCCCCCACTTGAATGAAGACTTCAGCCAGATGATGGACCTCTTCAGCCCCCGCTTGGATGAAGACTCAGCCGGATGATGGACCTCTTCAGCCCCCGCTTGGATGAAGTCATCGCCCGGATAGGAGGAAGACTTCGGACCCTCTTCTGGACGGATCGGTGATACCCGGTGTGGTGAAGATAAGGTAGGAAGATCTTCAGGGGCTTAGTGTTAGGTTTATTTAAGGGGGGGTTGGGTTAGATTAGGGGTATGTGGGTGGTGGGTTGTAATGATGGGGGGGTATTGTATGTTTTTTTACAGGCAAAAGAGCAGAATTCTTTGGGGCATGCCCCGCAAAAGGCCCTTTTAAGGGCTGGTAAGGTAAAAGAGCTTTTCAATTTTTATTTTAGAATAGGGTTGGGAATTTTTTTATTTTGGGGGGCTTTGTTATTTTATTAGGGGGCTTAGAGTAGGTGTAATTAGCTTAAAATTGTTGTAATATTTTTATGTTTGTAAATTATTTTTTTCTTTTTTGTAACTCAGTTCTTTTTTTATTTTTTGTACTTTAGTTAGTGTATTAATTTGTATTTATTTGTAGGTATTTGTATTTAATTTATTTATTGATAGTGTAGTGTTAGGTTTAATTGTAACTTAGGTTAGGATTTATTTTACAGGTAATTTTGTAATTATTTTAACTAGGTAGTGATTAAATACAGGGAGTGCAGAATTATTAGGCAAGTTGTATTTTTGAGGATTAATTTTATTATTGAACAACAACCATGTTCTCAATGAACCCAAAAAACTCATTAATATCAAAGCTGAATAGTTTTTGAAGTAGTTTTTAGTTTGTTTTTAGTTATAGCTATTTTAGGGGGATATCTGTGTGTGCAGGTGACTATTACTGTGCATAATTATTAGGCAACTTAACAAAAAACAAATATATACCCATTTCAATTATTTATTTTTACCAGTGAAACCAATATAACATCTCAACATTCACAAATATACATTTCTGACATTCAAAAACAAAACAAAAACAAATCAGTGACCAATATAGCCACCTTTCTTTGCAAGGACACTCAAAAGCCTGCCATCCATGGATTCTGTCAGTGTTTTGATCTGTTCACCATCAACATTGCGTGCAGCAGCAACCACAGCCTCCCAGACACTGTTCAGAGAGGTGTACTGTTTTCCCTCCTTGTAAATCTCACATTTGATGATGGACCACAGGTTCTCAATGGGGTTCAGATCAGGTGAACAAGGAGGCCATGTCATTAGATTTTCTTCTTTTATACCCTTTCTTGCCAGCCACGCTGTGGAGTACTCGGACGCGTGTGATGGAGCATTGTCCTGCATGAAAATCATGTTTTTCTTGAAGGATGCAGACTTCTTCCTGTACCACTGCTTGAAGAAGGTGTCTTCCAGAAACTGGCAGTAGGACTGGGAGTTGAGCTTGACTCCATCCTCAACCCGAAAAGGCCCCACAAGCTCATCTTTGATGATACCAGCCCAAACCAGTACTCCACCTCCACCTTGCTGGCGTCTGAGTCGGACTGGAGCTCTCTGCCCTTTACCAATCCAGCCATGGGCCCATCCATCTGGCCCATCAAGGCTCACTCTCATTTCATCAGTCCATAAAACCTTAGAAAAATCAGTCTTGAGATATTTCTTGGCCCAGTCTTGACGTTTCAGCTTATGTGTCTTGTTCAGTGGTGGTCGTCTTTCAGCCTTTCTTACCTTGGCCATGTCTCTGAGTATTGCACACCTTGTGCTTTTGGGCACTCCAGTGATGTTGCAGCTCTGAAATATGGCCAAACTGGTGGCAAGTGGCATCTTGGCAGCTGCACGCTTGACTTTTCTCAGTTCATGGGCAGTTATTTTGCGCCTTGGTTTTTCCACACGCTTCTTGCGACCCTGTTGACTATTTTGAATGAAACGCTTGATTGTTCGATGATCACGCTTCAGAAGCTTTGCAATTTTAAGAGTGCTGCATCCCTCTGCAAGATATCTCACTATTTTTGACTTTTCTGAGCCTGTCAAGTCCTTCTTTTGACCCATTTTGCCAAAGGAAAGGAAGTTGCCTAATAATTATGCACACCTGATATAGGGTGTTGATGTCATTAGACCACACCCCTTCTCATTACAGAGATGCACATCACCTAATATGCTTAATTGGTAGTAGGCTTTCGAGCCTATACAGCTTGGAGTAAGACAACATGCATAAAGAGGATGATGTGGTCAAAATACTAATTTGCCTAATAATTCTGCACTCCCTGTAGTTATTAACTATTTAATAGCTATTGTACCTGGTTAAAATAAATACAAAGTTGCCTGTAAAATAAATATTAATCCTAAAATAGCTACAATATAATTATTATTTATATTGTAGCTATATTAGGGTTTATTTTACAGGTAAGTATTTAGCTTTAGATAGGAATAATTTATTTAATAAGATTTATTTTATTTCGTTAGATAAAAATTATATTTAACTTAGGGGGGTGTTAGGGTTAGACTTAGCTTTAGGGGTTAATACATTTATTAGAGTAGCGGTGAGGTCCGGTCAGCAGATTAGGGGTTAATAATTGTAGGTAGGTAGCGGCGACGTTGGGGGGGGCAGATTAGGGGGTAATAAATATAATATAGGGGTTGGCGGGGGTTAGGGGCAGCAGATTAGGGGTTCATAGGGATAACGTAGGTTGCAGCGGTGTACGGAGCGGCAGATTAGGGGTTAATAAGTGTAAGGTTAGGGGTGTTTAGACTCGGGGTTCATGTTAGGTGCAGACTTGGGGAGTGTTTCCCCATAGGAAACAATGGGGCTGCGTTAGGAGCTGAACGCTGCTTTTTTGCAGGTGTTAGGTTTTTTTTCAGCTCAAACGGCCCCATTGTTTCCTATGGGGGAATCGTGCACGAGCAGTGGCGGTAAATTATGCTCTACGCTCCCTTTTTGGAGCCTAACGCAGCCCTTCTGTGAACTCTAAATACCAGCGGTATTTAAAAGGTGCGGGGGGGGAAAAGCACGCGTAGCTAACGCACCCCTTTGGCCACAGAACTCTAAATCTAGCCATAAATTAGCTACAAATAACTAAAATTAAATTAAATAAACTAACTAAAGTACAAAAAATAAAAAAAGCTAAGTTACAAAAAATAAAAAAAATAAGTTACAAACATTTTAAAAATATTACAACAATTTTAAGCTACTTACACCTAATCTAAGCCCCCTAATAATATAACAAAGCCCCCCAAAATAAAAAATTCCCTACCCTATTCTACCAGCTATATTACCTTACCAGCCCTTAAAAGGGCCTTTTGCGGGGCATGCCCCAAAGAAAACAGCTCTTTTGCCTGTAAAATAAAAATACACCCCCCCAAAATTAAAACCCACCACCCAGATACCCCTAATCTAACCCAAACCCCCTTAAATAAACCTAACACTACCCCCCTGAAGATCATCCTACCTTGAGCTGTCTTCAGCCAGCCGACCACCGATGGAACCGAAGAGGAGATCTGGAGTGGCAGAAGTCATCATCCAAGGGGCGCTGAAGAAGTCTTCCATCCGATGAAGTAATCATCCAGTCGGCGCTGAAGAGGTCTTCCATCCAGGCGGCGTCTTCAATCTTCATCCATCCGGAGCGGAGCCATCTTCAGACGAGCCGACGCTGAGCCATCCTCTTCTTCCCGACGACTAAGGAAGAATGAAGGTTCCTTTAAGGGACGTCATCCAAGATGGCGTCCCTTCAATTCCGATTGGCTGTTTGTAACTTTTTTTTTTGTAACTTTTTTTTTATAACTTTTGTTATAACTTTTTGTAACTTTTTGTAACTTTTTTTTTTATTTTTTGTAACTTAGCTTTTTAAATTTTTTGTACTTTAGTTAGTTTATTTAATTGAATTTAATTTTAGTTATTTGTAGCTAATTTATTTAATTAATGTAATGATAGTGTAGTGTTAGGTTTAATTGTAACTTAGGTTAGGATTTATTTTACAGGTAATTTTGTATTTCTTTTAGCTAGGTAGTTATTAAATAGTTAATAACTATTTAATAACTATTCTAACTAGCTAAAATAAATACAAAGTTACCTGTAAAATAAATATAAATCCTAAAATAGCTACAATGTAATTATTAATTACATTGTAGCTATCTTAGGGTTTATTTTACAGGTAAGTATTTAGTTTTAAATAGGAATAATTTATTAAAGTATAGTGTAGTGTTAGGTGTAATTGTAACTTAGGTTAGTTTTTATTTTACAGGTAAATTTCTCTTTATTTTAACTAGGTAGCTATTAAATAGTTAATAACTATTTAATAGCTATTGTACCTAGTTAAAATAAATTGAAAGTTGCCTGTAAAATAAAAATAAATCCTAAAATAGCTACAATAAAATTATTATTTATATTGTAGCTATATTAGGGTTTATTTTAAAGGTAAGTATTTATTTTTAAATAGGATTAATTTAGTTAATAAGAGAAATATTATTTAGATTTATTTAATTAATATTTAAGTTAGGGGGGTGTTAGGGTTAGTGTTAGACTTAGGTTTAGGGGTGAATAATTTTATTACAGTGGCGGCGGTGTAGGGGTGGCAGGATAGGGGTTATAATGTAGGTGGCGGCGGGGTCCGGGAGCGACGGTTTAGGGGTTAATACATACATTATAGTTGCGGCGGGGACCGGGAACGGCGGTTTAGGGGTTAACATATTTATTATAGCTTGAGGTGGGCTCCGGGAGCGGCGGTTTAGGGGGTAAACACTTTATTTAGTTGTGGTGGTGTAGGGGGGGACAGATTAGGGGTGTTTAGACTCGGGGTACATGTTAGGGTGTTAGGTGTAGAAACTACCATAGGAATCAATGGGATGTCTGGCAGCAGCAAACATGAACTTTCGCTATGGTCAGACTCCCATTGATTCCTATGGGATCCGCCGCCTCCAGGGCGGCGGTTTGAAAATCAGGTACGCTGGGCCGGAAAAGTGCCAAGCGTACCTGCTAGTTTTTTGATAACTAGCAAAAATAGTCAGATTGTCCCACACTTGTGTGCGGAACATCTGTAGTGACGTAAGCATTGATCTGTGTCGGACTGAGTCCGGCGGATCGAAGCTTACATCACTATATTCTACTTTTGCCGGTGTCTAGGGCTTGATAACTAAGGCGAATCAGCCTCGCCACAAATACGCTGCGGAATTCCAGCGTATTTGAGGTTGACGGCTTGATAACTAGGGGCCAGTGTGTCTAAGGATGATTCTCAGTCTGAAGAGAATCAGGATATGCCATCCAATTCTCCCCAAGTGTCACAACCTTTAACGCCCACACAAGCGACGCCAAATACTTCTAGTGCTTCTTATTCCTTTACTCTGCAGGAGATGGCTGCAGTTATGTCAACTACCCTTACAGAGGTATTATCTAAATTACCAATGTTGCAGGGTAAACGCAGTAGGTCAGGTATTAATGTAAATACTGAATCCTCTGATGTTTTATTAGCTATTTCCGATGTACCCTCACAGTGTTCTGAGTTGGGGGTCAGGGAATTGCTGTCTGAGGGAGAAATTTCAGACTCAGGGAATGTATTACCTCAGACAGATTCGGACACTATGTCCTTTAAATTTAAGCTTGAACACCTCCGCCTGTTACTTCGGGAGGTTTTAGCGACTCTGGATGATTGTGACCCTATTGTAATACCACCAGAGAAATTGTGTAAGATGGATAAATATCTAGAAGTACCTACTTACACTGATGTTTTTCCGGTTCCTAAAAGAATTTCGGAAATTATAAAAAAGGAATGGGATAGACCAGGTATACCGTTTTCTCCCCCTCCTAATTTTAAGAAAATGTTTCCCATATCAGACACCATTCGGGACTCGTGGCAAACGGTCCCTAAGGTAGAGGGAGCAATATCTACCCTGGCTAAGCGTACAACTATACCCATTGAGGACAGTTGTGCTTTCAAAGACCCTATGGATAAGAAATTAGAGGGTCTTCTAAAGAAATTATTTATTAATCAGGGTTTTCTCTTACAACCTACGGCTTGCATTGTTCCAGTAACTACTGCAGCTTCTTTTTGGTTTGAGGCTCTGGAAGAGTCTCTTAAGGTTGAGATCCCGTTAGATGACATTTTGGATAGAATTAAGGCTCTCAAGCTAGCTAATTCTTTTATTACTGATGCCGCTTTTCAAATTGCTAAATTAGCGGCGAAAAATGCAGGATTTGCTATTCTAGCGCGTAGAGCGTTGTGGCTCAAATCTTGGTCTGCTGATGTGTCATCAAAAACTAAGCTTTTAGCTATTCCATTTAAAGGTAAGACCCTTTTTGGGCCTGAATTGAAGGAAATCATTTCTGACATTACAGGAGGTAAAGGCCATGCCCTACCTCAGGATAAGTCTGTTAAGATGAGGGGTAAACAAAATAATTTTCGTTCCTTACGGAATTTTAAAGGAGGACCCTCCGCTTCCTCTTCTTCCACAAAGCAGGAAGGAAATTTTACCCAATCTAAGTCAATCTGGGGACCCAACCAGAACAGGAATAAAGGTAAACAATCCAAGAAACCCGCTGCTGCTACTAAGACAGCATGAAGGGGCGGCAACCAATCCGGGAACGGATCTAGTAGGGGGCAGACTCTCTTTCTTTGCCAAGGCTTGGGCAAGAGATGTTCAGGACCCCTGGGCACTAGAAATAGTGACCCACGGTTATCAATTGGAATTCAAGGACTTTCTCCCAAGGGGGAGATTTCATCTTTCAAGATTATCTGCAGACCAGATAAAAAGAGAGGCGTTCTTATGCTGTGTAAAAGACCTTTTTAACATGGGAGTAATTTGTCCCATTCCAAAATCGGAACAGGGACAGGGGTTTTACTCAAATCTATTCCTGGTTCCCAAAAAAGAGGGAACTTTCAGACCCATCTTAGACCTCAAGTGTCTAAGCAAGTTTCTCAGAGTCGCATCATTCAAGATGGAGACTATACAAACAATTTTACCAATGATCCAGGAGGGTCAATATATGACTACCGTGGACTTGAAGGATGCTTACCTTCATATTCCTATCCACAAGGATCATCATCAGTTTCTAAGGTTTGCCTTCCTGGACAAACATTATCAGTTCGTGGCTCTTCCCTTCGGGTTGGCCACAGCACCCAGAATCTTCACAAAGGTTCTAGGGTCTCTTTTGTCGGATCTCAGACCGTGAGGCATAGCAGTGGCGCCTTATCTGGACGATATTCTGATCCAGGCGTCAACATATCAACTGACAAAGTCTCACACGGACACAGTGTTGTCTTTCCTGAGAACTCACGGTTGGAAGGTGAACATAGAGAAAAGTTCACTTGTTCCACAGACAAAGGTTCCTTTCTTGGGAACTCTGATAGACTCGGTAGCCATGAAAATATTCCTGACGGAGGTCAGAAAATCAAAGATTCTAAATACTTGCCGAGCACTTCAGTCCATTCCTCGGCCATCAGTGGCTCAGTGTATGGAAGTCATTGGATTAATGGTAGCGGCAATGGACATCATTCCGTTTGCTCACTTTCATCTCAGACCACTGCAGCTGTGCATGCTCGGACAGTGGAATGGGGACTATGCGGATTTATTTCCTCAGATAAATCTGGATGAAGAGACCAGAAACTCTCTTCTTTGGTGGTTGTCACCAGATCATCTGTCCCAGGGGACTTGTTTCCGCAGACCCTTGTGGGTGATAGTGACAACGGACGCCAGCCTACTGGACTGGGGGGCAGTCTGGAATTCCCTGAAGGCTCAGGGTGTTTGGACTCAGGTGGAGTCTCTACTTCCGATCAATATTCTGGAACTGAGAGCAATATTCAATGCGCTTCAGGCGTGGCCTCAGTTGGCTTCGGCCAAATTCATCAGATTCCAGTCGGACAACATCACGACTGTGGCATATATCAATCATCAGGGGGGAACAAGGAGTTCCTTAGTGATGATAGAAGTATCCAAGATAATCCGATGGGCGGAGGCCCACTCTTGTTATCTGTCGGCAATCTACATCCCAGGAGTAGAGAACTGGGAAGCGGATTTTCTAAGTCGACAGACTTTTCATCCGGGGGAGTGGGAACTCCACCCGGAGGTGTTTGCCTCACTGAATTGGAATTGGATCTGATGGCATCTCGATAGAATGCCAAGCTTCCAAGATACGGATCCAGGTCGAGGGACCCTCAGGCCAAACTGATAGATGCCTTGGCAGTGCCTTGGTCATTCAGCCTAACTTATGTGTTTCCACCGTTTCCTCTCCTTCCACGCGTGATTGCTCGAATCAAACAGGAGAGAGCTTCAGTAATCCTGATAGCGCCTGCGTGGACTTGGTATGCGGATCTAGTGGACATGTCCTCTCTGCCACCGTGGAAACTTCCTTTGAGACAGGACCTTCTCATTCAAGGTCCTTTCCAACATGCAAATCTAATTTCTCTGCAGCTGACTGCGTGGAGATTGAACGCTTGATTTTATCGAAGCGAGGATTCTCTGATTCGGTCATCAATACTTTGATACAGGCTAGAAAGCCTGTCACTAGAAAAATCTATCATAAGATATGGCGTAAATCCAAGGGTTACTCATGGAGTAAAGTTAGGATTCCTAGGATTCTGTCTTTTCTCCAAGAAGGATTGGAGAAAGGGTTATCAGCAAGTTCCTTAAAGGGACAAATTTCTGCTTTGTCAATTTTGTTTCACAAACGTTTGGCAGATGTTCAGTCTTTTTGTCAGGCTCTCTCTAGAATTAAGCCTGTATTTAGACCAATTACTCCTCCCTGGAGTTTAAATTTAGTTCTTCAAGTTCTTCAAGGGGTTCCGTTTGAACCTATGCATTCCATAGATATTAAATTATTATCTTGGAAAGTTCTGTTTTTGGTTGCTATTTCTTCTGCTCGAAGAGTTTCTGAGCTTTCAGTGTTACAGTGTGATTTGCCTTATCTCATATTTCATTCCAATAAGATGGTTTTACGTACTAAACCTGGTTTTCTTCCCAAGGTTGTTTCCAATAAGAATATTAATCAGGAAATTGTTGTTCCTTCCATGTGTCCTAACCCTTCTTCTAAGAAGGAGCGTCTGTTACATAATCTGGATGTGGTCCGTGCCTTAAAGTTTTACTTACAGACAACTAAGGATTTCCGTCAATCATCTTCATTATTCATTGTTTATTCTGGAAAGCGCAGGGGTCAGAAAGCTACGGCTACCTCTCTTTCTTTTTGGCTGAGAAGTATCATCTGCCTGGCATATGAGACTGCTGGACAGCAGCCTCCTGAAAGAATTACGGCTCATTCTACTAGGGCTGTGGCTTCCACATGGGCCTTTAAAAACGATGCTTCTGTTGAACAGATTTGTAGGCTGCGACTTGGTCGTCCCTTCACACTTTTTCCAAATTTTACAAATTTGATACTTTTGCTTCTTCTGAGGCTATTTTTGGGAGGAAAGTTCTTCAAGCAGTGGTGCCTTCCGTTTAGGTCTCTGTCTTGTCCCTCCCTTTCATCCGTGTCCTGTTGCTTTGGTATTGTATCCCACAAGTAAGGATGAAATCCGTGGACTCGTTGTATCTTGTAGAAGAAAAGGAAATTTATGCTTACCTGATAAATTGATTTCTTCTACGATACGACGAGTCCACGGCCCTCCCTGTCAATTTAAGACAGATTATTTTTTATTTATAACTTCAGTCACCTCTGCACCTTTTAGTTTTTCCTTTCTCTTCCTTTAACCTTCGGTCGAATGACTGGAGGTGGAGGAAAAGGGAGGAGCTATATATACAGCTCTGCTGTGGTGCTCTTTGCCACTTCCTGTTATCAGGAGGATAATATCCCACAAGGATGAAATCCGTGGACTTGTCGTATCGTAGAAGAAATCAATTTATCAGGTAAGCATAAATTTCCTTTTTACAGCTATGCTGCAACACTTTCAAGTGTTTCAACATTTGGGTATCATGGCCCTTTAATGCTGATACTCAGTTCAATAACTTCCTTTTCCTGTCCAGCTGTTGTCTTCCCAAGAACCCTCGTTGATGTTGCTAACTGCTAGGCACTTATTTTTCTTTCTTTATTTCTGAATGTAGCATTATTTAATTCATGGTATAAAACAAAACCAATATTAAAGTGAATGTAAATTTTGATGCTAAAGTGCCTGGTTTTTAAAACTTTGATTAAAAACAGGGGCACTTTAATTCATCAAAGTTTACATTTCACTCCTGTTGTGACAAAAAATGACCTTTTAAACTTCACAGCAGCTCCAGCTTCCTCCGGTCTCACAAGCCATTTCTGATGTCAGAAATGATTGATAGGTCATCCTCCAAACACAGCTTCCCCCACGGGGGATTCAGTGCCTGATTCACTGCTGTAAATGGAGGAAGCCGGATGCCTCATTTTAGACCCAGGAAGAGGCTTTGAAATGGGTGGAGGAAGCGGGAGCTGCTGTGAAGATTAAAAGGTAAGTTTTTTTTCACAACACGAGTGAAATGAAAATTTTGATGAATTAAAGTGCCCCTATTTTTAATCAAAGTTTTAAAAACCGGGCACTTTAGCATCAAAATTTACATTCACTTTAAAAAATTACTGCACAATAAGGTATTTCCCATTGGCTAAACATATGCAAAGAGGGGTGGGAACAAAAGTGGTGGGTAACATTTTGGGCTGGCTAGTAGCTTAGGGCTTGAAATATTGAGCCCTGTGTATATATATATATATATATATATATATATATATATCAAATTAAAAATGTTCCTGTTTGTGAAGAATATTGGAATGTTAAATATTAATAACTCTCGTCGGGTTAGTGCACAAGCGATAATAGTTTGTTTTTTTCAACTGCGCTCTCCATTGAAGTCTATAGGGAGAAAAAGTTAGCGCTATCATGGTTTCAAAGCATATTTTATAATAGAAGTAAATAGGGAACTTTATTAAAATGGTATGCTCTGTCTGAATCACAAAATAAAATGTTTGCGTTTCATATCCCTTTAAGTAAATTTACTAATTGAAGTAAATTAGAAAGATATTTAAAATTGCATGCACTGTCTGAAACATGAAAGAAAAATTGTGTTTCATTTTGTATATATCCCTTTAACTAGAAAAAAAAAATGAATACACCAGATCAAGTTTGCTGACTTTTCCCTTTAATCCTTTATGCTGGAAACAGAGACACGGAATAAAAAAAAACAAGTCTAGTTTTTTTCTATAGTGGGATTTATATTGTAGAGTTTTTGTTTTACACATTAAAGGGACAGCCAAGCTAAAAAAATACTTTCATGATTTAAATAGGGCATGTCATTTTTTTTATTTTTTTTGAGCCAAGAACTATTTTTTTCTTAACCACAGAAGATCAGAGCCAGGATTTGATTAACACTTTTATCTTAGTGGTTCATAATTTGATTTTGAGAAATTGGAAAAATAAGAAACCTCCCTCTTTTAGAGTATTTATTGAAACAATTAAACTACAGATTATCTTCGAGCACAATGATACACCCAATATACATAACAAACAAATATATATTATTAATATATAAATATATTATTCAGTCCTACCCTATATCTACACAATATATACTTACTAAAGCGTTCCATAAATCTAAATATTTTGAAGGTTTAATATTAAGAGAGTTATTTCCAGCAGCCTGGTATTAAACCACCAAATATTCATATCGAGAGACGGAGGTAAGGGTGTCGGCGGGAAGGACATGGTATTTTTATTTTTTTTCTCTGGAGGGTATTATTTATTTTCCTCTCCTCGCTCTTTTCCCTCGTCTTGCTCTCGAAATATTTATATAAATTTAGTATATTCTTTCAACAAGATGGATGTTTCTTGTTTTCTTTCTTTATATATAAATTCCTTTAAATGTCAGGATATTGATACCATCTTTTTAAGTACTCAACCAAATGTGTTTTTGAAGTAAATATTTTGGATTATATTTTTTTGTTTATGTACAAATTATACTCAGCTATTCATGGTTGAGAGTATGTTGTTTTATTTATCCTGATAATGATAAATAAAGTTTGAAAAAAAAAAATAGGGCATGTAATTTTAAATAACTTTCCAATTTACTTTTATTACCAATTTTGCTTTGTTATATTGGTATTCTTAGTTGAAAGCTAAACCTAGGAGGTTTATATGCTAATTTCATAGACCTTGAAAACCGCCTCTAGTCTGAAAGCATTTTGACAGTTTTTCACCACTAGAAGGCGTTAGTTCATGTGTTTCATATACAGTAGATAACATTGAGCTCAGGCACGTGAAGCTCCTAGGAGTGAGCACTAATTGGCTAAAAATGCAAGTCTGTCAAAAGAACTGGAATAAGGGGCAGTTTGCAGAGGCTTAGATACAAGGTAATCACAGAGGTAAAACGTGTATTAATATAACTGTGTTGGTTATGCCAAACTAGGGAATGGTTAATAAAGGGATTATCTATCTTTTTAAACAACGAAAATTCTAGTGTTGAAATATCCCCCCCACACACACACTATGTGCACACACACACAAATTTAAAGAAATCTGTATACATACCTGATGTATATGTTTACAAACATATATGTATATAAAAGTGAAAATCGGAGGGGGATGTTCAAATGTATGACTCAGGGTTTAGTTGTTTATGGTTAGAACAATGTTATATCATCTGCTGAAGAAATGACAAATATATGTGCTATATATAAGTAGGAACACAGGAAGCCACAAATTGTACAAACCACTCACATTCTAAATGCAGCACATGGGTTCTATAAGTGTGAAAAGATTATGCATCACAATTAGGATCATTTCCCTCAACACATGGACAGACCCTTCAGACTTTGTCTTGTCACATGACCTGACCAGTTTACTAGTTAAACCAGCCATAATTGTTTTCCTGATGACAGTCCTGCAACGCCTTCTATAAATAACTGATATGCAACCTTTGGCTTTATCATATCAGTATCACCCTTAGCACAGCCGGATCATTTACAAGAAACAGCACTGGCAGCTTGGCCTCCCATTTTACAATGCACTGATCTGTAAAATGTAATTTTAAAAATATTAGTACTATCCTCCTATTGTGTGGATTTACATAAAAAATAGAGCAACAGATATCACTCAAAGGGCCACACAATACTTTTAACTCACTAAATGGACAACAGCAAAAGTCTTAAAGGGACACTGAACCCAAATTTTTTCTTTCATGATTCAGATAGAGCATGCAATTTTTAGAAACTTTCTAATATACTCCTATTATCAATTTTTATTCGTTCTCTTGCTATCTTTATTTGAAAAAGAAGGCATCTAAGTTTTTTTCTTGTTTCAGAACTCTGGACAGCACTTTATTGGTGGGTGGATGAATGTATCCACCAATCAGCAACGACAACCCAGGTTGTTCACCAAAAATGGGCCGGCATCTAAACTTACATTCTTGCATTTCAAATAAAGATACCAAGAGAATAAAGAAAATTTGATAATAGGAGTAAATTAGAAAGTTGATTAAAATGTCATGCTCTAGTCTATCTGAATCACAAAAGAAAAAAATTGGGTTCAGTGTCCCTTTAATCATTTTGCAAGGTTTGACTGAACCCTGGAGCCATGAAAGTTTTAGTTCTGGTTTCTAACTGTCTGGATTCTTTTATAAACACCTCTATACAAGCCTTTATTGTATACACACATAATATCAGTTTGCATTCACATACATATGTAATGCTTCTGTACATTTAAAGGGACAGTCTACTTGAAAATGTTACTGTTTAAAAATATAAATAATCCCAATAACTACCCATTCCCCAGGTTTTGCATAACCGACACTGATTTAAATACACTTACTACCTATGTGATTAACTTGTATCTAAGCCTCTGCTGACTGCCCCTTATCTCAGTGCTTTTGACAGACTTGCATTTTATACTGAAAAAGAGGAGAGATGTGATGGCACTACTCAATATCTATTAAGTGAGACTGGGCCTTTAAATTGTCCAAAATTGGCATTATATATAGTATAAATGGCCCTAAGGTGCTGTGTATAGACAAACACTTGAACTTGTACAACTAAAAAAATAGTTGTAAAAAAGTACACACATAAAGCACTCTATTCTCACTTGTGAATGGTATAATTATAGCGTGGTGGTCCACAGAGGTTAAAAAAATTAAACTTTATTAAATTGTCTTTAAAAATGGGTATTTTAAAGTACCCATTTTTTTAAGACAATTTAATAAAGTTTAATTTTCTAACCTCTGTGGACCACCACGCAATAATTATACCATTCACAAGTGAGAATAGAGTGTTTTATGTGTATACTTTTTTTACAACTATTTTTTAGTTGTATAAGTTCAAGACTTGCATTTTACCCAATTGTTGTTGGCTCCTAAATAACTCCACGGGAGTGAGCACCATGTTATCTATATGACATGAGCTAGCACTGTCTAAAAAAACTGTCAAAATTCACTGAGATAAGAGGTGGATTTCAACAGTTTAAAAAACAGTTTGAGCCTGCCTAGGTTTAGCTTTCAAAAAACAATACCAAATTTGATAATAAAAGTACATTGGAAAAGTTGTTTAACATTGCATGCCCTGTCTGAATCATGAAAGTTACATTTTGACTAGACTGTCCCTTTAAGGTGACTTATCAACTTGAGAATAACAAAGGAACACTAAAATAAAAATTAAACTTTCATGCAATTTTAAAAGGGACACTACTGTACTATAAAATGTGTTCCCCCTTAATTTGTTCCATATGACTCATACTTACTGCAGTATTAAGTGCATATAAGACCTTATACTTACTGGGAGATTAATCAGTGCTATTGCCTCCTATTTAAATAGCTTGTCTACAGATAAAACATGCTTTACTCATACTTTCAGAGTAGGTGGGGATGCAAGACAAAAGTAGTTCTTTTAAATAACAAATACAGATAAATTACACTCCAGCATTTAAATTAAAATGGACCATTTGGAAAACATTTTAGGAGTACAATGTCACTTTAAGAGACAACTCAATTTACTTATATTATAAAATTGTGTACTGTCTTTGTATATGCACACTTCCTGATGCACAAGCTATTACTGAGCATGTGCAAGAGTTCATAGTGTATATGAGTCTGTGATTGGCTGAAGACTGTCACATGACACAGGAGACGGGGGAGTGGATTATGAAAATTGTTAGGTAAAAAAAAAAAATACTGCTCATTTAAAGGGACAGTCAACACCAGAATTGTTGTTGTTTTAAAAGATAGATAATCCCTTAATAAACCATTCCTCCGTTTTGCATAGCCAACACAGTTATAATACACATTTTACCTCTGTGATTGCCTTGTATCTAAGCCTCTGCAGACTGCCCCCTTATTTCAGTTCTTTTGACAGACTTGCATTTTAGCCAATGAGTGTGCTCCTGGGTAAATTCAAATGCATGAGCTCAATGTTATCTATATGAAACACACAAACTAATGCCCTCTAGTGTCAAATTAGAGGCGGCCTTCAAGGTCTAAGAAAATAGCATATGAACCTCCTAGGTTTAGCTTTCAACTAAGAATATCAATAGAACAAAGGAAAATTGGTGATAAAAGTAAATTGGAAAGTTGTTTAAAATTACATTTCCTATCTGAATCATGAAAGGTTTTTTTTGGACTTGACTGTCCCTTTAAAAGTGCTACTATTTATTGGTTGTAAAGGGACAGGAAAACATTTTTTCTTCTTTCATTATTTACAACTTTACAATATACTTTTATTATCAATTTTGTTTCATTCTCTAGGTATTATTTGTTAAGGGAGCACCAATGCACTACTAGGAGCTAGCTGAACAGATTTGGGTAAACGGCATATGTGCAGTCACCAACCAGCAGCTAGTTACCTGTAGTGATTTGTTGCTCCTGAGCTTACCTATATATGCTTTTCATTAAAAAGATACCACGTAGTAAATTGGAAACTTGTTTAAAGTTGCATATATCTATCTGAATCATGAAAGTATAATTTAGACTTTTCTGCAAAGGCAGCTGCATGTTGAGAGGACCATGCAGTTCACAGTGTACACAGTTTTAGAATAAGGCAAACTGCAGGTACTGTATTTGTATGCAGCTGATAAAGGTGCTGAGCTACAGCATTATCCTTTCCCTCTCTGGGAATTATATGAATCTGCAGCGTTGTATTTGCTTTACCAGGCCCAAAAGTGGCCAGCATACTAGCTGCCCCCCAGTAACCACCAGCGTTTTTTCTACCACCAGTCTGTTCGACCCCCCAAATCCACTCCCACCACACCCATCAACCCTACTTACATTGCACATGTCCCCCCACCCATAGCCCTGTTATCCCATTTAAGCTTCACCCATAAAACACTGATAGACTTCCAGCAAGTACCCAACATGCCCTTTCTGGAGATGCCACAGAGGCTCAAAATCTTATTTAGGTGTCAAAATTGAACCCACAATGCTGCTGATGCCTGGGGGTGCACCTATATTTTTTTGTGTAACAGTACCAAAGCCATTGCTGAGATCAATTCAGAGAAACCTTATCACCAACCTTCGATATACTGACATAACTTAAAAAATTATGTGAAAATATATCTTTTTTAAATATAAGAGCGGGGTTGTCCATTTTAAAAGAGACCCTAAACACCTTAAAAAAAAAACAACAACAAAAACACATTTCTGTTGTCTTGCTATAGGATAACATCAACCAAGTACAAATTATTTTTAAAAAAATTAACACAGTAGGAGAGTGTGTATGTATGTGTGTTGTTGTGACAGTGTTTATTTGATGGGGGATGGAGAGGGTGTGTGTCAGTGTTTAGGAAGAACATAGTGTGTGTTTTGAAGATTAGGGAAAGTGTGTGTATATATGGGGGAAAGAGAGAATTGGGAGAGGAGTGGGTGTGCGTCAATGTCTGGGAAGAAAAGAGTGTGTGTGTGTGTATTTTGAAGGGTAGGAGAAATGGTGTGTGTGTTAGGGAAGGTGAGAGTGTATATGTAAATTTGTGGGGGTAGGAGAGGGTGTGTGTCAGTTTTTGGGGAGGGAAAGGGTGTGTGTGTGTATTTTGAAGGGTGTGGGTGTGTTTTTTGAAGGGTGTGTGTGAAGGGTGTGTGTGTGTGTGTGTATTTTGAAGGGTGTGTGTGTGTATTTTGAAGTGTGTGTGTGTGTGTGGGTGTATTTTGAAGGGTGTGTGTGTGTATTTTGAAGGGTGTGTGTGTATTTTGAAGGTGTGTGTGTGTGTGTGTATTTTGAAGGGTGTGTGTGTGTGTGTATTTTGAAGGGTGTGTGTGTGTGTGTGTATTTTGAAGTGTGGGTTGGGAAGGGGGCAACAGAAAGATATATAAGGGATAAGGAAGAGTGAGACGTACAGCATATACATGAGGAGGTTGATGTTTCCATCAATAAAAACCTGTACCTCACACACATCCTCCTCTCATACTTCTCCTCACTCACTGGCCATTCCCTATATCATTCTTCCAAACACTGTCTGTTACAACGAGCACTGTTCACCCTATTTTTTTAAAACAATCACAAACCATATTTTTTCCTCAGCCTTCTCCACTCTTTCCTCTTCTAAATCTGTCTCTTCATCAATCTTTTCTCCCACATTGCCTTCTCTCTCACACAGTATTGTAAATAATTACCTGTAACTGGGTTCAACAAACTCAGCCACCACAGAGCCACTGGCACCTTAAAATTAGGTGCTGGCACCCTGTTTTAGAGTCCTCAAGACTGTGGGGAGTGTTAATTTGTGTGTGAGAGAAATTGTGAAGGAGAGAGTTTGTGAGAGCATGTGAGTGTGAAGCAAAGTGTGTGTGATATATCTATGTGCAAGTTTGTGTATGTGCGTTATTATGTTTACAATTTCACATGACCAAAAATTCCATAGATTACTTTTTTATGCACAGTTCTCAAAAAAAATTAGAGGGAACATTGCAATCACTCCGACACTTGCTCGTTCGTAGTGATTGACATGCCCTGCTCCAAGACGATTAGTTGCACCGGAGCAGCATTAAATGTTGCCAACTGGTGCAACATTGCAAGGAGCGATTTCAGTCTGAAAAGTTCACTACATGCAAATTTGTACGTCTGCAAGCATGACGAATTTTGCCCAATGTATAAATGAATATGGAAATTTAATTTTGTGTTGTAGCTTAGGGTTGCCATATGCCCAGTATTCAACAGGACAGTCCATTATTTTAGCAGGCTGTCCAGTAAACTCTTCACAAAAATACTGGACACTTAAATGTCCCTTTGTGTTAGCTAAATGTTAAAAGGCCTTATATGCCTCAATACATTACATATATGTAGCTGAAAGAAGTGGGAGGCAATAAAAGGGAGACAAATCACTTTCGTTTACATATACTGGCAGCTAATGGGTAAAATTACTGCTCAGTTGTGAAAAACATACCTGTGGAATAAAGAGTGGGGGCTAAGGTAGTGATTTTGGGGGGGCATTGTGAAACCCCACCAACCACCCTGCCTAATCACCAATAAATTGTCCAGTATTTCTGTGGAGGGCAGCTGGCAACCCTAACCTTGATGTTACTGCTCACCTGAGCGGATAGCCCAATTGTAAAATGTGCAAGATAGCCAGACATGTGGTGCTGAAAAGATAGCGATAGGTATGGAATCGATTCTTTAAATAAAACAGGGGATCCTCCTGAGCAATTCCAGCTTGAGTACTCATCTCAGGGCAGGCACCATTCTGATCTGACAGAGCATTCAGTGAGATACTCTCTCCTGGCACTTCACCTGGTGTAGCAGCATGTGAAGAATTGTTATTCTCTGTGTCCTTAGCAGCAGTTATCACATCGGAAGAACTCTTAGCGTCCTCCCCTGGCTTCACTTCCTCGGTAGCATCAGCCTCTCCCAATTCAAGTGCTGGGCTACTTCCATCCTTATTGCTGCACCCATTTAGCTGGCTTTTTCCTGAGCCTCTGTGGTTAGTCGAGCACTTCTGTTGGTGATCACTCAGCTGGTTACTGGGTACGCTGGCGGCTACCGACTGCCTGTCCACACTGTACCAACCCCAACTGAGCAGCTGCAGCACCACCGAGGATATTGCGTAGAAAGCAAGAAGTAGAATGGCCCAAGCAACGTCCCCGGCTTGATAGTATTTCACCGCCCCCCACACGTCCGACCCCAGGTCCAGCAAGAAAGCGATAGTTCCTACCAAAGCGAAAAGAAGATCTAGAAGCCGAAATCGTTCTGGTAAAGAATCCGGCATCACGAGCTCCGAGCACCTCTTTAGGAGGCTCTGTCCCTTACTTTGCGTCCCAATCCGAGGGGCAGATCCCTGGATATCTTAGCACAAGATAGAAGGCCTCACCAACCTATCAGCGACGCTTGAGCAATGGAATTTCATAACTGTTCTGGAGTGAAGAAACTTTTAACAGTAGCCGCAACTATTTATATCCCAACGTGGCTTAGTAGAAGACGTATATTTTACCATTCCAGTGACATAATTCAATAACAATATATTGATTATGCATACAATTAAAAACCATTTTATTTAAGCATTTCTAGACACTTTCATTATTTTGCAAGCTCCTTTTTAAATGCCCTCAGAGAGACAGTAGAGTGTATCCTGCAGAATCCGGAACTGTGGCTGCAATATTCTACAATGCAAGTTCTTCCTCAGTGCAAACCCTTATTTTGTAACTGTGTCTAAAAATACCTTACAGCATTTCCTAATGGCTTTAACCCTTTTTCTGCTAAGCCAATATTAAAGGGTGTGTTACCTATATTTAACCCTTTCACTACTGGGACTTTCAGACAAAAACTTGCCCAAAATACCAGATCATTTTTTTAGCGTTTTTGCTATCACTACATTTAAACAGAAATATAGTCTTTTGTTTTATTTAACTGTCAAAACTATATATATTTTTAAGTAGACAACCCAAATATTGATCTAGGCCCATTTTGGTATATTTCATGCCACCATTTCACCGCCAAATGCAATCAAATAAAAAAAAAAAATTGGTATATTTTTCACAAACTTTGAGTTTCTCACAGAAATTATTTACATACTGCTTGTGCAATCATGGCACAGCTTGTGCAATCATGGCACAAATGTTTGTAAAAGTTTCTCTGGGATCCCCTTTGTTCACAAATAGTCGATATATATGGCTTTGCCATTGCTTTTTAGTAATTAAAAGGCCGCTAATTGCAGCTGTGCACCACACTTCTATTATTCCCGGCAGTGAAGGGGTTAATTAGGTAGCTTAAAAGGTTAATTTTTGTTTGAGTGTAGAGGTTAGCCTCCCACCTGACACTTCCTACCC
Source organism: Bombina bombina (assembly GCF_027579735.1). Classification (NCBI taxonomy): domain Eukaryota; kingdom Metazoa; phylum Chordata; class Amphibia; order Anura; family Bombinatoridae; genus Bombina; species Bombina bombina. The sequence continues at coordinate 566,573,309 of NC_069501.1, forward strand.
CCTGATCCCTACCTGATCCCTCCCAAACAGCTCTCTGTCTGTAAAGATGCGGCAGATGATTAATATTAAATAAATAATATTGGAAATAGCCAAGTGACCACTGCTGTTAGTGTGATCACCTTACTAAATTGTCATAAAGAGCAGCCACATGTGAAATAGGGGCCTATACGTGCATTTTAAGGGTTATAATACAGATTAGAAAGGCACCTTTGTGCAGTACAGATACAAAAGTACTTTTTTTTTTGCAAGGTGATCACTGTTACTGCTTTGATCACCTGACTATATAAAGTTCATATATTTCCTTAAGAAAGGGATTTGTCTAATAGCGAATACACTTTATTAGGGGTCTCTAGAGATAACAGACTTCTTTATTTAGTATATTATTTCCCGTTCCTAAGCAAATTGCTATGTATTGTATTTATATATTTTTTTTTTTTTAGTTTTAAACATTTGAAAGAGCAGGCAGTTTTCCTTCAAATAAGGGGTCTTGGAGGTCTGTAGCTAGTAAGGAAGCTGAGATCAAGGAGTTTGAACAGCAACCCCATCCCCCATCCAGCTCCCTTACCTGCCTGTCACATTACGACTCCACTCCCTATGATGTCACCACAAACAGGAGCACTGCCCACTATGCAGAACTGTGATGATTTTTTCCCCCCAGAAAAAAAACCTTTGTTACTTTATAACATTTTTATCTGCAGATCTAATACAAATGTAATGCTTAAAGGGATAGGAAAGTGAAAATGAAACTTGCATAATTCATTTTAAGACACTTTTAAATTCACTTCTATTTTCAAATGCGCTTTGTTCTCTTAGTATCCCTTGTTAAAATGAATATGCACATATCATACACTAGTGGGAGCTGCTGCTAATTGGTGCCCAGGGCTGTTTCTAGTTGCGGGCAGACCGGGCATTGTGTTAAAGTGGCAGTGCTTGCTTGATAAACTACTGGTATAGCAAATGTTAAAATACACAGATCACAAGCATATACATTAATATATATATATATACATATATATATATATATATATATATATATATATATATATATATAGTTAACTAGAATGACTGGCACCAGAATAATTTAAAAGATCAGGTAAATACACACTTGCTTACACTGAAGAAATATGCAAGTGTGTAGTACACATGGTTAGTTAAATTTAATTAAATATTCAAACAGAAGAAAAGGGGCAGGAGTACAAGGAAAAAAATCCCTCATACAGCTGCTCCAACAGTCTACCCTAAAATGGCACAGTACCATTAGATAATAATTATAAGAAAATTAGGAAAATCACCTCCTTATATTGCAGGAAAATAAATCATTTTAATCTGCATGTAGATATGTGTCAACAAAGGATATCAAAATTAATTAAAGCCACTATTGCATTGTAATAAATAAAAGTCCACAACAGAAAAATATATATATGTGTATATATTAACTTTGTCTCCAAGGGTACCCTTTGAACAAAAAAATGTGTATATTCTTCAGAGCTCACAAAAAAGTATAATTAGGAAGAAAGTTCAAATAAATCCAATTGCAGTTAATATGGCTCACAGCAGCAGTCAGTAATGTACAACCATATTCCCTTGTCTCCAAATTGTATAGGCCAATAAGCAGTCAGAAAGGGAAAAAGCATAGAAGTTAATCCAGAAAGCAGAAAGCGCACTAAGCAGTCTCCCCCAGCAGTATTGATATGTCCATGCAAAGCAGGTAGCTAGTTAAGGCAGGGTTAGTAAGATAAGTTAAGTTCTCACCCATAGATGACTGGATACGATATCCATATAGCCGTTGCTCCACGTTAAAGCTGCATTACTCGCCTAACCCTCCTGACCATATCATCACTAGCTCTGTGTGCTGGGAGGCCGGTTGCTTGTCGCAATGTTGTTTACCCTATAGTTAGAATGCTGACAGTTGTAACTTAAACCGCAAAACAGGTACCTTGGGGATCAGATTCAAAAATTTCCAAATTCTGTTAATGGACGCAAGTAGCTGCCTTCTCTTGCTACGTACGTTTCACCCTTTTAGGCATTGGGCTTCTTCCGGCAATGTGTGATAACGTCACTACTGGGTGACGCTTTTTATTTGACTCAGTGTTCCGCCTCCCAGTGAATTTTGAAGAGATTTATTTAAAGAAACACATTTGTTGCAATATAATGGCATTATACATTGCAATGTGGCTTACAGTGGCTATATTATATGTTGCTACACATATAGTATATTTACATAACATATATATATATATATATTTTTAAAAAATATTTGTTCTTTATTAATCGTTTGTTGAAAAACTTTAGTTTACCCCACAAATGCCCTAGGTTCTCTATATCCCTGCTTACAAATATTATATGAACTGATATATGTACAGTGCTAGTTATTAAGGAATTGTTTTGTAAATATACGATATGTGTAGCAACATATAATATAGCCACTGTAAGCCACATTGCAATGTATAATGCCATTATATTGAAACAAATGTGTTTCTTTAAATAAATCTCTTCAAAATTCACTGGGAGGCGGAACACTGAGTCAAATAAAAAGCGTCACCCAGCCGAGACTTCCTGTTGGAGGCGGGGCATGCAGGTAGCTGCAGGTAGCTACAGGTGCTGTGGATGCTCCGTGCCTCGGCGTGAGGCCTAAGTCCACCCCAACACATGCTTTGTTTCCCTTGGCCAAGTATTGGTCTGGGTAATAGGATTCTGAATCCTGCATGGGAAGTCCATGACGGCAGCCTAATGTTTGCACCCTGGCTGGTGCATACCATCTCTATACGGACTTTTTAAAGGAATGGAACAAGAAGTCCTTGGCTAAAAATCTGCATATTTATACTTAAGACTCCATCGCTGCTTACCGGACTAACAGGGTACTGTACCCGTCTTTACCCCTTACCGGCTAAAAGACCACTGGATTCTGTCATTTAGAAAGTGATTTACCTATAACCTAAAAGTACTTTGGAGTATCCCTAACAGAGTTGTGGATCCAAGTCTCACCTGGTTGAGATTGCTTCTATTCTTCAAGCGGCAACAGACATTGGAGTACACTCAGAAGGTTGCAGCTCCGAGAGCGATCAGCAGGACAGCTGATAGAACTCCTCTCCCTGGTTGAGAGGCGATGGATGGCTGTTCAAGATTGCAGCGTGAAGAGCGAGCCCCCGGAACTGACCAATCATAAGATGCAATCTTACTCTGCTCATCGTGAGGAGGCGTGTGAGTAGCTGTGCAGCGTCTGGGCCGGGGCCTCTCCCTCCAACAAGCCCGCAAGTAGGAGGAGGAATTGCGGCTGTAACGGTCGTGGGGACTGCGGCTGGTTACATGGTCAGTCTCGCTGCTCTGCCGCACAGTTAGCTATCTCCCTGGTTGCAGCAGGGATTCTCTTTTCTCGGCAGCACTCAGGAGTGGAGGGTCGAGCAACCAAGTATTGGGGGAGATCTCTTGATTTTGAGGGCGTGGAGCTGTTTGTTTACCACCGCTGGTTCTGCGGGGACTTGTTTCTGCCCGCTTTCCTTTTTTCATAACCCTATTGACTGCTTAGACACTCTGACTTCTACACAGTGCACCTGCTTTGTCTTGAAGCTACTGAGCGGTATTTGGGTACCAGTTGACTGGGCAAACTGTGATTAATAGCAGTGAAGGGGTCGAACTTGACCACTGTGCGGTCTGAATAAACCAATGTGGGGCATGAATGCGTGGGGGGTATAACTTTAATTGGTGGTTTTACTCCATCGTGTTGGTTTTTCTTTTTAGATAAAAATTCCACCGCTTATAGGTTCCAACAGAAGTGTTTAACTCCCTCGAGTATAGTATTGTGGGGATTAGTAGAGTTATAAGAATTTTGTTACTGATAGTCTTCAAGGGTTAAGGCATAGGGAGAAGAGGTTACAGAACTTGTTTTTTTGGCTTTTATTTCTCTCGAATCTGCTTGGTTACATACTGAATACTAGTTTTGTTTGTATATACTTCTTCTAAACTGTTAATCCCTGATTTGATGATAGAGAGCCATAGCTTTATCACATAATTATCCTAGCTAGCTATCAACGTAGATATCTATCTATAATATATGTGATGCATGTTTTGTTGGAGTTCCCTTCAATAAGGGTATTTGTTTGTACCATTTAAAGGTTACGGGCATATAAGTTAAATTACACTGTGCAAAGTATATTATTTTTGCCCTTAAAATAAGTGATTTTTTTTTTTTTCTCTTTCTTTTTCTTCCCCCTTTTCTTGCTTTTTAGAAAGTTAATTGTTGGGACATATTCAGTGGACACATGAAGTTAAAGCACTATAGCACTTTAGAGTAGATAGCATTACACCCTACGAGATACAAAAGTTAACAATTAAAGGTTTTTTTAGAGCACTATAGCACTTTAGAGCAGGCAGCATTACACACTCGGCCTTGTACAAATAAGTAGCACTCAAGTTTTTTTTTGTAGACACTATAAACACACATGTTTTATTAAACTTAAAATATTAGTTTTTTTGTAAGGTTCTCTCCCAAACTAGCAGCGTTGTATTCAAGGATATTGAAGTTACCCATTAGGTGTGCATATATCCATCAGTATAGGTATATAGTCGTATAGCTTACTGGAGTTAGTTGTCTTATTAGACTAATACACAGAAAGACATCATTTGACTAGCCTTAAAGGGCTGAACCAAAAAACTTAATCCTACATTCTTATCAATTGTGGTGCAAAAGTAGAGAATATCATATTTTGGGTTGAGTTAATTATTATACCTGGGAAGATAGTACTGCCCCTTTTTCCCTGTGAACCCTGGTCTGCTTTCCCTATCTGTCTAAATTATACAGATAATAGAGGGCATAAGCCTGTAAAATAAAGGATACGTCCTGTTCATGGACAAATACATGTACCAAAAAAGCTCTCCTTCCAATATGCCTCCTAAAGCCAAGGAAAAAAAGGGGAGCAGCAGGAATCTGGACTCAAGTATTGTTTCCCCCTCAGAAAAAAGTATTGCTAATCCGACCCTTATCAATTTAACAGAATTTGCAGCTGAAGTGGCAAAAATCCTGACACCACAATTTGACATGATTAAACAGGAGATCAGAAACGAGATATCTAGTCTCACCTTAGAGGTTAGACAGTTTTCATCAAGGTTAGATGAAATGGAGACTAGGATCTCGGATCTGGAAGACAGATTTAATGTAGTAGAGCCAACTTTGAATACCCACAGTAAGATTATTACTTATTTGCAAGCCAAGATCGAGGATCTTGAGGACCGATCGAGACGGAATAATCTCAAAGTGATCGGTCTACCCGAATCCTCAGAGTATCAAGATTTAATGAACTTTGTTACCACTACACTACAACAAGCCTTGCAGATTCCAGTTCCTGCTGCTCCCTTTCAGATTGAAAGGGTACATAGGATAGGCCAACGACGAGATCATAATGAGGCGTCAAGACCTAGGCCAGTAATTTTCAAATTTGTGAACTTCCAAGACAAACTATTATACCTCAAACATTACAGGAAATGTGGCTCTCTTTCTCTAGGCTCCCATAGGCTACTTATGTTTCAAGATTTCTCTTCGGAGACACTAACCAAGAGAAGAGACATGTCTTTTTTCTATGGGAGACTGCAGAAAGACAACTACAACATAAGGTTGATCTACCCGGCAAAGTTAATAGTTTTGAAAGATGGGGTCACACATACACTCAATAATGTTATGGAAGCAGAGTCTTTCTGCAGGGAAGCCGGGGTACCAGGTTGAGTTATATAGTTCCAGTGGATAGAGGCTTCAGATGGTCGTACCAGAATATATGCTTCTAAGAAGATACGCATTTGTTAAATATGTTGTTGATTCTTTTGTTTAGTTCAGTTGTAGAGATGGTATTCGTGGGTTTGTTGGGAGGGGGGGGGTTGTGTGCGTGGGTTTTTTTTTTTTTTCTCTCTCTCCTTTCTCTTCCCCTCTTTCCCCTCTTCCTCTAGATATGTCGCTTTTGAGGTGTGAGTTTAACACCTTCTCACGTTCGTTCGGGTTTTAGATGAATAGTGTCACTAACTTTAATCTACTATCTTGGAATATAGGTGGTATTAACTCACCAATTAAAAGAAAAGCTATAATAAAACATTTGGGGAAACTTAACCCAGATATAGTTTTTTTTACAAGAACTACATTTAAATGCTACCGAAATACCCAAATTAAAATCTAAGTGGGTGGGGGAAGTGGTGGCAGCCCCATTTACCTCAAGAAAGCGGGGGGTTGCAATCCTATTAAATCGGAACCTAGAATATCAAATAACAAATATTGAATCTGATCCTGATGGCAGATTTTTAATATTGGAAATGGAAGTTAGGGATATTAGATACATATTCTGTAATATATATGGTCCTAATCAAACTGACCACAAATTCTGGTCAGCCCTCACAGTGAAATTGCATAGATTTATAGGGTTGAATTTAATTATCGCGGGAGATTTTAATCTATTAGCGGATCCTATCCTTGATAATTCTAGGAAAAAGATATTAGATAGCAGAGGTAGGAAAGCACAGATCTTTCAGAAAATGTGCTCCCACTTAGGCGTAGTTGATTTGTGGCGGGTACAAAACCCGGATGTCCGCGCCTATACATGTGTTTCCCATGTTCAACGTTCTTTCTCTCGGCTTGATTACTTTCTAGTTTCAGAACCATTACTCGTTCGGAATTGGGTTACAAGAATCGATGATATAGCTATTTCAGACCATGAGGTTATAGCTCTGAAATTAGTTACTGGCCAGAGACTCCTCGGTAAGAATCAAATTTATTTCCCCAGATATCTGGCCAATAATATCAAGTTTCAGAATCACCTACACCTAAAGTGGGCAGAATATTTTAATAATAATGGGCATTATATAGATAAAATTGAGACTTTCTGGGAGGCCTCTAAGGCCGTCATACGCGGTGAGATCAAATCCTTTACACGTTACTGGACAAAAAACTGCAGTCTAGTGTCCAGACAGTTAGCCAATCGCGTTAAGAACACATACCGAGTCTATATTCAGAGGCATACTAGAGAACATTGGGAAGCCTACACTTCAGCTAAGGCACTGCGAGATACACACATGAAGCAGATTAGCGCACAGGAAGAACTTAGATTAAAAGCTAGATATGGGGGTTTTATAGGCAGATCGGCCAAATTTCTAGCCAGGCTGGTTAAATCTTCACCCAGACATGTAATATCTTCTATTAAACAAGGAACTAGGAGATACATGAATCATGATGATATAGAAAAAGTATTTTTTTAATTTTTCCAAAATCTATATAGGCAAGAGCCCATTAAACCTGACATAAAAGAAGCATTCTGGGGTAAGATTAAAGTACCACGCCTACCTACGGAGGCCAGAGACACCATTAACGCGCCTATCACCGGAGAGGAAATAAAGTGGGCAATCAAGAATGCGAAACCCAATAAAGCTGCCGGACCAGACGCTCTCCCTATTGAATACTACAGAATTTTACAAACTGAGATGATCCCTATATTAATTAGACTATTTAATTTTTATTTCTCGGATAACACGAAATGCTCTGCCTCTTTCACCGCGGTTTTGATTCTAAAAAAGGGCAAGGATCCCGAGTCGCCAAGCTCTTTCAGGCCTATTTCGGTCTTAAATACCGACTATAAGCTGCTTGCAGCTATTGTATCGGCCCGACTGAAACCCTATATGGGCGATCTAGTCCATGAGAATCAATCCGGCTTTATGCCGGGGCGTAACCCCGTAAGGAATATGAGGAAACTATTAATCTTGATTGAATTTCTATGGAACAGACATAAGGCTAAGGAATTCCATGAAAGCATAGATAAGGCCATCCTAACGGTCGACGCAGAGAAGGCCTTTGATAGGGTAAGTTGGGACCACTTATTTTCCACGCTGGATCAATTTGGTTTCTCGGGATCTTTTAACAACTACATACGCTTAATTTATAGCATACCTTCTTCCGCGGTGATCATCAATAATATATTTACTCAAAGTTTTGGCCTATTTAGAGGAACTAGAGAGGGCTGCCCACTCTCCCCCTTTCTGTTCAACCTTAGTGTTGAACCATTGGCTATTAGACTACGGCAAGAAATGGATGGGATCTCTCTGGCAGGGGAGAAGCTGGTCCTTTTACTCTATGCAGATGACCTGCTGGTTTTTCTGTCTAATCTTGCGGTTTCTCTGCCTATCTTACAGAGTATTACCCAAGAGTTTGGAGAAATTTCTGGGTTTAAGATCAATATGACTAAATCGGAATTAATGTGGCTTTGTAAGAAACCCGAACTGGACATTTTCCACCCTTTTCAAGAAGTTTCCCAGATCACCTATCTTGGCTTACAATTATCCAACAATTCGGAGGACTGGTATAGGTTAAATCATAGGACGGTGATGGAGGCCTGTAAAAAAAAGCTTGAGGACTGGGCCATGCTCCCGATATCTCTATCTGCTAAAGTGACCCTAATTAAATCAGTCATCTTCCCAAAGCTTCTTTATATTTTGCAAAATATTCCATGGTTTTTGCACAAGAAAGATATCACCATATTCAATAAGGCCTGCTCCAAATTTTTGTGGAACGGCAAGAGGCCGAGGATTGCCTCCCATAGGTTAATGAACTCTAAAGTATCAGCCGGTTTGGCACTCCCTAATATCCAGACATACAACTTGGCTATCTTGGCTAGATTTGCACTAGACTGGTTAACAGGGAAGGAGCAAATCTCCTCTTTTATCTGGGAATCTAAGATCATGGCTCCCTTTCAGTTGAAGGCTCTGCTGCACTGTCCACTTACTTCAATTCCATCTAACATATTTTACTTAGGTACATTTAAGAATGTCATCGGGGCTTGGCAAAAGCTATGCTCTGAAGTGGGTAACTCACCTTATGTTTCGCAATATTTACCTATAGTTGGTAACCCTGAGTTTGGTCCCGGTCTCTCCAATCAGATATTTAAGGATTGGGAGTCTAAGGGTCTCCAAACAGTATGGCAAATACAAGATATAGGGGGTCACCCACTACTATTTCAAGAAATTGCAACGAAATTTGATCTAGGAGCGCGTGAGTTTTACGCCTACCTCCAAGTTAGACACTTTCTCCTGGAGCTTCGTACGAAATATGGGAATAACTGGTCCATGGGCGAACTGCAGACTCTGATCTCCGCTTATGCGGCAGGTAAATACGCTGTTTCCCCCTTGTACCTATTTTTAAACCAGAAAGTGTCCAACTTACAAGTGAGTGAAATGGTTACTAGATGGAGTAATCAATTCCCGGATATAAACGAGCAGACTATTGTAGGGAGTTTTAAAATAATACAACAGAGCTGGGTCCCGACATCATGGAGGGAATCACAGATAAAAATTGGTTTGCAGAGATATCTTACTCCTGAGGTTCTATCTAAATGGTACAAAACAAGTGTAACCTGTTCTAGATGCTCATCTGTAGGTGCTGACATATTCCACTGTTTATGGAGCTGCCCTAAAGTAAGCCAATACTGGGGAAAAATCACATTTTGGATGATGGTGGTCCTGAAATTGGGCCATAAAATAACTCCAATAGAAGTGTTCTTTCTGGTAAGATTTCAGGGAAGAATTAAGAACTATAGCCTTATAAATACTATTATATTAACAGCACGTAACTTAATTTTCAAATCATGGAAAGCATCCGCTGCACCTACAATGGCTCAATTTATAACGGCCCTGTGTAGCCAATTTATTACAGAGCAGTTTAACATACCATACCCACAAGAGAAATATCTAGCGGGATTCTTTAAAAAATGGGAGATTTTTGTAAGATCCCTGCCTCTACCACAGCAAAAAAAGCTTATTAAGCCATTTAGAAACTCGGAATTTGTCCAGATGAACATCTTGGCAGGTCATTTCCCCGGAGAGTGGGTGGAGACCAGTGACTGAGTACCTATCTGAGGAGGGGGGGGGGGGGAAGGGGATGTGAGGAGAGAGACGGGCTCTTTCTTTTTTTTTTTTTTTTTTGCTTCTCTCGCTTTAGTCTTTTCCTTTTTTCTTTAGTTGTTTTGTTTCGTCTTGTTTTTGTCTTGTCTGGTTTTGTCTTGTCGTCTGATTGTTATAGTTTTCGTAGGGGGTTGGGAGTTAAAGAAGAAAACAACAAAGACGTAAGAATGAGTCCACGGACAAGAGTTAGGTATTTACCTTAGGCACTTTTTACATACACATACGTGCCCGACTTTAAGGTCTTTTATGATTTTTATTGATGTGCGGGCAGTTTAATTATTTATTTACTTATTTATTCATCTATTTGAAAAAATTGTTGTTAACTAATTATGCACATATTTTTTCACCTTGTTCTATTGTGTCACATGTTTGTTACATTGGACAATTAATATTGTAGTAAAACGGGGCGTGACCAAGCAGCGGCCATGATAAGCCGCAAAATAAGAGGCTCTACATGGATCCTGAATAATCTGTCAAATATCTCTCTCCACACCTATCATCTCCTCTAAATGGTAATTTAATCCAAACGAGAGATATTTACTGAATCAGATGATACCAAAAACTACAGATTATCTCACCAGAAACTCTGCAACCTAAAACAGTGGTGGATCACAAGCGGCGGCCTAGCAGGAAAATTAGCAACCCCCCCCCCCCCCGGTCCGGGGGTATTAGGTCTACAGCGCTCTAAGTCTGATATTCAGCTGGGCCAAGACTATTGTATTATTATTCTGTGGACTGGAGTCTAGCAGGACACAAAATGAAAGCCTTGGAGGCAGTAACGACATGGGAGCGCACAATACAAGATGCGATCACGCAGTTTTACCAGAAGCTTGAAAAGGATCTGAGATCTTTGCTCCTCACTGTTGCCACTCATCATGCTCCCTCTCCTGTGGGATATGCAGATCAGCTCCTCCCATTGAACACTGACTATCGCAGCTCGGAACTGCTGGCTGGGCGGAAACCTAACACCACCCGACAATCTCCTGCTCCGTGTTCAACTGCATCACCGCGCTCTGCTGCACACTCCAATGATCTTGAGAGCGGGATAGGCAGTCTGTCTGGAGCACCGAAGAGCCTGAGCTTAGATTTACAGGCACAAGGTAAAGCGCAACTTCAGAGGCCCTTCATTCTATCCACCTATGGAAAGATCCCTCAGCCCAGATCAATAAGTAATGGGGGTAAGGACTTTAGGCTGCCGCAGATCAAGAGGCTCTCCCGCACATTGAAGATCAGGGTCATCTCTGTTCCAAGAGACTCTTATACTAATTGGGCTGCCTGGCAGAACTATAACTTTGGAGTTAAACCGATGATGCTTCAGATGGACTCCTCACTACACTACACTGCATCAGATTAGGGATTGGCTGAACCTAATGAGAGACATGGAGTTTTCTTCTATCAGGATTGAATGTGAATAGATATCCACTGGGAGTTAACTTTATGGATCTGTAATAAAAAAAGTTTTTTGTTTTTTTTCTCCCTAACATATAGCTTAACCTCAACTCTTATCTACTCTACCATTTACATATACATCTATGTATAACTAAGCGGTGATGGTATTTGTTTAACTTATAAACAGGTTTTTTTTTTTTATGTTACCTTAAGAATGTTATGGACACAAACTGTGGTTATTATATTTGTCCAGCTCATTGGGTTATAACTGAAATTGTTTACTGAGTTCTTCTGTCTTACATATATATCCCGCCCACTGCTTACTCTAATCTTCCCCTTTACATGTGTCCATAACCAAGCTATCACGATATGGACTTGCCTTTATGTTTCCTTCATAATGGGCTTAGTACAACATGAGGTTTATTATATTTAAATAATTATTAAGGCTACCACTGATATTGTTTTACATATAAAATATATACTCTGATCTAGAGCTATACCTAATTTTCCTATACCAAACCCAGGGGCAGGCTGGCTTATTTAAAACAAAGTATTGCTAACACTTCAATTGATAATACATATTCCTAAAATATATATTTTTATTTAGAGCCTTCCAACCATAAGTCTAAAGTGATTTGTGTCCTTAGGCAAACCCCAGGGATATATCTCCATTATGATAGTGTATACCTGAACCGGCCTCACTGTCTTACTCACTAGAAAACAGCTCTCTGTGTTAACAATAAATATTTCGAATCTGCTCAGCTTTCTACCACGCTGCCAGCGGCCGAGGTGGGGTGGTGTGCTGAGTATTACAACTTACAAATTAATACATAGAGGACTGACTGGTATTAGATATATGGTTAGACCTATACAAGCTTTCAGATTATATCCCTAAAGTGATATAGTCCTTTATGCTATACTACAGATCTGCTATGTGATGTTTTAGAGGTGATGCATGTACAACGTCTAAACACTAATACCCTGACTCTTAAAGTGGCAAAGGCATCTACATACCTAGTTAAACTTGTCCTACTCAATAGATGTAGGTAATATCAATCCACTATTCCCACACATCAAGCAAATTCTGCTTGGCCCATAAATTTTGCTTCCATATTAGTCGTAACCTGGAACAAAAAGCAACCCCCACATACTAAGCAAACCTTGTTCAGATTAGCCCTGTTGGTCTTATACGTTCATAGAATACCTCTTCTTATTGTGCCCCAATCTTAATTTAAAAAGGAAAAAAAAAAAGAAGAAAAACAGCACAGTAAATATATTGAACAGACTTTAGAGTGTTTCCTGTTCCTCATATTTTGCAATCTACTAACCCTGCTACAGTTTTCTATTTAAATTAATATGCCTCCTAGTTTAGGAGGACTAACTATGCGGTTTGTCTCGCCTATGCCGCAACCTTATCTATAAAATTTAAAAGCGTGGGATTTCTTTTATGCATACTCACATTTTATCTGTGATACCAAAGAGTCCCTTAATTTTCTCTATGTTATAAAACAAGTTATACATGTTTACAGAATGTTTCCAAACAACACAAAATTTAAAAAATGTGAGGTATTTCTTATGTATGTTTGAATTTTTATGTGACACAATGGATATGACTCTATACCCTTAAAAGGATACCTGATATAATCTTTTGTCTTATGTATTTGCGCATTTTGGTTTTTTTTTAAACATAACATGTATGTTGTATCCTATGTTCAACCTCAATAAAAAAAATAAAAAAAAATATTGTAGTAAAACTTTCTCTGTCTTTGTCATAAATAAACTATTAAAAAAAAAAAGTGTCACCCAGTAGTGACGTTATCACACATTGCCGGAAGAAGCCCAATGCCTAAAAGGGTGAAACGTACGTAGCAAGAGAAGGCAGCTACATGCGTCCATTAACAGAATTAGGAAATTTTTTAATCTGATCCCCAAGGTACCTGTTTTGCAGTTTAAGTTACAACTGTCAGCATTCTAACTATAGGGTAAACAACATTGCGACAAGCAACCGGCCTCCCAGCACACAGAGCTAGTGATGATATGGTCAGGAGGGTTAGGTGAGTAATGCAGCTTTAACGTGGAGCAACGGCTATATAGATATCGTATCCAGTCATCTATGGGTGAGAACTTAACTTATCTTACTAACCCTGCCTTAACTAGCTACCTGCTTTGCATGGACATATCAATACTGCTGGGGGAGACTGCTTAGTGCGCTTTCTGCTTTCTGGATTAACTTCTATGCTTTTTCCCTTTCTGACTGCTTATTGGCCTATACAATTTGGAGACAAGGGAATATGGTTGTACATTACTGACTGCTGCTGTGAGCCATATTAACTGCAATTGGATTTATTTGAACTTTCTTCCTAATTATACTTTTTTTGTGAACTCTGAAGAATATACATATTTTTTTGTTCAAAGGGTACCCTTGGAGACAAAGTGAATATATACACATATATATTTTTTTCTGTTGTGGACTTTTATTTATTACAATGCAATAGTGGCCCTTTTCTTCTGTTTGAATATATATATATATATATATATATATATATATATATATATATATACCAAACAAGCAATAGGTCCAGCACAAGTCAGCAGTTCATATATAAATAGCAAAGTGCACGGCAGCCAGAGGGTCCTGCTCACCTCCAATATGTAAATCCAAAGGAAAAGGGCAAATGGCTCCAGCACTGTTTCATAAAAGTGGAAAAAACATAATTTATGTAAGAACTTACCTGATAAATTCATTTCTTTCATATTAGCAAGAGTCCATGAGCTAGTGACGTATGGGATATACATTCCTACCAGGAGGGGCAAAGTTTCCCAAACCTTAAAATGCCTATAAATACACCCCTCACCACACCCACAATTCAGTTTAACGAATAGCCAAGAAGTGGGGTGATAAGAAAAAAGTGCGAAAGCATATAAAATAAGGAATTGGAATAATTGTGCTTTATACAAAAAAATCATAACCACCACAAAAAAGGGCGGGCCTCATGGACTCTTGCTAATATGAAAGAAATGAATTTATCAGGTAAGTTCTTACATAAATTATGTTTTCTTTCATGTAATTAGCAAGAGTCCATGAGCTAGTGACGTATGGGATAATGACTACCCAAGATGTGGATCTTTCCACGCAAGAGTCACTAGAGAGGGAGGGATAAAATAAAGACAGCCAATTCCTGCTGAAAATAATCCACACTCAAAATAAAGTTTAATGAAAAACATAAACAGAAGATTCAAACTGAAACCGCTGCCTGAAGTACTTTTCTACCAAAAACTGCTTCAGAAGAAGAAAATACATCAAAATGGTAGAATTTAGTAAAAGTATGCAAATAGGACCAAGTGGCTGCTTTGCAAATCTGATCAACCGAAGCTTCATTCTTAAACGCCCAGGAAGTAGAAACTGACCTAGTAGAATGAGCTGTAATCCTTTGAGGCGGAGTTTTACCCGACTCGACATAGGCATGATGAATTAAAGATTTCAACCAAGATGCCAAAGAAACGGCAGAAGCTTTCTGGCCTTTTCTAGAACCGGAAAATATAACAAATAGACTAGAAGTCTTTCGGAAAGACTTAGTAGCTTCAACATAATATTTCAAAGCTCTAACAACATCCAAAGAATGCAACGATTTCTCCTTAGAATTCTTAGGATTAGGACATAATGAGGGAACCACAATTTCTCTACTAATGTTGTTGGAATTCACAACCTTAGGTAAAAATTCAAAAGAAGTTCGCAACACCCCCTTATCCTGATGAAAAATCAGAAAAGGAGACTCACAAGAAAGAGCAGATAATTCAGAGACTCTTCTGGCAGAAGAGATCGCCAAAAGGAACAAAACTTTCCAAGAAAGTAATTTAATGTCCAATGAATGCATGGGTTCAAAAGGAGGAGCTTGAAGAGCCCCCAGAACCAAATTCAAACTCCAAGGAGGAGAAATTGACTTAATGACAGATTTTATACGAACCAAAGCTTGTACAAAACAATGAATATCAGGAAGATTAGCAATCTTTCTGTGAAAAAGAACAGAAAGAGCAGAGATTTGTCCTTTCAAAGAACTTGCGGATAAACCTTTATCTAAACCATCCTGAAGAAACTGTAAAATTCTCGGAATTCTAAAAGAATGCCAAGAAAAATGATGAGAAAGACACCAAGAAATATAAGTCTTCCAGACTCTATAATATATCTCTCTAGATACCGATTTACGAGCCTGTAACATAGTATTAATCACAGAGTCAGAGAAACCTCTTTGACCAAGAATCAAGCGTTCAATCTCCATACCTTTAAATTTAAGGATTTGAGATCCTGATGGAAAAAAGGACCTTGCGACAGAAGGTGTGGTCTTAGCGGAAGAGTCCACGGATGGCAAGAGGCCATCCGGACAAGATCCGCATACCAAAACCTGTGAGGCCATGCCGGAGCTACCAGCAGAACAAACGAGCATTCCTTCAGAATCTTGGAGATTACTCTTGGAAGAAGAACTAGAGGCGGAAAGATATAGGCAGGATGATACTTCCAAGGAAGTGATAATGCATCCACTGCTTCCGCCTGAGGATCCCGGGATCTGGACAGATACCTGGGAAGTTTCTTGTTTAGATGAGACGCCATCAGATCTATTTCTGGAAGCCCCCACATTTGAACAATCTGAAGAAATACCTCTGGGTGAAGAGACCATTCGCCCGGATGCAACGTTTGGCGACTGAGATAATCCGCTTCCCAATTGTCTATACCTGGGATATGAACCGCAGAGATTAGACAGGAGCTGGATTCCGCCCAAACCAGAATTCGATATACTTCTTTCATAGCCAGAGGACTGTGAGTCCCTCCTTGATGATTGATGTATGCCACAGTTGTGACATTGTCTGTCTGAAAACAAATGAACGATTCTCTCTTCAGAAGAGGCCAAGACTGAAGAGCTCTGAAAATTGTACGGAGTTCCAAAATATTGATCGGTAATCTCACCTCCTGAGATTCCCAAACTCCTTGTGCCGTCAGAGATCCCCACACAGCTCCCCAACCTGTAAGACTTGCATCTGTTGAAATTACAGTCCAGGTCGGAAGAACAAAGAAGCCCCCATGAATTAAACGATGGTGAGCTGTCCACCACGTTAGAGAGTGTCGTACAATCGGTTTTAAAGATATTAATGAGATATCTTTGTGTAATCCCTGCACCATTGATTTCAGCATACAGAGCTGAAGAAGGTCGCATGTGAAAAACGAGCAAAGGGATCACGTCCCGATGCAGCAGTCACTAAGACCTAGAATTTCCATGCATAGGCTACCGAAGGGAATGATTGTGACTGAAGTTTTGACAAGCTGAAATCATTTTAGACGTCTCTTGTCTCTGTCAAAGACAGAGTCATGGACACTGATCTATCTGGAAACCCAGAAAGGTTACCCTTGTCTGAGGAGTCAATGAACTTTTTAGTGAATTGATCCTCCAACATGATCTTGAAGAAACAACACAAGTCGTTTCGTATGAGATTTCTGCTAAATGTAAAGACTGAGCAAGTACCAAGATATCGTCAAATAAGAAATACCCACAATACCCTGTTCTCTGATTTACAGACAGAAGGGCGCACCGAGAACCTTTGGTAAAAATCTTGGAGCTGTAGCTAGGCCAAACGCAGAGCCACAAACTGGTAATGCTTGTCCAGAATAGGATATCTCAGGAACTGATAATGATCTGGTATGAATCGGAATAGCAGATATGCATCCTGTAAATCTATTGTGGACATATAATGCACTTGTTGAACAATAAGGCTACATAGTCCTTACAGTTACCATTTTGAACGTTGTATCCTTACATAACGATATCATTTTTTTTAGATCCAAGAACTGGTCTGAAGATTTTCCTTTCTTTGTACAAGGAAGAGATTCGAATAAAACCCCAGTCCCCTGTTCCAGAACTGGAACTGGCATAATTACTCCAGCCAACTCTAGATCTGAAACACATTTCAGAAATGCTTGGGCTTTCACTGGATTTACTGGGACACGGGAAAGAAAAAATCTCTTTACAGGAGGGTCTTATCTTGAAACACAATTCTGTACCCTTCTGAAACAATGTTCTGAATCCCAAAGATTGTGAACAGAATTGATCAAATTTCTTTGAAAAACGTAACCTGCCCCCTACCAGCTGAGCTGGAATTGAGGGCCGCACCTTCATGTGGATTAGAAGCTGGCTTTGCTTTTCTAGAAGGCCTTGGATTTATTCAGACTGGAGATGGTTCCAAACTGAAACTGCTCCTGAGATGAAGGATCAGGCTTTTGTCTTTTGTTTGAAACGAAAGGAACGGAAAACGATTATTAGCCCTGTTTTTACCCTTAGATTTTTTATCCTGTGGTAAAAAAGTATCCTTTCCCACCAGTAACAGTTGAGATATAAGAATCAACTGAGAACCAAATATTTTGTTACCACTGGAAAGAAATGGAAAGTAGAGTCGATTTAGAAAGACATATCAGCATTCAAGTTTAAGCCATATAAGCTCTTCTAGCTAAAATAGCTAGAGACATAAACTGACATCAACTATGATAATATCCAAAAATGGCATCACAGATAAAATTATTAGCATGTTGAAGAATAATAATAATATTATGAGAATCATGATCTGTTACTTGTTGCGCTAAAGTTTCCAACCAAAAAGTTGAAGCTGCAGCAACATCAGCCAATGATATAGCAGGTCTAAGAAGATTACCTGAACACAGATAAGCTTTTCTTAGAAAGGATTCAATTTTCCTATCTAAAGGATCCTTAAAGGAAGTACCATCTGACGTAGGAATAGTAGTACGTTTAGCAAGGGTAGAAATAGCCCCATCAACCTTAGGGATTTTGTCCCAAAATTCTAATCTGTCAGACGGCACAGGATATAATTGCTTAAAACGTTTAGAAGGAGTAAATGAATTACCCAATTTATTCCACTCTCTGGAAATTACTTCAGAAATAGCACCAGGAACAGGAAAAACTTCTGGAATAACCACAGGAGATTTAAAGACCTTATCTAAACGTTTAGAATTAGTATCAAGAGGACCAGAATCCTCAATTTCTAAAGCAATTAGTACTTCTTTAAGTAAAGAACGAATAAATTCCATTTTAAATAAATATGAAGATTTATCAGCATCAATCTCTGAGACAGAATCCTCTGAACCAGAAGAGTCATTAGAATCAGAATGATGATGTTCATTTAAAAATTCATCTGTATAAGAGAAGTTTTAAAAGATTTTTTATGTTTACTAGAAGGAGGAATAACAGACATAGCCTTCTTGATGGAATTCAGAAACAAAATCTCTTATTGTATCAGGAACATCTGAACATTAGACTGTTGATGGAACTGCAACAGGTAATGGTACATTACTAAAGGAAAATATTATCTGCATTAACAAGTTTGTCATGACAATTAATAACCAACAACAAGCTGGAGGAATAGCTACCAAAGTTTACAGCAGATACACTTAGCTTTGGTAGTTCCAGCACCAGACAGCGATTTCCCTGAAGTATCTTCTGACTCAGATGCAACGTGAGACATCTTGCAATATGTAAGAGAAAAAAACAACATATAAAGCAAAATTGATCAAATTCCTTAAATGACAGTTTCAGGAATGGGAAAAATGCCAATGAACAAGCTTCTAGCAACCAGAAGCAAAGGAAAAATGAGACTTAAATAATGTGGAGGACAAAAGCGACGCCCATATTTTTTTAGCGCCCAAATAAGACGCCCACATTATTTGGCACCTAAACGCCACGTCCGGAACGCCGACATTTTGGCGCAAAAGAACGTAAAAATGACGCAACTTCCGGCGACACGTATGACGCCGGAAACAGAAAAGATTTTTTGCGCCAAAATAAGTCCGCGCCAAGAATGACGCAATAAAATTGAAGCATTTTCAGCCCCCCCGCCGCAGCCTAACAGCCCACAGGGAAAAAAGTCAAATTTTTAAGGTAAGAAAAATAATTGATTCAAGTGCATTATCCCAAAATATGAAACTGACTGTCTGAAAATAAGGAATGTTGAACATCCTGAGTCAAGGCAAATAAATGTTTGAATACATATATTTAGAACTTTATAAACAAAGTGCCCAACCATAGCTTAGAGTGTCACAGAAAATAAGACTTACTTACCCCAGGACACTCATCTACATGTTTGTAGAAAGCCAAACCAGTACTGAAACGAAAATCAGCAGAGGTAATGGTATATATATAAGAGTATATCGTCGATCTGAAAAGGGAGGTAAGAGATGAATCTCTACGAACGATAACAGAGAACCTATGAAATAGACCCGTAGAAGGACGATCACTGCATTCAATAATAGGCAATACTCTCCACACATCCCCTCTGACATTCACTGCACGCTAGAGAGACAACCTGGCTCCCACCTGCTGCGCGGAGCGCATATCAACGTCAGAAACTAGCACAAAACTTACTTCACCACCTCCATAGGAGGCAAAGTTTGTAAAACTGAATGTGGGTGTGGTGTGAGGGGTGTATTTATAGGCATTTTTAAGGTTTGGGAAACTTTGCCCCTCCTGGTAGGAATGTATATCCCATACGTCACTAGCTCATGGACTCTTGCTAATTACATGAAAGAAACCTTTATTGAGGTGTCATCATGAAAAGACAACAACGTTTTGGGTAACGCAGACCCTTAATCATGCTATGGATTGCTATGGAACACAGCTTTAAATAGGCTGAATGCCTTAATTGCAAACATATTAATTCCATAAGAGCCAAACATTGTTAACCAAATGTGAATGTTTCTACTGCCATCTACAGGATAGGTTCATATATTACTCATAGTGAACATTTAAACCACATTTTTTCTGCAAAGTTAGAAAATGTTAAGCACATAGGTAAAGTTAAACACATGAGCCATGTTGCATATTTTGATAATGAGATCCAAAATTTAAAATATTTATATAAAATGTGAAAGAACTATAATTTATAAAAACAAATGGTAGATCTTAATCTCTGTTTAGACCTACAGGATGCAGTTTTTAAGATGTTGAATCCACCATACCCTCTCTCTTTTTTAATTCCAATTCCCATATTACCTCCTCTCCTAGTTTTGGAATGTGATCGATTATTTGGAACCTGAGCTTGACTGACAGTGTGTCCCCCCCCATTTCTAAAAATGGGAGAAGAAACTGGGAGTGATCTATCTTGGCATCTAATGAGGATTTATGTCCACTAATCCCTATCTCTAATGGGGCGTGTAGTCTCCCCTATATAGCCCCTCCCACAAGGGCATTTTAATAGGTAAACCACAAAATCTGTATCACAAGTGTAGTAACCATTAATTTCCCTAATTTTATATCATTGGTTTGTGCTATGTGTTTACCTTTTATCATTGCATTACATAGTGCACAATGAAGACAGGGGCATGAACCTTTCTTAGGAGTTGCAACTTGTGAGATAGGTAATTCTATTGGTATTAGTGCCACCTATGTCAGCCTTAACTAAAGTGTCCCTAATGTTTTTAACTCTTCTATAGGAGTGCATGGGGGGAACTTTAAATTCAGGTATATGAGGGTTAAACTTTCCTAAAAGATACCAGTGTTTCTTTATAATATTAGCAATATGATCACTGTGTGTATTGAACTCAGAAGAGAAAATGACACGTTTAGTGTATTTCTTTGTCTTTACCCTTGTATCATGTAAAACTTCATTTTTTACACCTAGTAATGATCAAAATGGGGGATATCCCTCTTTCAATAAATTTGTCATCCATTTCCTCAAGTCTAGTGCTTTGCATCTCCTTGTCTTGCACATTTCTAATGGTTCTAATAAATTGGCTTTTGGGAATAGAAGAAAAAACTTTCTTAGGATGATAACTGTTATACTGAAGTAGCGTTACATGATACAAGGGTAAAGACAAAGAAATACACTAAACTAATCACCCTGCGGAAAGCAGTCTCCTATGTCACTAATCTGTGTCACTAAAGAGGTGATGTTTTATGCATATGACAAATTATACATGGTCTTTACATAATGATATCTACATATTTTTTGTTTTACTGAGCTAATTAAAAAAGGTGCTTTATAAAACTTGGGTTTCCACATACTAAGGAACAGTTTTTTTGTTAAGGACTGTTGAATAAAAAAAATCTTTTTGACATTATGGTTTTTTTTTTTCTATTTATTTACTTATTGTTTAAAAAAGGTTAAAGGGACAGTATACACTCATTTTCATATAACTGCATGTAATAGACACTACTATAAAGAATAGGATGCACAGATACTGATATCAAAATCTAGTATAAAACTGTTTAAAAACTTACTTAGAAGCTCTCAGTTTAGCTCTGTTGTAAAGGTAGTTGGAAAGCCCACTGCAAGTGGCAAATAAGACACTCCCCCCTCCCCCTTCTTTTGCATATGAAAAGACCCTTTACATAAACAGGAGCAAACTGAAGTAGGTATCTGACGGTATTCTCATAAAACTTTGGGGCTTGATTAGGAGTCTGAAATTCAGAGCAATGTTATTTAAAAATAAGCAAAACTATACATTTAAAAAAATACAAAAAAACAACAACTTTATGGGCTATATAAATAGATCATCTACAAAACATTTATGCAAAGAAAAAAATAGTGTATCATGTCCCTTTAATAGTGATGGGTGTGTGTATGTGTCATTTACTCCATAATGACAATATCAAGTTTTCACAAACTCACATGTGAGTGCTTTTGTCTGCATATACACCAGTCTGTAGTGTAGTGCGTGTGTGCCATCTAACTTCCTGCCTGTGTGTGTCTGCTAGTACTGCCTGAGTGTGTGTATGTCTATCTATCCCTGCCTGTGTGTGTGTATCTGCCTATTACTGCCTGTGTGTGTATGTGCCTATCTATCCCTGCCTGTGTGTGCATGTCTCTGTCTATTACTGCTTGTGTGTGCACGTGTCTGTCTATTACTGCCTGTGTGTGTGTATGCCTATCCATCCCTGCCTGTGTGTGCATGTCTCTGTCTATTACTGCCTGTGTGTGCATGCCTCTGTCTATTACTGCCTGTGTGTGCATGTATCTGTCCATTACTGTCTGTGTGTGAATGTCATTGTCTATTACTGTCTGTGTGTGCATGTCTCTGTCTATTACTGCCTTTGAGTGCATGTCTCTGTCTCTTACTGCCTGTGTGTGCATGTCTCTGTCTATTACTGCGTGTGTGTGCATGTCTGTCTATTACTGCCTGTGTGTGAATGTCTCAGTCTATTACTGCATGTGAGTGAATGTCTCAGTCTATTACTGCCTGTGAGTGCATGTCTCCGTCTATTACTGTCTGTGAGTGCTTGTCTCTGTCTATTACTGTCTGTGTGTGCATGTGTCTGTCTATTACTGTCTGCATGTGCATATCTCTGTCTATTACTGCATGTGTGTGCATGTCTGTCTATTACTGCCTGTGTGTGCATGTCTCAGTCTATTACTGCGTGTGAGTACATATCTCTGTCTATTACTGCCTGTGTGTGTATGTATCTGTCTATTACTGCTTGTGTGTGCATGTCTCTGTCTATTACTGTCTGTGAGTGCATGTCTCAGTCTATTACTGCGTGTGAGTGCATATCTATGTCTATTACTGCCTGTGTGTGCATGTCTCTGTCTATTACTACCTGTGTGTATAGTATATTTGAAAACTAAACAGCTATTACAGTTCTTTATCAAATTATTTATGTGCAAAAATCTCATAGACTTCAATTGTGAATTTTGTATAAAAAAAATGTTATAACTTTTCTAAATAATTGTAATAGACCTCTAAATATGTTACAAATACACCTAGTGACATATTGCAATCCTTTAGAAAATCTTACCTGATGACTTTTTTTACAAAGTTCAACTTTAAAGTCTATTGGACGTTTTGTAGATACATTTTGGATAATAATTTAAAGGGATTGATATGCATTAAACAAATAAATATGCATAGCTATGAGAAAAGTGTAAATATAATGGCAATTAGTAAAAGATATAAAGATATTTTTAGATAATATCAATATATTTGGAAAAAACATTGTAGTAGAAAAAGGACAAAAGGACATATTTAAAGGGATAGGAAAGTCAAAATTAAACTTTTATAATTCAGGATACAGCAAAAAAAAAAAAGATAATTATATTATTCTTGTTCTCTTGGTATAAATTGTTGAAAAGCATATGTACATATCCTTAGCAGCAGCAATGCACTACTAGGAGCTAACTGGTGGTTGGCTGCAACACACATTTGTCTCTTGTCATTTGCTCACCAGATGTGTTCAGCTAGGTTCCAGTAGTGCACTACAGCTTTGGAGCTGACCTCTAAATGACAGAGTGACATGCAAGGTCTAGGAAGGGGGACTTTAGAATCTGTGAGGGGGGCGCATTTTGGAATTTTGCCCTGGGAGTCAGATTCTCTAGAAAAGGCCCTGTTGGTGTCTGCACACATTTGTCTCTTGTGATTGGCTAAATAGATATATTCAGCTTCCTGTCAGTAATGCAATGCTGTCCCTTCAGCAATGGATAACAAGAGAATTAAGAAAATTTTGATAATTGAATTAAATTGGAAAGTTGTTTAAAATTGTATGTTCTATCTGAATCATTAAAGAAAATTTTGGGGTTTACTATCCTTTACCTCCCAACATTTCATGGAGGCTCACTAGCATTTTTTGGACGGGCATGGTTAGGGTCATAAGTGGGTTGTGGACATGACTGGTGGGTTGTGAGTGGTCTGTGGGTGTAGCTCAAGCAGTCCCTTAAAACCAGGAAACAAAGAGACTTCAGACAGGAAGTAGATCAAGACTTTATAAAAACTAAATATATAGTGTACACCCAGATAGTCTTTAAATTGACATGAACCCTAACTTTTTTCTTTCATGATTCAGTCAGATAAAATATATATTTAAATTTACTTGTATTATTATTATTTTTGTTTCTAATAGTATTCATTGTTGAAGAGATACCTATGTAGGTAGCGTGCACATGTCTGGAGCACTACATAGCAGGAGACAGAGCTGCCATCTAGTGCTTTTGCAAATGTATAAAATGTTTGCAAAACTGCTGCCATATAGTGCGGCAGACACTTGTATACTCCCTGAGCTACCTCCCTGTACCTTCAAGAAAGGACACCAAGAGAACGATAATAAAAGTAAATTGGAAAGTTGTTATAGTAGAGAAGAGTCTAGTATTACCCCTAAAGTATGTATACCTATATATAACCAGTGCTAGAATAGTCAAATGAATGGGGGATGTTTATAGAAATCTTTCATTTGATAATTATTGGTTTGTTAATGACTGCAGATGAGCCCTTTTTAATATTTACGCAATCTCACTCAGCCATTTTCATTGTTTATCCAAAGCAGTTTTTACATTATCAGTTTGTTAAAAAAAAATTGCGCTATACGAGTATAACATGTGCAAGTCCTGTTTAGCTGATCACAATCCCACTATCTAAATTCTCAATTACAGGCTCATTTTTCACTTATCAACATTAACAGCTAAAAGCACTTGATAAACCCAAGAAAACACTTTTTGAGTTATTAACAAGTATCCCAAAAAGTTTTAGAATGTAACATTGGTTATGTACCTGGGCAAAACACTCTGAAATAACCCTCCCCATATTGGTTGATGTTTGGAAGTAATGCAACCAAACGTATATAATTGCTACCAAGTTACCTGATCAATCAATTAAGGAAAAAGAATAAAAAGCAATTTTGCAAAAATATAAATTCACAAAATTCGTAACCGAACAAACACACATTTCCCATGTCATGAAGACCTTATGTCTTTAGATTGTGAGGGGTTAATTTTTTCCCTGTGTATTAATTATTTTGTGCCAGAATATGAGTGGAGCACTATCGTTTGTTTGTGAGTGATATTGGGTTTTCACGTTCATTTGCACGCAAGTTAAATTGCTCATGTATTACAAGTTTAAAGTAAATGCAAACGCGTGAGCGCAATCACGATTAATGCTAGAATGATTACCGCGACCTCAGAGCACTGCAAAACTAAAAAGTATCACAAAACACATAAAAAAATATGTTACAAAGTACAGTTACACTCATAATAACACTATCTAATAAAAAAATACAAATATATTGCACAAAAAAGTTATAAAGGCTCAAAGATATGAGATCTCAGGTGTTAGAAAAAAAAGGGGTGCAAAGGGCTTTCATAGAGATACATACATATACATGTCTAAAGATGTATGTGTATATATATATGTATAAAAAATATGTATGGAAATGTATACATATATATGTGTCTATATATTTATACATATATATGTATTTACAGACATATATACACATATAAATACATATGTACACATGACATAAATAGACACATTGGAGCCCTTTGCAGTCAAGTACATGAAAACATGTAAAAGCATATTTATGCAATTTTAATTTTTAATAAATGTTTTATACTTTGTATTTACTGTAAATATTTCACATTTCAATGTTCTGCACATAGGGAAATATGTTCTAAGTATTTATAAATAAATATTCCTATATATATATATATGTTTATAATCATATAGATATATAGGTATAGAGATACAGTATCTCATGAAAGTGAGTACACCCCTCACATTTTTGTAAATATTTTATTATATCTTTTCATGTGACAACACTGAAGAAATGACACTTTGCTACAATGTAAAGTAGTGAGTGTACAGCCTGTATAACAGTGTAAATTTGCAGTCCTCTCAAAATAACTCAACAGAAAGCCATTAATGTCTAAACCGTTGGCAACAAAAGTGAGTACACGCCTAAGTGGAAATGTCCAAATTGGGCACAATAAGCTATTTTCCCTCCCCGGTGTCATGTGACTCGTTAGTGTTACAAGGTCTCAGGTGTGAATGGGGAGCAGGTGTTAAATTTGGTGCTATCACTCTCACACTCTCTCATACTGGTCACTGGACGTTCAACATGGCACCTCATGGCAAAGAACTCTTTGAGGATCTGAATAAAAGAATTTTTGCTCTACATAAAGATGGCCTAGGCTATAAGAAGATTGCCAAGACCCTAAAAACTGAGCTGCAGCACGGTGGGCAAGACCATACAGCGGTTTCACAGGACAGATTCCACTCAGAACAGGCCCCGCCATGGTCGACCAAAGATGCTCAGCGTCATATCCAGAGGTTGTCTTTTGGAAATAGATGTATGAGTGCTGCCAGCATTGCTGCAGAAGTTAAAGGGGTGGGGGTCAGCCTGTCAATGCTCAGACCATTTGCCGCACACTGCATTAAATTGGTCTGCATGGCTGTCATCCCAGAAGGAAGCCTCTTCTAAAGATGATGCACAAGAAAGCCTGCAAACAGTTTTCTGAAGACAAGCAGACTAAGGACATGGATTACTAGAACCATGTCCTGTGGTCCAATGAGACCAATATAAACTTATTTGGTTCAGATGGTGTCAAGCGTGTGTGGTGGCAACCAGGTGAGGAGTGCAAAGACAAGTGTGTCTTGCCTACAGTGGGAGTGTCATGGTCTTGGGCTGCATGAGTGCTGCCGCCACTGGGAAGCTACAGTTCATTGAGGGAACCATGAATGTCAACATGTACTGTGACATACTGAAGCAGAGCATGATCCCCTCCTTTCGGAGACTGGGCCGCAGGGCAGTATTCCAACATGATAAAAACCCCAAACACACCTCCAAGACAACCATTGACTTGCTAAAGAAGCTGAGGGTAAAGGTATTGGACTGGCAAAGCATGTCTCCAGACCTAAACCCTATTGAGCATCTGTGGGCATCCTCAAACGGAAGATGGGGGAGCACAAGGTCTCTAACAATCACCAGCTCCATGATGTCGTCATGAAGGAGTCGAAGAGGAATCCAGTGGCAACCTGTGAAGCTCTGGTAAACTCCATGCCCAAGAGGGTTAAGGCAGTGCTGGAAAATAATAGTGGCCACACAAAGTATTGACACTTTTGGCCCAATTTGGACATTTTCACTTAGGGGTGTACTCACTTTTGTTGCCAACGGTTTAGACATTAATGGCTGTGTGTTGAGTTATTTACACTGTTATACAGGCTGTACACTCACTATTTACATTGTAGCAAAGTGTAATTTCTTCAGTGTTGTCACATGAAAAGATATAATAAAATATTTACAAAAATGTGAGGGGTGTATTCACTTTGTGAGATACTGTATATTGTACCAAAATACCATCATATATATGTAGAAATATGTATTTATGAATAAATAGAACACATTCTGCTATGTGAAGAACATTGAAATGGGAAATTCATATTTTTATGTTGGGTTAGCGCATTTGAGAACATGCTTTCCGGTTAGCAGAAGAGGGAGGTTTTAGGGTTTTTTCCCACTTTTTTTTCTCCATTGAATTCTATAGGACAATAGGTTATCGCACGCTCAATATTCTAATTTCAGCTTTGTGCGCACATCGGGTTAACTTTTTATTTTCAACTTTTAATAAGAGCATAACCCGACTCATGCAAAAAGTTTACTTGTAGAGCAGTTAGCGTGGAAGTGAAAGCGCTAAATAGCGCTCCACTCATAATCTGGCCCCTTGTTTTTTTCAGATGAGTTTTTCCCTGTGTTTATTGTTTAAAAAAACAGACCACCTGTTTGTAAATAGTTTCACTAGAGTGAATATACATCCAGAGACCTGGTGCCCTCAAGTCAGTTTATGAGGCAAATATGTAAATAAAGACTGACAGAAAACAGTGTCCCTATCAAAACACAAACCTGAGGTCGATCATAGGTGACACTAGGATATCTTTGGACATGTTTTTATCACTTTTATGTTACTGGTGACCAAATATGACAGACGTGTTATGTTTGGTAATATTGTCATTCTACATGGGCTAAAGTCAGTACCAAAAAGCCAATTCCTACGAATACGCAGGAACTGCAGCAATATAGATGATTACGAACAACAATCAAGAATACTCAAAGAAAGATTCATACAAAAGGGATATGAACATAGAGCTTTAGAAAAAGAAAGAAAAGAAGTTGGAAATAAAATAAGATCAACCCTGTTAGAAAACAAAGACAAAAATGAGACCTCATTTAACAATAATTTCCCTAAATTTGTGACCACATTTAATGTAGAACATCATACAATCAAAAAAATTATACAAAAGCACTGGCACATTATACAGGAGGATGAATATCTAGGACCTATAATTCCAGCTAAGCCCACAGTTATCTTCAGAAAAGGACAAAATTTGAAACAAAAATTAGCTCCCTCACTCATAAAAGGCATAGCCCCCAAAAAACCTTTACAAATAAGTAACATGACAGGTTTCTTCACTTGCGGCAAATGCAAAGGTTGTAACTACACCAGAAGAACACACAAAACATTTGACTCCACAGTTACGGGAAAAATTTTTGAAATAAAAGAATTCATTACTTGCAAAAGTAAAAATGTGATATATTTGTTGCAATGTGGCTGCAAAATCCAGTATTTAGGACAAACGTCCAGATTTTTAAAAACAAGAATCATGGAACATCAAAATAAAATAGAAAAGAATCATGATGACCACGGAGTGCCGCTACACTGCAACAATTGTGAACATTTCACAAAAGAATCCTTTCTATGGATAGGAATTGAGAAGGTTGAACTTCATTGGAGGGGTGGTAATCTGGCAAAACAACTAGACCAAAGAGAATTAAAATGGATACATACACTTAGAACATATGCCCAATGGGGTTTAAATAAGGACACAACAATTGCTGCCTTTGTCTAAAAAACTCTTAACATAGGAAAGGGGGGACAAAATAAATGATAAATTCAAAAGATGAAAATATGGGGCCTAAATAAATCAGTAACATTTTTTGTTCTTGTTGAGGTGAATACGATTATAAGGACACACACAAAAAAAAAAAAAAAAGGGGCAAAATAAATATGTATTTATACAGACAGTTCATGTCATATCATCACACTTAATGTTTATATATACACATATTGTACAAAAGAATATAATTCTCACACTTAATTTCAAGAAATTATATGCAACACACAAGTCGCTGAGTCAATATTTAACATTCAATAAATATAGAAGTATATTTATAATATGAATGTTTAATTATGAAAAGTATCTTTTCCAACTTGTAACATACTTCCAAGTGGCAATTTATTCTACCTCCTCTAAATATTTGGATAAGCAGAATTCATATAAGAAACTTTGTATCTGTGAATAACACTTATGTCTTTTTATTTTGAGAAAATCAGAAACTGTTTTTCATTGGACATTCGATAACATGTGATACCCACTGACATATCAGACCTGAATGGGAACCTAAAATAGAGAACTACCTGAAAGGGAACTACAAAACATCACTATACCACAAACTGAATTTCATTGGACAACCTATAACATGTGATCTTCACTGACATACCGGACCTGAAAGAGAACTTGAAACAGAAAACTACCTGAAAGGGAACTACAAAACCGGCAAAAATGATGATATCTACAGAAATTTTATATTTTAAAACAAACTTATAGTTTCTAATATAATTAATATTGTTTTTTATGTTTTTTTAGATGTTTATTTTAAATTTACAATTGAAATTTTTAATCGGGTGTAAACCTGCTCTCCTCCAATGGGGAAGCAGGTAGCGTAACTGACATGTATTTAAAGGCCGCCTGTGCAGCGGAAAGGTATGCTTTGGTTTGTAAAGCACTTTTATTGCTCTGAGAAAGACGGCTGGGGACCGTTGAAACGCTTTTGCGTTGAGCCAAATAAAGACAAACTTTTTTACTGAATCTGTGATATTGTCTTTTCATATTGGGAAGGAGCCGGTAACCTGCAATATACACTGTGAGTAGATATTCACCTTTGTATGGTGTATTGTCTGATATTTCAGCACCACTATTTTGCACCTAGACTTATACAACCGAGAAAGGAAAGGAAGATACCAACGACTGATACAAGCTGAACCAGCGCCTCCAGCTAGCACACCTGACATATTCACACAGACCTTGGGAGAGACTGTGGGACGGCTGCGGTTCACCAGAAGGGGAAAGTATTAATACATATTATACACCTGTTTGCATGTATATCTGTTTTTTCTCTCCTGTATAATATGGAAAATACCATTGTTAATAATAATTTAAATGATTGGAGGACTGCAAGACAGTCCAAATATAATGACATATTTGGTAAAACAGAAAACTCTAACTCCGAATGGGAGACTATAATTTTTAAATTACAAAAATTATACGCAAAAAATGGTGGGAAGTAACATTTTTAAGTAGATACCTCAATGAAAGTATTGTACCCAGAGGACTTAGAGTATTTAAAATTCTAGCATTTGGATTAGAGGATGATAATTTTTTGCAAAAATGGAACGCAGCTTTACATAAATGTTCTCTAGAATTAGTCAGCTTACTATATGAGATGCAAGACTTACAATTGAAATCTCTAGAGAAAGAAATTAATACATTAGAACAAGAACTCAGTGGTTATTTAGACAACAAGAAATGTAAAGATAAGTTTGAATACATTAAAGAGAAAGCAAAAGAATTTGATGAAACAATAGGTGACAAAAAACATCAAAAATATATGAGAGATAATGAAGACTTTCAAGGTGGGACACAATATGTACAAAAAAAAGCCTACACAGCAAAACAAATCACTTGATGAAAGGGGGAGAACAAAAACCAATAATGGTAATAATTATTCACATCACAACAGAAAAAATGTATATCACAGTAATGAATATTCTAGAGATAGAAAAGATCTAAATCACGGTCACATGCACAGAAATTATAGCACGGACACTAGAAGAAATCAGTACACACATCAAGAAAAAAATCAGAGACCAAGATCGCACAATAAAGAACTGATAAATGTAAATTTTATTTACAATGAAAGAAATCAAAGACACAGCTCACAACACAGAGAATACACACAAAGAAATGATCATAGGAACTATGATTCTCCATACTATGCTCAAAACCAATATAAAAAACAAAAAGATTATTATCAAAAAGATACACATA
This sequence comes from Bombina bombina, assembly GCF_027579735.1. Lineage (NCBI taxonomy): Eukaryota > Metazoa > Chordata > Amphibia > Anura > Bombinatoridae > Bombina > Bombina bombina. Next base: position 566,604,537 of record NC_069501.1, read on the forward strand.
ATTATCACTATACACCAAAAACACCACGTGCACATCACCAAGAATATAAAAGACCACAATCTCCTTTTATGAAGGGAGAAACAAAAGAGAAACACAAAACAGAATTAAGGGAAAGTTTTTCAAGACCCCCTCACCATTACACATACCAGAAAGAGGATCATATGAGGGAGAGAGAGAAACATTCACACAGGGAAAATTGGACACATCAAAACAAATATTCACCAATCAGGATAGATCATCCTCAGAAAAAGAGGGGAAGAACTCCAAACATAGAGGAAATAGAGGAGGAAGAGGGAAATCAAAGAAAGAGGAGACAGTAACACAGGGGATCTTTAATCTTTCATCCAAAACCATAAGTGACAATGAAAAATCAGTTTTATCCAGGGGATTAAAATTTATCCCCACACAAAAAGTTAATTCTTTTCAACTCTTTGTAGATGCACAAAAATTTGTGAGAAATTTAACGGTAAAAAGATTCTTTGCCAAACAGCCATCTGTACAATATATACCACCTCAAGATAGTCTAAGAAGTAAATTTAAAAACCCCTCAAGATTTTACCCAAGTCACATAAAGGGTCCCAATATAGAGGTATTTAATAAATTGATAATGAAAGATATAGACAATTTAACCAACAAAGTAAATAAGAGTTATCACAATCTTACAAAACAAGAAAAGGATATTCTTACAAATCTAAACAAGAGAGAAGATATAGTGATAAAGGAGGCGGACAAGGGTGGAGGTGTGGTCATTCTAGATAAAGAACATTATATGGAAGAAGCTAACAGAATCCTAGGAGACTCTAATACATATATTATTTTAACAAAGAATCCTAAAAAAGAATACACCTCCACTCTTCAAAAACTACTTATGGAAGCATTTAACCAAAATATAATAACAGAAGAGGAATTTGATTTTCTTTATAAAACAGATTCTAAGACCCCAATCTTTTATTTTTTACCCAAATTACATAAGCATGCAACAAGGCCACCAGGAAGGCCGATTATCAGTGGGATAGATTCTTTAAGTTCAAACTTGTCAGCATTCATAGATTTTTTTCTCCAACCCTATGCACAGAAGGCAAAATCTCATTTAAAAGATACCAAACATGTTTTACAAATCATACAAAATATACCCTGGCAAGAAAATTACTTTTGGGTCACCATGGACGTGACTTCTTTGTATACCATAATTGATCACAAAAAAGGGATTGAGGCAGTTAAATGGAAACTATCAGAAGATAAAGATTTATCACCAAAATTACTAGATTTCATACTTAGAGCCATAGAATTTATTCTATATCACAACTTTTTTTGGTTCAATGGGAACTACTATTTACAGATTTGTGGGACTGCCATGGGCACCAGGTTTGCACCAAGTTATGCTAATATTTACATGGACTATTTTGAGACGACTCATATATGGCATAATCAAGAATTTGGTGCAGACCTGGTGTCCTGGCATAGATATATAGATGACATTCTGTGCATATGGAAGGGGGGTGAGTCCAAACTCATAGAATTTGTACAAATACTTAATAACAATAATCAGCAAGTCACATTATCAGTAGAATATGACAAAAAAGAAATACATTTTTTAGATTTAACTCTTTACACTATAGATGAAAAAATCCACAGCAAAACATACTTTAAGAAGTGTGACACTAACACCTACATTAGACATGATAGCTGCCACCATCCTAACTGGCTAAAGTCAGTACCAAAAAGCCAATTCCTACGAATACGCAGGAACTGCAGCAATATAGATGATTACGAACAACAATCAAGAATACTCAAAGAAAGATTCATACAAAAGGGATATGAACATAGAGCTTTAGAAAAAGAAAGAAAAGAAGTTGGAAATAAAATAAGATCAACCCTGTTAGAAAACAAAGACAAAAATGAGACCTCATTTAACAATAATTTCCCTAAATTTGTGACCACATTTAATGTAGAACATCATACAATCAAAAAAAAAAAAAATTATACAAAAGCACTGGCACATTATACAGGAGGATGAATATCTAGGACCTATAATTCCAGCTAAGCCCACAGTTATCTTCAGAAAAGGACAAAATTTGAAACAAAAATTAGCTCCCTCACTCATAAAAGGCATAGCCCCCAAAAAACCTTTACAAATAAGTAACATGACAGGTTTCTTCACTTGCGGCAAATGCAAAGGTTGTAACTACACCAGAAGAACACACAAAACATTTGACTCCACAGTTACGGGAAAAAAATTTGAAATAAAAGAATTCATTACTTGCAAAAGTAAAAATGTGATATATTTGTTGCAATGTGGCTGCAAAATCCAGTATTTAGGACAAATGTCCAGATTTTTAAAAACAAGAATCATGGAACATCAAAATAAAATAGAAAAGAATCATGATGACCACGGAGTGCCGCTACACTGCAACAATTGTGAACATTTCACAAAAGAATCCTTTCTATGGATAGGAATTGAGAGGTTGAACTTCATTGGAGGGGTGGTAATCTGGCAAAACAACTAGACTAAAGAGAATTAAAATGGATACATACACTTAGAACATATGCCCAATGGGGTCTAAATAAGGACACAAAAATTGCTGCCTTTGTCTAAAAAACTCTTAACATAGGAAAGGGGGGACAAAATAAATGATAAATTCAAAAGATGAAAATATGGGGCCTAAATAAATCAGTAACATTTTTTGTTCTTTTTGAGGTGAATACGATTATAAGGACACACACAAAAAAAAAAAAGGGGCAAAATAAATATGTATTTATACAGACAGTTCATGTCATATCATCACACTTAATGTTTATATATACACATATTGTACAAAAGAATATAATTCTCACACTTAATTTCAAGAGATTATATGCAACACACAAGTCGCTGAGTCAATATTTAACATTCAATAAATATAGAAGTATATTTATAATATGAATGTTTAATTATGAAAAGTATCTTTTCCAACTTGTAACATACTTCCAAGTGGCAATTTATTCTACCTGCTCTAAATATTTGGATAAGCAGAATTCATATAAGAAACTTTGTATCTGTGAATAACACTTATGTCTTTTTATTTTGAGAAAATCAGAAACTGTTTTTCATTGGACATTCGATAACATGTGATACCCACTGACATATCAGACCTGAATGGGAACCTAAAATAGAGAACTACCTGAAAGGGACTACAAAAACATCACTATACCACAAACTGAATTTCATTGGACAACCTATAACATGTGATCTTCACTGACATACCGGACCTGAAAGAGAACTTGAAACAGAAAACTACCTGAAAGGGAACTACAAAACCGGCAAAAATGATGATATCTACAGAAATTTTATATTTTAAAACAAACTTATAGTTTCTAATATAATTAATATTGTTTTTTTATGTTTTTTTAGATGTTTATTTTAAATTTACAATTGAAATTTTTAATCGGGTGTAAACCTGCTCTCCTCCAATGGGGAAGCAGGTAGCGTAACTGACATGTATTTAAAGGCCGCCTGTGCAGCGGAAAGGTATGCTTTGGTTTGTAAAGCACTTTTATTGCTCTTGAGAAAGACGGCTGGGACCGTTGAAACGCTTTTGCGTTGAGCCAAATAAAGACAAACTTTTTTACTGAATCTGTGATATTGTCTTTTCATATTGGGAAGGAGCCGGTAACCTGCAATATACACTGTGAGTAGATATTCACCTTTGTATGGTGTATTGTCTGATATTTCAGCACCACTATTTTGCACCTAGACTTATACAACCGAGAAAGGAAAGGAAGATACCAACGACTGATACAAGCTGAACCAGCACCTCCAGCTAGCACACCTGACATTCTACATGGGATCCTGTAGAAAACAAGGTAAGTGACCATCTTTCCTTGCCAAGTTTCATTGGGAAAGATATCAAAGCTAGTACAGTATTAGGTTCTGTTATTTTACTTCTTTTATATTTCAAAAACTGTTGTGTGTAATTGTGTTTAACTCCTTTTTTATATAAATGCACTGTTATTATTTTTTGTTCATAATCAATGTTCCTTTATTAAGTTTTTGCCTTTGTCTAATATTTGAACTGTTACTGAAGAGACTGTTGGTTACAATACCGTGTTTTCAGATTGATTTTTGCTTAGGATTTCCCATATAATAATCTTAAAGTGGTGGTAGCAGTGATAGTTTAGTGTGGGTGGGATTAAAAGGCATTTTTTGGGTCTAGTAAAGTCTAGAGAGTGTTTGTTAACCCTTGCACCCACTAAACTAAGCCACAGGTTTGTCTGGAGCGGCTAGACAGTGACAAACTGGTTAAGGTAGAAAGGGTAGGTTAACCCTTTCTGTGACAAACTGGTGACCTCATACACCTATAATGCCCCTGTTCAAATCCCTTAAAAAGAAACTCATATATCACTTTGGTTTTGGAGCACAACATGTTAATTGCACACAAGTCACTTATTAACATCACTACACTTTATTAAAATGGATCAAACAACATAAATGCCCTTTAACCTGTGATGTAATTGCTAAACCCACAAAATCACCATTTGTTCGTTGTTTATCATTTCATTTTTGGATTTCAAAATCATATGATTAAGGAGGCAAATAGCAATTTTGTGTTGTTTCCAGAAAGTAACAATTTTGTGCTTTAGGGGCATTAACCGCAGAAGCAATAGAAGCCAATATTCAGAAACTGTTACCTGCCGAAAAGAAGCACAAGATTGGGATCAACCCAAATATTTGTTCAAAACAGGGATGGACAACTGGCAGTCCATGGGCCACATGCGGTCCTCTGTATTCATTTTTGCGACCCCTGGGGCAGGGGTCGCCAACCTTTCGGACCTCAGGGATCACTAAACTCACAATTTTGAATCCCGTGGACCACTAACATGATTTTTTTTTAAAAAGGTACAAACCTGTATATGTATATAACAACTAGAAACCTAATTGTAAACAAGTATGCAGCTTAGTAAAAAGGGTTAGGCTCTGCAAATAAATATTTGTAAACTCTGCAGAACTGATATAGGTTACAAAAGATATTATTCCATACCATTCATACTATTAATCTTTAATGAAGTAACTAGGAATAATCATTCATACATAAGCTTAGGCTAAGTTAAAAGCACTTAAACCAGGAGGCAGTAGTTGCGTGTCTATTAGGGTAATATACTGATATAGTCAGCCAGCAAAGTATTATAAAATGTAAACTAAGCCCTTACAATTTGAGGGCTGATTTAAGATTACTCTTATATTTTTTATAGCTGCAAGGCTGAGACTAACATAAGTAATTAGTAACAGAGACTGATTTTACATGACCCTGGTAAGCTGATTAAAAGAAACAAGGAGAGAAGAAACTACTCCTAGGGACTCCTGACGCGCGTTTCACCAAAAACGCTTCCTCAGAGGGGACCCTTACCAGGGTCATGTAAAATCAGTCTCTGTTACTAATTACGTATGTTAGTCTCAGCCTAGCAGCTATAAAAAATATAAGAGTAATCTTAAATCAGCCCTTGGATTGTAAGGGCTTAGTTTACATTTTATAATACTTTGCTGGCTGACTATATCAGTATATTACCCTAATAGACACGCAACTACTGCCTGCTAGTTTAAGTGTTTTTTATGTATGAATGATTATTCCTAGTTACTTAATTAAAGATTAATAGAATGAATGGTATGGAATAACATCTTTTGTAACCAATATCAGTTTTGCAGAGTTTACAAATATTTTTTTCGCAGAGCCTAACCCTTTTTACTAAGTTGTATACTTGTTTACAATTAGGTTTCTAGTTGTTATCTGTCCTCAGTTTGGGCATCTGCGACAGGTTTTATTCTAATTACCACAAATATTGTGACAGTATAATCTACACCCTATTACAGGGAAGTTATATAATTGAATTACCTGCTTAACATAACTCTGCTCCCCCTATCTTTTGTGCAACTTTAACCTGTATATGTGTAAGACTGTGAGCTCTCTGGAGCAGGGCCCTCTTCCTCCTGTGCTAGATTTGTTTAGTTTTGTTATGTTTTGTATTTTATCGCAAATCTTTTTCATTGTATACCCCTATCATTGTACCCAGCGCTACAGAATTTGGCGGCGCTATACAAATAAATTATAATAATAATAATAATAATAATAATAATATATATATATACACACACACACACACACGCACATACTGTACATAACTAGTATAACCATAGCTAAGTTTACATTATGTATATATTTACACATTTTTAAGAATTATTTTTTGGAATTAACTAACTGAATGACAGAACTTAGAGAATACTTCCAAATGACAGATGAGGGGTAAGTGACAACTTTTGAGCTGGAAACAGAGAGGCAGAAAGTGGGGAAAAAAGAATTATGTTTAAAAGGACCACAAGACTTCCAAGTTACCTCCCCAGTTAGGAATTATTCAAAACTACTTATGATCATGGACAGACATTGGAGTCATAAATTAAGTTTATATCAGAAAGCTCTCAATATGGATGTGCGCTAACCACGACTGATGTTACTGGCAATTACTATATTACTGGTGGGAGATGGCTGATCTGCTGGATGGCATTTACTGGAATTCAGGTGCAATGGCTTTGTGCGTGGAAAATTATTAGAATAAAAAATAAAAAAATATTTAATTAAACAAAAAAACAAGATGGAGGGGAGGAAGACAAACAGTGATGTAAGTCCATCTGAAGGAATTAGGAAAACTACTACAAAGAGAAAGGTAAAGGGAAGAAAATAAATGAAATATGAAAAAACATTTTTTTAAGATTTTCTTTTTTTATATACTTTAATTCCACTATTTCAAGTCAAGACTATACCAACTTCTGCTGGCTTTAGAATGGAAGCATCTTCCTCTGAGCAGCCCCCCGGGCGGGAGGAGTTAAAAATACATTCTAGCTATGCAAGTTGCGCAGTACTATGCAACATGTGTAGGGAGATTGTAATTTAACTCCTCCTCCGTTGGGTTTCCCTGATGTCCAGCCAGGTATTGTAAGGAGTTGCGGCACGACAGGGGTGACACCATCAGAGGAGATTAATTCCTGTCTGATGGTGTCAAGGACCACCACCATCTTCTCGTGGACCACCAGTGGTCCATGGACCACTGGTTGGCGACCGCTGCCCTGGGGAAAAGTGAAACTAAAAATATGTAGTTTGGGGATTTATAGAAAAGGGTCAAACAAGGTGGCCACAACTCAAAGAAACTAATTGGAGGAGTAACAAAATACAGGGTGTATCCTGTAACCTTATCTGAATCTGTGCATCTGGATGTTTTTAGCAAAATATATTATTTGAATGCTTAAAGGGACATAACACCCAACATTTTTCCTTCATGGTTTAGATAGAGCATGTAATTATAAAAACCTTCAGGTTTACTTCCCAGATGATTGGAGAACAGCAAATGTAATACCTCTTCATAAAAAGGGCAGTAGAGAAGAATCTGGTAACTACAGGACAATAAGTTTAACTTCAGTAGTAGGGAAATTAATGGAAAGCCTCTTAAAAGAAAGAATTATGACTTACATAAAGACAAACAATTTAGAGGACCAAAATCAGCATGGTTTTGCTTCAGGGAGATCATATCAGACAGGGCTGGTGCTAGGATTTTTGGCCACACAGGCGAGGATACATTTTGCCTCCCCCCCCCCCCCCAAATTACATACCATCCCATTGCTAGTTAAAGGGTTATGAAACCCAAATTTTTATATCATGATTCAGATATACCATGATATTTTAAGCAACTTTCTAATGAACTCCTATTATCAATTTTCTTTGTTCTCTTGGTATCTGTATTTGAAAAACGGGAATGTAAGCTTAGGAGCCAGCCCAATTTAGGTTCAGCACCTGGGTAGAGCTTGCTGATTGGTGGCTAAATTCAAATCAAACAGTGGTAGTGTTGCATAGCAAATCAGACAGTGATAGTGCTGCATAGCAAATCACACAGTGGTACTACATCTATATCTACACATCTATAATATAAACACTGAAATGATATTAACAGTGGCACACTGACCTCTTCTTCAACCCTGGTCTAAATGAAATCACAATAAGTGCTTGATATGGTAAAATTAAATAATACAGAAATTCTAATCTGCCATCTACACACACACACACACACACACACACACACACACACATATATATATATATATATATATATATATATATATATATAGGTATAGGTATAATATATATATATATATATGTATATATATGTATATATATAGGTGTGTATATATATATATATACTGTATATATATATATATATATAGGTGTGTATGTATATATATATATATATGTGTGTGTGTATATATATATATATATATGTGAGTGTGTGTGTATATATATATATATATATGTGTGTGTGTGTGTGTGTGTGTATATATGTGTATATATATATATATATATACATATATACACACACACACACACACATATATATATATATATATATATATATATATATATATATATATATATATATATATATATATAACCAGACAACCATATGATTCCCTCAAAACATCTCTGAGTCAGACAGTCATATATGTTCTCAATCCATTCCATAAACACATCATGATAGCCCTGCTCACTGAGCTATATAGTGGCTATGTGCTCTAATGGGAATAAATTATATAACAAGTAGTACAGGTAAGGTAATCAACTCAACTCTTTTAGCTAAGCTGCAGCCTGCTTGTAGCTGCTTACCCCCAAAATAAGTAACTCTAATGGGCTTACCATCTCCAGTTGTGGGCAGGCGGCGGCCCTGCTGCTGAGTCCTAGCTATCATAAGCGTGGTGTGCTCCTCTGCACTGTGTGATGCCGGACCGGTAAAACAAGTGCCGTGCGCATCGCCGCAATGTCTTCACACAAGAGGAACTTCAGAAGCTCTTAGACCATACAGAAATGGCGGTGAGTGCGCTGCCAGGGCGCTCCTCCTCATAAATTTGTCCCCATAGCTGTGGCCCGATAGTCACACCGGGACTAACCGCTAAAACCCCACGTTGGCTCCCAGAGACTGAGTTCCTGTTTGAAACAGTAACTCTGAATCCCGCGCTGCACCCTGCAGGTCCCAAGTATCCAAGGCTGGAGTTTAGATGCACCTTTGTGGGTGGGTCTTTGTGCCGGGCGGGCAGTATTGGGGTTGGTCACAATGGTCGGGTCCATGGGGGGTATACCTTGTGCTGCATCACTATCTATCTATCTATCTATCTATCTATCTATCTATCTATCTATCTATCTATTGGGTTCTTGTAAAGCGCGGTTATTCACCCGTAAGGGTCTCAAGGCGCTGAGGGTTGCAGTTCAGTCGAAGAGCCAGGTCTTGAGGTCCTTTCTGAACTTAGTTAGGGTGGTAGCTTGTCTGAGGTGCAGCGGGAGGGTGTTCCAAGTCTTGGGTGCCAGATGAGAGAAGGATCTGCCTCCCGCTGTGGTTTTCCTGATGCGGGGGATGACAGTGAGGGCTTGGTCGGCCAATCAAAGTTGTCTGGTAGGGGTGTAGAAGGTAACGCGGTGGTTCAAGTATTCGGGCCCGATGTTGTGGAGGGCCTTGAATGCATGGGTGAGAAGCTTGAAGATCTTTCGCAGCAGGTGAAGTGTGTGGAAGCAAGCAGAAGAGACGGCGTTGATTTGCCGGTCCATGGAGAGCGATGAGTCCAGCATGACGCCTAGATTTCGTGCATGGTCGGTGGGGGTTGGAGGGTGTCCGAGGGCTGTGGGCCACCATGAGTTATTTCAAGTGGATGTGGTGGGACCGAGGAGGAGGACTTCGGTCTTGTCTGCGTTCAGCTTTAGGCAGTTGTAGTTCATCCAGGTGGAGACTGCTGTCAGCCCTTCGTGGACGTTTCTCTTGGCAGTGGTGGGGTCACTGGTGAGTGAGATGATTAGCTGTTGTCGTCGGCGTAGGAGACGATGTTGAGGTTGTGTCATCGGGCGATGGCGGAGAGAGGGGCCATGTAGATGTTGAATAGGGTGGGGCTCAGCGAAGAGCCTTGGGGTACACTGCAGCTGATTTCTGTGGGCTTGGAGGTGAAGGGTGGGAGTCTAACTTTTTGGGTTCTGCCGGTGAGGAAGGAGGTGATCCATTCCAGGGCTTACCCGTCCCAATAAAAAATCAGGCTACTCCACCCCTAAATTGAGCCCCGCTGCCTGGGGCGCCCTAAGGCGGTTGCCTTATACCAAACGCCGGCCCTGATATCAGACTAATCTAATTGACTTATTTGATTATGTAACAAAAGTATTAGACAAGGGTGGAGCAGTTGATGTAGCATATCTAGATTTCAGCAAAGCATTTAACACCATCCCAATAAACTAATTCACAAACTGTATCTCCTTGGTCTAGATTCAAAAATTGTGAACTGGGTGGAATGCTGGCTTAAGGACAGAAAACAAAGTGTCTTAGTAAATGGAGTTCATTCAGCAGAGGGGGCTGTTACTAGTGGTGTTCCTCATGGGTCAGTTCTGGGGCCTGTTTTGTTTAACATATTTATCTGTGATATCAGCAAAGGGCTACAGGGGAAAGTATGTCTGTTTGCAGATGATACAAAAAATTGTAACAGAGTGGATGTTCCAGGGGAGGTAGACAAAATGAGAAGTGATATACAACAATTGGAGGATTGGACAAACGACTGGGATTTAAAGTTTAACACAGCAAAGTATAAAATAATGCATTTAGGGAAGAAAAATCAAAATGTTAATTGCAGACTCAATACCACTTTACTGACTGTTACAGATGAGGAACAGGACTTGGGAATTATTATTTCAGATGATTTAAAACTTAGTAAACAATGTAGTAATGCAGTGAGTAAGGCTAGCAGAATGCTTGGATGTATTGGTAGAGGTATTTGCAGCAGAAATAGTAAGGTTCTTATGCCACTTTATAGATCATTAGTTAGGCCTCATCTTGAGTATTGCATGCAGTTCTAGAGGCCATATCTTCAGAAGAATATTAACAAACTTGAATCTGTGCAGGAGGAGGGCTACCAAAATGGTACATGGTCTAAAAAATAAAACTTACCAGGATAGGCTCAATGACCTAAATATGTATAGCTTAGAGGAGAGAAGGGAAAGAGGTGATATGATAGCAACTTTCAAGTATGTTAAAGGGCTTAGTAAAACTGAGGCTGTGGGTATTTTACATGAAATGGAAAATTCAAGAACAAGAGGTCATGATCTCAAGCTGAAGGGTAGTAGATTCAGGAGTAATTTGAGGAAGCACTTCTTTGCAGAAAGAGTGATTGATTTATGGAATAAACTTCCTCAAGAGGTAGTAGCGACAAACACTGTGGGGGACTTTAAAAATGCATGGGACAAGCATAAGGCTATCCTACAAACTAGATAAGTTTATACTGTTAGGTAATATCGGACAGACTTGCTGGGCCTATGGCTCTTATCTGCCATCAATATCTATGTTTCTATCTCATTTGCTTAGTTTTCTTGGTATACTTTATTGAAAATCATACCTAGATAGGCTCGGGAGCTGGGAGCTAGTTGCTGATTGGTGGCTGTACATATATCAAATAGCGAGAAGGTGACAGCAAATTCAAATATTAATTTATTGAATAAGACAAAAAATGTGGGGCAACGTTTCGGGACCTTATCCCTTAGTCATGCCATGCCTAACAAACACATCAGAGTGACTTATATACTAGTGTGCCACGAGGTGGCGCTCAAGAACATTTAACCCATTTCCAGTTACAATTCATTACATATTCAACATTTAACTCATACTTATCATCTAAATAACAATATTCTCTACTCAAAACTCTTAATATGTAAAGCAGCTAATGATAATAACATCAATCAATAGTGAAGGACATTATTCATCTTTTATAGTAACACTGTTAAATCCCATTCTTTGTTTAACCCTTTAGGTTCCAGACACTCTAATTCATATATCCAATAGGGCTCTCTTTGTTTAAGTAATAACTCCCTGTCCCCTCCTCTCCATGGTATACCTATGCAATCTATAATCTGGAACTTCAGTTGACTAATTGAATGGCCAGCCTTTAAAAAATGAGCAGCAAGAGGGGCTTTCATGTTGCCAGTGCGAATATTACTCTTATGTTCTATAATACGGTCCTTGGCGGACCTTGTTGACTCTCCTATATAGACACATTTTATCATATATATTATGAATGTGGTTAAACAGGTAAAAAATCATTTTATATTATATTTCTTCCCAGTATGGGGATGATGGAACACAGCTCCCTTGGTCATATTACAACAACAGGAGCAGCCCAAACAGGGATAGCAACCTTGGTTTTTGGTGGTAATATATCCAAAATTAGATCTAATGTTTGAACCAATATCTGCTTTCACCAATTTACTTTGAATGTTAGCTCCTCTCTTAAAGGCAGGCATAGGAGGTTTTTGAAATTCAACTGTAGAGGGGTTACAGTCAGAATATATATTCCAATGTTTTTTTATGATACGTTGGATTTCCTTGCTCTGAGCATTATATTCAGAAACAAAAATAAGCCTATCCATTTTAGTATCCACATTGCTTTGCATATCTTTTGGTTTTAATAAATTCAATCTAGGGATAGACTTCACAGTTTTTATTTCTTCATTAATTAATCCAGTCGGATAACCCCTTTCTTTAAATCTATCATTTCAATCAGTTTTTTATCCAGTATATTATCATCTGATACAATCTTACGAACCCGAAGCATCTGACTATGGGGGAGGGATTTAATGAGAGAAGGGGGGTGAGCACTTTCAAACCTTAACAAACTATTACGGTCTGTGCTCTTTTTAAATAGATCTGTTTTAAATCTATTACCCATTTTAATTATTCTCCCATCCAGAAAGTCTATCTGTTCCTCACTCCATGAAAGTTTAAACTTAATATGGTTAGTTGATATATTCAAATCATTAACAAATTCCTCCAGGGTTCCAATGTCGCCCAACCAAATACCAAAAATATCATCGATATAACGCCACCAGGTGGTGCCATATCGAATAAACAGATTACTGGAAAAAAACATACCTTTCTTCATAAAGATTCATAAAAATATTGGCATAATTGGGGGCGATGTTGGAACCCATGGCAGTACCTTGGAGTTGAAGAAAGTAGTCATCCTGGAATAGAAAATAGTTACCACATAATATGATAGTGAATAATTGTATAAAGAAATCCAACTGTGCAGAATTATACTTTTTATCTGACCTTAAGACTGTATCAACTGCACTGATCCCACTAGTGTGTTTAATGTTGGTATAAAGACTTTCCACGTCCAAGCTATATAAAATAAACTTATTAGTTTGAAGTTCAAGGGAGTCAAGTTTAAGGAGAAAATCTCCTGTGTCTTTAACAAAGGAACTACATAAGGGCACAGAATCTTATCTAAAAATATTGAGATGTTAGTAAACACTGGATTAGTGCTAGCAACAATAGGGCGACTGGGGGGGGGGTTGGTAACACTCTTATGAACTTTAGGCAGAATGTATATAACTGGGGTGCAAGACTTTTTGTTTTTTAAAAAAGAAACCACATCTTTGTCTATAACATTATTGCACACTGCTTTAGAGATTATTCTATCTATCTCTTTCTGTATATTAAACACAGGGTTATAGCCAAGTTTTTTGTATACCAAGCTGTTACTCAGTTGATTTTTAATTTCATTTATATAATCGCCTTTGTCTAATACAATGACTGCCCCACCCTTATCAGCCCTTTTTAAAATAATATCTGGCTGATTTTACATACATAGTAACATAGTAGATAAGGTTGAAAAAAGACTGAAGTCCATCGAGTTCAACCTATACAAATCTAAATTACTTACAAAAAGCTCCAGTTAAGCTTAAATAACCCCATTAAAATGTGACCCATTTAATACTAGCAATCATATCCATGAATTTTGTTTATATACAGAAATTTATCCAGACTATTTTTAAATGTATCTATGGTATTGGCATTCACTACCTCCTTTGGTAATGAGTTCCACAATTTTATTGCTCTTACAGTGAAAAAACGTTTCCGTTGCAGGAGATTAAATCTCCTTTCCTCCAACCTTAAATTATGACCTCTTGTCAGAAACAATTTTCTTGGAATAAACAGAGCTTCTGCCATCTCTGTATATGGGCCTTGAATATATTTATATAAAGTAATCATGTCACCTCTCAAGCGCCTTTTTTCTAAAGAAAACAGACCCAGTTTGGCTAGCCTCTCCTCATAGGTTAATTTCTCCAATCCCCTTATTAGCTTTGTGGCCCTTCTCTGAACTTTTTCTAGTTCTGCAATATCTTTTTTAGCAATCGGTCCCCAGAACTGCACTTCAAACTCAAGGTGAGGTCTTACCAGGGCTTTATATAATGACAGAATTATGCTTTCCTCCCTTGAATCAATGCCTCTTTTAATACATGCTAGTATCTTATTAGCCTTTGAAGCTGCTGCCCTGCATTGTGCACCCATCTTTAGCTTGTTATCTATTACTACTCCCAAATCCTTTTCCTCCTGTGTTTGGCTAAGTCTTGTCCCATTTAAAAAATACGTAGCCTGCTTATTTTTACTTCCAAAATGTAGAACCTTGCATTTTTCGGTATTAAATCTCATTTTCCATTCACTTGCCCATAGTTCTAATTTTAGCAAATCCCTTTGTAAAGAGAGTTCGTCCTGCTCTGAGCTAATGACCTTACTTAACTTAGTATCATCTGCAAAAATAGAGATGTCGCTATTTAATCCTTGCTCCAAGTCATTTATAAAAATATTAAAAAGAACAGGGCCCAGTACTGATCCCTGGGGGACGCCACTGATTACCTTTGTCCAATCTGAGTATGATCCATTTACTACTACTCGTTGCTCCCTATCTTTTATCCAGTTATTTATCCATGAGCTAACATTTTCAGCTATTCCCAGTCCCTTAATTTTGTGCATTAATCTCTCATGTGGCACTGTATCAAATGTAGAGCAAAGAAATTGGGAGCACCAGCCGGATTGAGATTTAAAACAACAAATCTTTATTATAACAAATTTAAAATCGAATACTCAGTCCATAAAAAGACAAGGAGGTCAGCAAAATAGACAGCTGACGCGTTTCGGCATTGTGCCGTAGTCTAAGCTGACTCACCATGTTGTAAGAGCACCTTAAAACAACCTTAGCCGCCTCCTATTGGTTAACCACAAATTAGCATATAAAATTAAAACTGTATCAAATGCCTTTGCAAAATCTAAGTATATCACATCAACTGATTCCCCTTTATCTATATTTTTACTTACTTCCTTGTAGAATCTAATTAGATTAGTTTGACATGATCTATTTCTCCTAAAGCCATGCTGATTAGAACTCATAATCTTGTTTTTGAAGATTATATAATGCTGAACGCTGTGCTTCAGAGATATTAGCTTCCCTATGTTTATATTTCCTTTCAGTATTTTTATATTTCTCAACCTTTAACTGAAGTTTAGCTATATCTCTCTGAATTAAAGAGGTATATGTCTCTATACTATGATTACTGGCATTAGGAATAAAACTACTCTTGTTTCTAAGCCCCAGTTGTTTTAAACGGATCGTAGAACTCTCATTAACAGGTGCTGTTTTATAAGCCCAATTCATAGTTTTGAAGAGAGGAGCTAACATTCAAAGTAAATTGGTGAAAGCAGATATTGGTTCAAACATTAGATCTAATTTTGGATATATTACCACCAAAAACCAAGGTTGCTATCCCTGTTTGGGCTGCTCCTGTTGTTGTAATATGACCATGGGAGCTGTGTTCCATCATCCCCATACTGGGAAGAAATATAATATAAAATTATTTTTTACCTGTTTAACCACATTCATAATATATATGATAAAGTGTCTGTGTGTGTGGGGGGTCTATATAGGAAAGTTAACAAGGTTCGCCAAGGACCGTATTATAGATCATAAGAGTAATATTCGCACTGGCAACATGAAAGCCCCTCTTGCTGCTCATTTTTTAAAGGCTGGCCATTCAATTAGTCAACTGAAGTTCCAGATTATAGATTGCATAGGTATACCACGGAGAGGAGGGGACAGGGAGTTATTACTTAAACAAAGAGAGTCCTATTGGATATATGAATTAGAGTGTCTGGAACCGAAAGGGTTAAACAAAGAATGGGATTTAACAGTGTTTCTATAAAAGATGAATAATGTCCTTCACTATTGATTGATGTTTCAATATGTATTTATTATCATTAGCTGCTTTACATATTAAGAGTTTTGAGTAGAGAATATTGTTATTTAGATGATAAGTATGAGTTAAACGTTGAATATGTAATGAATTGTAACTGGAAATGGGTTAAATGTTCTTGAGCGCCACCTAGTGGCACACTAGTATATAAGTCACTCTGATGTGTTTGTTAGGCATGGCATGACTAAGGGATAAGGTCCCGAAACGTTGCCCCACATTTTTTGTCTTATTCAATAAATTAATATTTGAATTTGCTGTCACCTTCTCGCTATTTGTTATATTCTGTTTGGGCCTGAGGCAGTGGCCCTTGGGTGACTTGCAATACCTGTCTGGAGTGCTGAAACATTTCTATTTTGTATATGGCTGCACATATATGCCTTGTGTCATTGACTTACTAATGTTTTCAACTAGCTCCCAGTAGTGCATTGCTGCTACTTCTACAAAGGATACCAAGTAAATTAGGAAGTTGTTTTAAAATGTATGCTCTATCTAAATCATCAAAAAGAAAACAATTGGGTTCCACCCCCCTTTAATACCCGTACATTTATATACAGCCCTTAAGGCTTTTAAAATATTGATTTGTGTCCCCCATGTTTGAGGAAGCTGGCCATCGCTGGTTTTATATATATATATATATATATATATATATATATATATATACAGTGGAGGCTCCTCTATAGGAGCACTTGAGCACGTGAGCCCCCTTGACCCCTGATGAACACTCTGACCCTTGATGAACAAAAAAAAAAAAAATAAAAGAGTGAGAAATAAAAAAATAAAAATACATTTTTAAACCTTTTTTGCTGATTTTAATAAAAAAAATCCTCCAGGCTCCACTGCAGTTTTTACTAAAACCATGTAAAATTGAAGATTTTAATTATTTAGGCTGAAAGTGGAATGGTCTTTTGCCTAATACTTCTATCTATCGCACATGCTGTGCAGTGCGATAGATAGAAATATAGGCAAAAGCCCATTCCACTTTAAAACTGCATTGACTGCAGCGCCACCTACAGGCCAGCCCATAGCCTTCTTAAGGAGCACAGCTCTTAGTGTGCGAGAGCCAGCTGTCATGTGACACTCGCACACTAAGAGCTGTGTGTGGGAGGAGGAGCATCGTGGGCTTCAAACACAGGGAGGCGTGACATCGGGCGTCATCTTATCGGCTGCTGGCGGGAACTACTGAAGAGGAGGGAGCTGCAGAAAGACTGAGTGCCTGTCTGCCTGCCGAGTGAGTTTTTCCATGTGGCATGTGTGTCACTGTCATTGCTGCTGAGTGAGAGAGAGGGATGGTCAGGGACCAAACTTTAGTGACTGGAGACAGACTGAGATGTCAGACATCAGGACTCGACTGAAGGAACACAGGTGCCCACACCCAGGCCAGTGCCCAACTGCCAAAATACCAGCCAGCCAAGCATTTCCAAAAGTAATTATGCTATCATATCTGCCTTTTTATTACTTATAATATTATGGTGATTCAGTATTTGCATTTTTTTGCCTTGTAGTCTTCAAGGCAAAAAAATGCAAATACTGAATCGTCATAATATTATAAATAATAAAAAGGCAGGTATGATAGCATAATTACTTTTGCAGATGCTTAACTGGCTGGTATTTTGGCAGTTGGCCACTGGCCTGGGTGTGGGCAACTGAGTTCCTCCGGAGTTGTTGAGTCCTGATGTCTGACATCTCAGTAAGTAAAGCGCCTGCTATTAGTATAGAGGGATTGCACCATGATCGGATGATCTATCAAAAATATATTTTGGCATTGGGACACAGCAAGCCGTGCATACACTCAGTCTCACACACACCAGTGACCAGACATAGGCAGCTGCAGCACAGGAGCCGCTCAGCTGGAGGAGGAGGACAGGGACATTTTAGGGGCTGATAAACAGGGCAGCTGAATGCACTGCTTCATTGTTTTTTTGTATAGCTGATCGGCTAGTTAAACAGTCTTTTTTATTGCTCAGGACTCAGTATGGTTAGTGCTGTGGTGACAGCTGCAACAGCCAGGTCATTTAACTTAAATAAAATCAAAGAGATCCTCTGACCTCCCCCAGCATAACACCCGGTGCTTGAAACTGTTTTACACCGTGTGTTGTGCTGTGTGGCATGAAGCATGAAGGATGTGGGTGGAGCTGGAGCAAGAGGAATCCATGGATTTAGCTGTGAGTAGCTCTTTTACATAAATTCCTTTCCACTCAGTGTTTAGCTACCTTCATGGAAAAGAATCAGTGTCCATAAGTGCTTCTTCCCCCTGCTCTTATTTCTCCTTTCCACCTCAGTGCTGCATGTTATCTCCCTTACTACTAGTTGTATATAAATATCAACCTACAATACAAAGCATATTATTCACTGCAGGGAAATCTGCTTGTTAGAACTAGCTGACATGGAGGGTTAGCTTGTGTGCTTCTTATCTCACAGATGTCAGGCACCAGAAAGTAAATCACAAAAGTAATTGCTGGGGAGATGGGGGGCTTGGGGTTCCTATATCAGAACATATATTAACCCCTTCATATTAACCCCTTCTTCATCTGACCCTACTGATTAAAAACATGTTTTGCTATATAATGATGCCTCTAAAACTTTTAGCTCCATTAATGCTTCCATCTCAAAGCATTTGGTTCCCTGTATATGCATTTCCCCCCACATTAAGTCTTTATGTGTGTCTTTTTATTTAAAGTGAGGTTTAGAGAGGTGTGAGGAAGGGCTGCAGTGGTGCTAAAAATGTCACTTTAAATAAAAATAATCTTGTTATAGTAATAGTCCAGACTCTCTGTGATTTTATCAATATAGATTGTTTATATATTATTTTATATGTACACAGTCCAAAAAGCCAAAATCTGGCTCATATATATAAATATATGAGCCAGACATTTTTGACACCACTTTTTGACACCACTGCACTCCTTCCTCACACCTCTCTAAACCTAACTTTAAATAAAAAGACACACATAAAGACTTCTGAAGTTAGTAGAAAGAAAAATCTTTTATTATTATATCTGAGACTGGGTGAGTGAGTGAGGATGAGCCTGTATGATTTTCATACAGGCAGCAGATTCATCATCAGTCACTTACTTAGTCTCAGATAAAATATAGAAATATTTTTATTTTTACTAACTATAGAGAAATGTTCCTCTCCTTTTTAATGGATGTCAATAGCTTTAGCTTTCTGTTGGGAGTCAAATATTATATATCATATCAAGGTCTTAGAAATTACCATATGAGCCTAAGTTTAGCTTTAAACAAAGAATACAAAGAGAACAAAGCAAATTTGATGATTAAAGTAAATTACTGGGGCAGTATAAGGACTATATATATGTATATATATATATATATATATATATGTCCTTATACTGCCCCAGTGACAGGACTCTTGTACCCAGTATATATATATATATATATATAATATTTTATATATATATATGGTAACTGCAGGGTGTATGTGGTGCTCTTGTCTTTCAATATACACAGGTTAGTTATGTACATACCTCACACACAGACTATAATAACACAGTAATTCACATAACACACTGTCCTCACCTTGTACATAAGGATGTGTTAAGGTAACTGGCAGAGTGTGTGTGTGTGTGTATGTATGTATATATACACACACACACATTAAAATGGGCGGAGCCATCTGAGGGACGGGGCTAGTGCTCCCCCATCTTCAAAAGTCACCAGCCGCCACTGTATACAGGTATACCTCACTTTACAGCGCTTCACTTTACAGCGATTCGCTAATACAGCGCTTTGTGGAGCTGAAGTTCAACCTCCAAGGATTTTGAAACAATGCTGTAATCTTCGTGAGATTGCGAGAAAAGTGAATGGCACCATTTGTTTATGCTTAGTTCACTCTGTTTATAGCATTGCAGTGCAATCTGTGTCTCAGTGTTATAGTCTGGCAAATTTTACTACAGTAATTGTCACAATTTTACAGGTACAGTATTTATTGAATACTAATTGAATACTTGCTGTGCTAGTGTTAAACTGAACATAGCACTATTGCACCCCTAATATATGTTAGTTCAAACATGTTTTCAAGATTTTAAACACTGAAAAGAAAGCTAAAACTGCCTTGTTTCACTTTAAGGCGGTTTTCACTTTACAGCGGGGCTCCGGTCCCTAACCCGCTGTATGAGCGGGGTATACCTGTATATATATAAATAAAACATGTAGAGATAGGTTCACTCCCACTAACAAGCTTCATATGCCAGGGTGCTAAGAGTAGTAGATAGAGCTGAAGGACGAAGCACTCTCTGGTCTTATCAAGTGTACAACCCAATTTTATTTAGTGACGTTTTGGGGTGTTCACCCTTTCATCAGATCAACGTCACTGTAAATAAAATTGTGTTGTACACTTGATAAGACCAGGGAGTGCTTCGTCCTTCAGCTCTCTCTCTCTCTCTCTCTCTCTCTCTCTCTCTCTCTCTCTCTCTCTCTCTATATATATATATATATATATATATATATAACTTTTTTTTTTTTTTACCTGAATTGTTGCTGCAAAAAACAATATAGTTTACCTATGTACATACAGCAGGATGATGAAAAAATGCCAGGGCATCCAGGAGTAGCACAAGTTCTCAAATTAATGTGCAAACAAAACCAGGGGCATTATTATTAACTTTCTGGACGCCAAAGGGGGCGTGATATAATTGGCTACAGCCTGAATCATCATTGAACACAGAAATAGAGTATGCAATACAGACTGAGGAACGGCACGGTAAGTATTTAAATAATTTAGCATTTAGAAAGCATTTCATGAAAGAAAGTGCCCATCTCTTACTTTGTGATTACAAATATTGTTCATATAATTGATAGCGTTTACCATCACTTTAAGCTCTGGCATTAAAAGGGCTACAATAGTAAAATTGAAAGGCACTTTAGTGCATTTCAATTTTGAACAGAAACATTTTTAGCAACACACATATAGAGGCCCATTTATCTAAAGACCGCTGCTCCATAACCCTGTCCGCCTGCTCTGAGCAGGCGGACAGAGATCGCCACAATTCGACCTTCTCGAGTACGATCGGGTTGATTGACACCCCCCTGCTGGCGGCCGATTGGCTGCGAATCTGCAGTGGGCGGCGTTGTACCAGCAGCTCACAAAAGCTGCTGGTGCAATGCTGAATACGGACAGCGTATTGCTCTCCACATTCAGCGAGGTCTGTCGGACCTGATCCGCACTGTCGGATCAGGTCCAACAGACCTTTAATAAATAGGCCTCTACATGTTTCTAGAGAATGCTATCACTGTTCTAATTAAAACTTTTATCATGCACCCGTATTTCCAACACCACACCTGCTCAGAGAGGGTGTGGTGGCCTGTCCTACACCAGCAATGAGTCAGTGGAGACCGGAATAAGGAGTTTAGGCAAAAAGGTAGAATGATGCAGCATAGAGCTGAAAGGTAGATGTATAGGGAAAGCGAAAGTTCAAACAAGTAATCCAGTAGATAAGACTTGGAATCCCTAAATATAGTCAAATTCATGAATAGAACTGTCACAGAATGAAGCATTGAGTTCAATATATCTTCTGAGCAAGCTCCATATGCAGATAAAGGTTTCTTTAAAGGGACATTATACACTGGATTTTTATTTGCATAAATGTCTTGTAGATGATTCATTTATACAGCTCCAAAGTGTAAGATGTAGACGCTCGTTTACAGACTCCTGCTGGCTCCAGTTTATGTTATCTGTCTTTTCATATGCAGGGAAGGGGGGTAGTGTCTGCTCCTCTTGTTTTCCCAGCCCCGTTCACTGTGTGTTCCAGCCTAACATCATCAACAGTGTTAAACTGGGAGCTTCTAAGTAAGTTTTCAAAAAGGTTTTCTACGGGATTTTTAGATCAGCATCTGTGCATATTCTTCTTTATAGTAGTGTCTATTACATGCAGCTATATGAAAATTGGTGTATACTGTCTCTTTAAACAAGGAAGAGGATGTATATATTCTCTTTACTAATTCTGTTCTTTGGCCAAATATTATGTATAGGAGTGATTGGTTCCCCACACAGTTTACCTGCCATGATTAGAAAAAGTATAATGGCAATTTGGGTAGTCAGTGCAAATTTATATATATATTTTTTTATTTTATTTTTTACTCCCAGACTTAGTAAGAGCTTTTTCTTAACTTTGACCAGGATCAGCTGACAACAGGAGTTTTTGCAGCTCTCCAGTAGTCATGATCAGACCTCCCTAGTGACTCACAGGATTGAGGCATCAGGCAAGTACGTGTTGAAAAGCTCTTGAAGGAATCTCTGATATACTTGTGAGGTGCATTCATTTTACACATTATACTACATTCCTACCTCTTCTCTCCTTTTTGTCTCAATTGGACATTTAGATGTGTTGATGTGTTTTTATATTCCATATCTCTTTAAAACAGTTTTTATACATTTATTTCAATACTAAACATATATTTTCTATTTAATATGTATATACATGAGTGCAATACTTTGTTTTCATATGTTTTACATGTGTATTGTTACATTTCTAATAATTTACTTCAGGTCTTAAGTAGTACTTAATTTTTTAGCTCTGTTATGTGTTGCGCTCTGCATTATTGATAGAGCAACCTGGGTCTTTATTGGTGCAGTGTTGTATAGTGTGTCCTAATATATCGCGGCTACTTGATAGACATGTGCGATTAGTTTCGGATCGATTCGGAAATTCAGCCGAATTCGGTAAATTTGGGATTCTGATCGATTCGAATTTCCGAATTAAAATAGTGCCGAATCTACCGAATAAATCCGAATTAGTTCGAATTTGTTCGGTAGATTCGGATGGCCATGGATTACACTAGTATTGTGTATATACAGTACATAATACTAGTCTAATATACAGCACATCCCACCTAACACTTACCGAAATTCCGAATTTCCGAACCGAATCGAACCGAATCTCCAAACCGAACCGAACCGAATGGAACCGAATCAGCCGAATTTATTCGAATCCGAATGAATCCGAATGAATCAGAACGGAATCGATTCAAATTTTTCAGAATTTGAATCGATCCGAACCAAATTTTTTCGCCATGCACATGTCTACTACTTGATCACTTTATTTGGGGATTAGTTATTTAAGTTACTGCTTAAAATTATTTACCTGTATTTTTCCTCCTTTATTTATTAAGCACCCTCTATATCTGTCTCATCTGGATTGATATAACTGTAATAGAGGATAACCCTGGTTTCCTCACTATTCTGCTGTGAGTATAGAATGAAAATTAAAGGGACAGTCTAGTCAGAATGAAACTTTCATGATAGAGCATGCAATTTTAAAGGGATAGTAAACCCCAAAATGTTCTTTTTGGATTCAGATAGAACATACAATTTTAAACAACTTTCCAATTTAATTCTATTATCAAATGTTCTTCATTCTCTTGTTATCCATTGCTGAAGGGACAGCATTGCACTATTGACAGGAAGCTGAATATATCTAGTTATCCAATCACAAGAGACAAATGTGTGCAGGAACCAATTAGCAGCAGCTCCCACTAGTGTATGATATGTGCATATTCATTTTTTAACAAGGGATACTAAGAGATCGAAGCACATTTGAAAATAGAAGTGAATTTAAAAGAGTCTTAAAATTGCATGCTCCATCTGTATCATGCAAGTTTAATTTTGACTTTCCTATCCCTTTAAGCAACTTTCTCATTTACTCCTATTATCAATTTGTCTTTGTACTTTTGGTATTTTTATTTGAAAAAGCAAGAATGTAAGCTTAGGAGCTGGCCTAATTTTGGTTCAGCACCTGGGTAGCGCTTGTTGATTGGTGTCTAAATGTAGCCAACAATCAGCAAGCGCTACCCAGGTGCTGAACCAAAAATGGGCCCTCTCCTAAGCTTACATTCTTGGTTTTTCAAATAAAAATATTTTTGTGTTTTATTGATTACATTTGTGATACGTGTGTCTTTTTCAGAAAAATTGTGATTTTGTTTGAAATTTATAATAGGATATACATATTCCATCCATCCTCTGTTTTTTTTCTACCTAATTCTGATGGATTGCAAGGAATGTAATTTAAAGGGACGTTAAAACCAAAATTTTACATTTATAATTCAGATGGGTCATGCAGTTTAAATTTTTTTTAAAAAGGATGCTTTTTAATTCTGTTAACAAGTTTGCTTCATTCTCACTGTATAAATTGTTGAAAAAAGGATACCTAGGTAGGTAGCGTGCACTTGTCCGTAACATGAAACACTGCTGCAATATAGGGCTAGATTACAAATGGAGCAGTAATTACCACTCCCGCTTGCAAGCTAACCCCACTTGACTTATGCTCTTTGTCCGCATTTTTCACTCGTGCGCTAACCCATCGCACACAAAGACCAGAAGTTAGAATATCACAACTGCGTTAATGTACTTTCCTATTGACTTCAATGGAGAGAGAAAAGGGGAAAAACTATTAACCCCTAACCTGCCCCATAGCCCACCGCAAAGTACTTGCTATAATATTAACCCCTACCCAGCCACATAACCCACCGCAAAGTTCTTGCTATACTATTAACCCCTAACCAGCCACATAGCCCACCACAAAGTACACACTACACTATTAACACCTAAACTGCCACAACCCCCATAGCAAAGTAACCCACAACACTATTAACCCCAAAACAGACAAACCTTACCTTTAAAAAAACAATCTAACAGTACCTTTAAAAATAAAAAACCTAACCTTACCTTAAAACTAACAAACCTAACATTGCTTAAAAAATAACATAAGATTACTAAAAAAAAAGAAACCTACCATTACAAAAAAACTGCCATTACAAAAAAAACAAAAAATAAAAAAAGAGTTATACCTATTCTAAAACCTCACTTAAAAAAAAAAAAACACCCCAAAAAAACACATATACTAACACTAAACTACAGAAATATCCCTTAAAAAGGCCTTGTGGAAGCTCTTTTTCTGAAAAAAAAAATCTACAAACCCAGAGGCGTAACTAGAAACCACAGGGCCCAGGTGCAAGAATCTAAGAAGGCCCCCCCCCCCCAAAAAAAAAGTGAATTTGATACATATCTTGTTTTTTTTTTTTTACATTTAACACAGAAAAAAAAATGAATCAGAATACATGTCTGCAAAAGGAGGTACCCTGTGCCCACAGTCTGTGAGATGGTCTGACCCCCTATTACTGTATATAGTGACACTGTTTAACCCACCAGTACTGTATATAGTGAGTCAATGACACAGTCAATTGCAACCTCTGCACCCCCTGTAGTTTCGACCCTGTACAAACCTCTATAATTAACCCCCCTCCCACAAAGTCTATGGAAAAGAATAATACTCTAAAAATTGCTCTGAAAAGTGCATTTGGCTGGGCATTGCCCTTAAAAAGGGCTTTACTGTAGCTCTTTTGCTGCTTACGAAAAAAAGAAAAGCCCTAATCTAAAAAAATCCCAAAAAACCTAACACTAAACCCTGAAGATGGTACTCACCAATGATGAATCTGGGAGGCGCTCTACATCTTCATCCAGGCAGTGGACCATCTTCATCCTGGTGATGTTCCATCTTCTTATCTTCATCCTGGTGGCACTATTCATCTTCTGTTGTCAATGTCCTCTTCATGCGGTCACCAGACGCACAATGAAGTTTGAATGCAAGGGGTACCTTGATTTTCAATTTCAAATTCAAATCAGCCAATAGAAAAAGCTTTCATTCTATTGACTGATTTGAATTTGAAATTTAAAATTAGCCAATAGGAATGCAAGGGTATCAATATATAAAGGGAGTACCTCACATAAAAAAATTCAGTGAGCGGCTGGTGACCGCATGAAGAGGACATCTGCAACAGAAGATAAGATGGATGAAGAGCGCTGCCGGGATGAAGATAAGAAGCCACTTGTAATATAGATTTGAGCGCAAAGATTGCATCGATCTTGCAATAGTGTTTACACAACTCACGCTAAAGATAGCGCTCCACTCATAATCTGGCCCATAGTGTTTTCGCAAATGTATAAGATTCATACAGGTATTCTTGAAAAACTGCTGCCATACAGTTCACCACACATTCACACTCCGGAGCCTACCTACCTACCTGCTTTTCAACAAAGAATACTAAAAGAGCAGTAAAATTGATGATAGAAATCTTCAATTATTTTATCATGAAAGAAAAATGTTTGTGTTTCATGACCTTTTAATCATACAACGACAGCATTCTGCCAGTATCTCAGAGATCAACTTAGTTTCTTTCCTAGAGAATCTAATATTTATAAATGTTTTCTCATTCTCTTAAATTTTGTATGTTTTTCTCAGTTTTGAAGTTGATTCTGGATCTGTGTGCCGGTGACTTTATCTAAAGCTGAAAGAGAATTATTAAGAATCTTTTCTCTTCCATTCAGGGGTATAGCTAGGACCTTTGCACAAAAGGGTACTTTAGTGACTCAAGATATGACGTGTGTTTGGGACCCTTTTATGCCGAAACTGAGGCCCATTTATCAAGCTCTGTATGGAGCTTGTGGGCCCGTGTTTCTGGCGAGTCTTCAGACTCGCCAGAAACAGCAGTTATGAAGCAGCAGTCTAAAGACCGCTGCTCCATAACCCTGTCCGTCTGCTCTGATGAGGCGGACAAGAATCGCCACAATTCAACCCGATCGAGTATGATCGGGTTGATTGACACCTCCCTGCTGGTGGCCAATTGGCCGCAAGTCTGCAGGGGTCGGCGTTGCACCAGCAGCTCTTGTGAGCTGCTGGTGCAATGCTGAATACGGAGAGCGTATTGCTTTCCGCATTTAGCGAGGTCTTGCGGACCTGATCTGCACTGTCGGATCAGGTCCGCAAGACCTTTAATAAATAGGCCTCACTGTCTTTATGGATTATGAATCTTTGAAGAAACTCATCTGTTTAGACACAAAAGGAAAATAAAGAAATGTGATTCCTGAACTTGGTGTAAAGAGGTTATTTAATCTGATGCAAGTTTGAAAAGACAGGGTGCTAGATATGTCCACTTGTTCATTGGCAGGAAATGCCTTGCTTTCATAAATTCTCTTCAATTTTTGTCAGGTTCCTTTGCTGAGAAAACTTTTACCAAATATAAAAAAAAGGACAATTATGTGATTTTTTTTTCATTTCCTAAGCATCTCAGTAAATACATATATTATGCCATGTTTTGTAAACTCATATTTAACAATACTTTGTATAGTTTATCTACATAACTTTTTGATAGAATGTTGTATTTGCACTTTTTTGTTGAAGAAAAAATAAATTTAACTTTGACGAATGTGTGCCCGGTTTTTAAAACCCTATTAAAAACAGGGGCACTTTCATTCATCAAATTTTACATTTCAGCAGTTCGGTTAAAATACTTACCTTTTCTTCTTGACAGCCGGGGCAGCGATTCCCCCGCCTGCCGCGCGTCTCTTCATAGGTCAGAAATAACGAATCCGGCTTCCTCCAATTACGGCATGACCTCAGGCAATGTTTGCTCTGGGGGGGAAGCTGTGATTGGAGGAAGCTGGATTCTTCATTTCTGTAGTAAGAAGAGACGCGCGGCAAGCGGGGGAATCACTGGTCCGGCTGTCAAGAAGAAAAGGTAAGTATTTTAATAAAACCGGTAAAATGTTAACTTGATGAAAGAAAGTGCCCCTGTTTTCAATAGGATTTTTAAAAACCGGGCACACATTTGTCAAAGTTAACATTCACTGTAACTATTTTTTTGTAAGATGGTATTACAAGACCCCATTTTAATGTCAAAATATTATATGTAGACTATAGGTACAGAAGAAACTATTCAGGGAAGATTTATGAAGCAGCGGATGCTGCAATCTACCCCCGTAGTTTCCAGATCGCTGGAAACAAGAGTTTTAGAAGCAGCGGTCGTAACTCATTCGCCACCTTTGAGGCAGCGGACAGCAATTATCCTGACCAGATATGATCCGGATGATTGACACCCCCTGCTAGCAGCCGATTGGCCGTGAATCTGCAGGGGGCGGCATTGCACAAGCATTTCACTAGGAATGCTTGTGCAATGTTAAATGCAGACAGCGTATACTGTCGGCATTTAGCGATGTCGGGCAGACATGATCCATTACAGCGGACCATGTCCGTCCGACATTTAGTAAATCGGCCCCTTCAGCTCTTTTCTCTTCACCAGCAATATTACTATATTTGGAGTTGTAAAATCAAATTGTTCATCTGACCAGCTGGTATTAGTAAACTTTTGTACTTCCATATAATAAACAGTCCAATTAGATTGTTCTCCTTTAAATACAAAAGAAAAACAAGGTAGTTGATGGGGTCAAACAGTTTAGCCACCTACCCTTCTCCATTTTAAAACTACAGCCATGTTGTGTATGTCAGTCATATTAGATATATATTTTCAGCCATATGTATTTCTTATCAGGGATATTTAGAGATTCCCAGAATAGTGGCTACTTGAGGTAGGAAAAAAAATATGTGGCAGGATTTTAACAAGCAGTTCATACTCAAAAAAGCATCCATGTTGCTGAATTAAATAGCAGTTCTGCAAAGACAAGTGAGCCAAAATTTCCCCACAGTTAATGTGATCTCCAGTTGATATGGGAAAACTGGTTTTCTTTAAATAAATACAATTTTAATTTAAAAACTGAATGTTGTGTTTACTCAGCTTCTCTTTGTATTACATTACATGTTGTTTGACAATCTGAAACCATTCAGTGTGATAAAAAATCTAGGACAAATACTTTCACATGACAGTATATTTAATACATCCATTATTAAGGCTGTCAGTTTTACTGGAAAAGTGACTCACTAAATGGGACAAGAATAGGTTACACAATATTGGATGGATTTTAGGAATATTTTTATAGGACAGTGTAAAATGTAACTTTACAAATAAGAGATACTAATACCTTTGAAAACTTACTTTAGTATCTTCAAGACCTACTAATTTTAGATATACAAATAATGTATAAATAGGGTGACTATATTGCCGCTTTAAGAAGGGACACATATGAAAAATACATATGTCAGGGTTCTTATACAAAACATTTCTTTAAACAGCCCTGACATATATATTTTTCTTGTGTCCCTTTTTAAAGCGGCAATATAGTCACCCTATGTATAAACATATCAACATATTTATAGGTAGACCAAGACTGTAATATATATATATATTTGCTTGCTTATCGGATCTGCAGTGTATAGAACATATGCTGATTAATTTATGTCCACTAGGTTTTTGCTAACTGGTTGTTCAATATTTTTTAGACTACATACAGTTTTAAACAACTTTTTAATTTACTTCTATTATCAACTTTGCTTAATTTTCTTGGTATCCTTTTTTGAAGAAGCAGCGATGCACCACTGGGAGTTAGCTGAATAAATCTGTAAGCCAATTACAACAGACATATATGAGCAGACTACATTCAGCAGCTAGCTCCCAGCTCCTGAGCGTACCTAGGTATTCTTTTCAACAAAGGAAACCATGAGAGCAAAGCAAATGAGATAATAGAAGTAAATTAGAAAGCTGTTTACAAGTATATGCAGTACCTTACTCTTAATAAAAATAAAAAATCATATCCCTTTAAATTTAGAAGTAGCAGATTTACATTTTCTAAGACTTTTTTCAAATAAATGTGCAACAAATCATAAGTTTAAATGAATTACCTATGTGTACACAAGTACTGCTTAGAACAGGAGTAAATATACACTGATTACAATACACATCAAGCTTATTTCAAGAGTAGGCCTATGAGAAGAGCTCTCGGTCTTTAAACACTCATTATACTTGGCAAAGTCCACTTCTCGGATGGAGCATATGTGGTCAACTCTACAGATATGCCCACAGGTCACTAAATCATAGTTGACAGAGTTATATTCATAATACTTTTGTAGGTAACAAGGGTCAGATGATATTTTTTCAAGGACATTGTGCATAGATAGTGCAGATCCATCAGGAACCTGGAATGCTTCTGTTAGACGATATTCCTTCTCCCATCTTGGGGAATCTTTATTGGCATAAGTTAGATTCAGATAATAAGTCACCATATCCTAAAAGTACAAAACAAAGATGGCAGGATAAGTTGTATGTTTCACAGAGAACACCGAAAACAGTTTTTTTTTGTGTGTGTAAGAAATAGCTGGGTTTGTGCTTTAAAACCACAACCTATTAAAATGGGTTCAGTTTGCAGCTAAAATCAGATCTCTTTATTTTAGCACTTTGTTAACACACAAATGCTCTTATATCTGTCGGTAAATCAAAACCCAATACTTGGAGAGAACAATGGAAAATAAACATTTCTTTCATACAGGTGGTGAGAGTCCACAATCCAATACTCCTAGGATTTACTCTTAGATGCCACTAGGAGGAGGCAAATATTCCCAAACCCCAAGGGCTCTATTAATCCCCTCCCACCTCACTGGTAAATGAGTCTTGTCTTTGTCTCTGCTGGAGGAAGGTGAAGAATGAAGATGTACAGTTTGATTCTTTAGTTAGAGGGATTCTCAGATTGAGTTGAGGACCATTTCCCCTCAGAGTGCAGTTCTTTATGGAGAAATGTATTTGAAGTATGGGTAGTGACATATTTTTCACCTGTGGGAAATTAGTCACAAGCCTTCCACAAGTGTCGAAGGGACTTGTATTTGCTTCTTCCTGTTGGATTGTCGATATTCTCCTATTCCAGATCCTCTGTTATGTTTCAGCACTGGTTTTGACCTCCTAATGGTTTCCACCAGTAGTGGGGTGCCCATTGGTAAGTACTATATTTTTTATTTTTTGGCACTGTATAAGCCTCTTAGGTAATTCTATTATATATTTAATATATTTAGTATATAGCCTTGGGACAGTTACATATATTTTGGTAGTTTCCCGGTTTTCGCACGCATACGTTTTTAGACATATGTAGGATTTTATGTGCACTTACATTTTTTGACATGCTTTTGAGTCTGCGTGCATCAGCATAGTAGATTACTTAGTTTTGTACTCTTTCTTCTTTATATGACATCAGGTTGACGTGTGCTCCCTCTCGTCTTTAATACGCTAACTGGATGTCAGGTGTCCTGAGTCCTACCGCCTATTTGCTTTAAAGTTTTTGGTTTTGTAAGTTTTTGAGAGCTACTTTCAGAGGTAGGTAAGTGTTTCCCTTTCCTCAAGAGCTCTTTTAATTTAACCTTTTTATTAGTTGTCTGCAGTTATGGAGCCTTCTGATTCTGTCCCTAAAGCTGCATTAGAATCTAGGTCATCTGAACACTTTCTCACCAGTGTTAAATGCTTGTATTGTAAACAGGCTATGGTTTTACCACCAGTAATCTGACCAGTCTAATGCTGATCTTGGTATTATTGCTATATTTGTTTGTTCCTGTCAGAGTACCAGGAACCAAACAGAGACATAAAATGCTAAGTTAATCACACATTTATTGAAAAAATAACAAAAAAACGAGCCCAAAAACCAAATGACAAGCTAGGAGTCAAAGCAAGACCAGATAGTCAGACGAGCCATGTCAGGAACCAAAGTGAGTAGTAAGATGAGCCGGGGTCAAGAACACGAAGATCAGCAAAGTCAAAAACTAGCCAGGGCTCTGGAACCAAAAGGGATGTCGAACAAGCCATGTTATACACAGAGTCAGGAAAATAGAAACGCACAGAGAGATCAGAAACAACGCAAGGGCAATAGCAAAAAGGACTGAGGCAGTTAAATAGAGAGTGATGACATCATCATTCATGGACTGCAACCTGTCTCTCTCTGATGATATTCTCCAGTTTGGCCATAAGAGGGTGCCTGGGAGTAGTGAGCACCATTACACACTCTGCTACTGGTAAGGAGAAAAGACAGGTGAGTCTAAAATTGCAGCCAAGATAAAAAGCAGCAAATAACTATTGAAGTCAGGGTGAAACACTGACAGTACCCTTCCCTCAAAGACCCCTCCCCCACGGGAGGACAAAAAGGCTTATTTGGAAAACGGGCAGGGAAAGCACAGAGGAGGGCGAGAGCCTGAACATCATAGGAGGTAACCCATGAACGCTCCTCTGGACCATAACCTCTCCAGTGAAAAAAATACTGTATGCAACCTCTGGACATATGAAAGTCAATTATGCTGCTGACCTCATATTCTTCATGGTTGTCAACAAAAATAGGATGGGGATGAGGCAACACAGTGGTAAACCAATTGCAAACCAATGGTTTCAAGAGGGAGAAGTGAAAAACATTGTAGATGCACATTGCAGAATGAAGGTCAAGAGCGTAGGCAACCAGATTGACATGCCAGAGTATTCAAAAAGGCCCAACATAACGGGGAGCCAGTTTATTGGAAGACACACAAAGGTTCAAGTTGTGGGAAGACAGCCAAACTCTCTCCCCGACTTGGTAGGTAAGCACAGGTAGATCCCAGCGGTCAGCCTGGAACTTTTGGCACTGCATTGACCAACGAAGGCAATCCTGAATCTGCACCCAAGTGGAACAGAGTTGCCGGAGATGCTCCTCCAAAGCTGGAATACATGAAAGAATCGAGCAACAAGGATGGTTGAAATCCATAGTTCGCCTTGAACAGGGACAATTAGGAGGAAGCATTGATAGCACTATTATGAGTGAATTTCGCCCAAGGTAACAGGTCAGACTAGTTATTGTGGTGATCTGAGACACAGCAACAGGGAAACTGTTCCAGAGGGTGTTAGGCCGAGGAAAAGGAAAGCTGGATCCCGATTTGTGCACAAAAGAGAGCGCCAAAATCTGGAGACAAACTGGCTACCCCGGCCAAGACTATATTCTTGGGTAACCCATGTAAACAGAAGACCTTACGGGTGGAAATCGAAGCAACCTCCTCAGCGGTAGGCAGCTTCTTCAAGGGAATGCAATGTGACATTTTGGAAAAACGGTCTACAACCATAAGGGAAAACAGTATTGCCATTAGAAACAGGTCGACAATAAAGTCCATGGATAGATGTGTCCAAGGACGCTCACCATTGGCAATAGGTTGGAGAAAACCCACAGGAAGATGTCGAGGAGTCTTATTCTGTGCACAGACTGAGCAGGAGGTAACATATGCAGCAACATCAGAACAAAGACATGGCCACTAGAATTGTCGAGTGACAGACCAAATCATTTGGTTATTGCCCGGGTGACCTGTGGCTTTAGAATAGTGGTAAGTGTGCAATAGTTTGGTGCAAAGATTGTCAGGTACAAAGCACTTGCCACTAGGTTTTCTCTGGAGAGTCATTGGTTTGTGCAGCCAAGATCTCCTCCACCAAGGGAGAAGTCAAATTGGTATGTATGGTGGCTAAAATATGGTCAGGAGGTATAACTGGAGTGGGTACAGAGTCCTCCTTGGAGAGAGGTGGAAATTGTCGAGAGCGGACATCAGCCCTAATATTCTCCAAGACAAAAATAGCGCCCATCTGGCCTGTCGGGGGAACAAACATTTAGCTTCAGATAGGTAACTCAAATTCTTGTGTTCAGTGAGGATGAGCACTGGTACACTAGCACCTTCAAGAATGTTCCTCCATTCCTTGAGTGCCAAAATTATGGATAGTAATTTGATGTCGCCAATTTTGTAATTGCACTCTGCTGGGGACTATTTCTTAGAGAAGAAACCACACAGATGCAAGGAACCCTCAGGCATAGGACATTGAGAAAAGAGGGGGCCTACTCCTGTTTCAGATGCATCATCCTCTAGAATGAAAGGCAGCGCAGGGTTAGGATGAGCCAGAACTGGGGTGGCAGCAAAGGCAGTTTTTAGACTCTTTTAAAGGCCTTAATTCTCTTAATTCTCTTTATAAGTCATGTCTGTTATAGGTTTGAGATCCAAATCCGTTTCAACTAGGGAAAGCGCTCAGACTGTAGCTGTGTCTGTTCACACTCACGTGACACTCTTCACGCTCTTCACGTAGTGAACACACACTAGACGTCCGATGACGTATCCTGTTTCACTCACAATGCTCCGGTGCAAGGGAAGCTGGGCGCTCCATCAACGCTCAAAGGAAAATACAATAAGCAAAATCTTCCAGCGCACCCGGCAGCAGTGAGAGTTAGTCACAAAAAACACCAAGCAATTGAAATAAATGAATACCTGTTTATTGGGAAAGTATTGGGAAAACGAGACACAGCTACAGTCTGAGCGCTTTCCCTAGTTGAAACGGATTTGGATCTCCATCACTTTTGAGGGGTAAGCTGCACGGATTTTACTGTGTTATTTTCTAAATGTCTGGCAATATATAATCAACAGCGCTTTAAGTCGTAGTACACACTGAAGAGGTGTTTACCCAAGAAATAGCTGCAGTACATATAGCAGTTTACGAGTGCCTTTGTATATTAATACAGACATCACAGCATATAATCTCATGTGAGCTCATGCTATAAGTAATAACACACCATAAGAAGCATTCTAGTATACAAACACTAAGCAAACATATTTAAAATATAAGGATTTATACAGCTAGACATGGCAGCAGGGGGATTTGTCTTGCAGCAATTTGCTGAAGAAATAAGTGACACTGAAGACCTTTTTAACTCTGACACTATGGAAAAGGAGGCAAATTCTAATCTGGACAGTCTTTTTTTCAAAATGGATTCTCTATTGAAAAATGATACAAGAATTGAGATGGATATTAAAAGCTTCCAGATGTATAAAAAAGCAATGCGAATACCACGAGGGCTTAGAATCAGAAAATTTCCCTCTTTCCAAGTGTCAGATCAAGGTTTCATTGATAAATGGAATAATATTCTTACAGAGTGTTCTTTAGCACTCATTGATCTACTTATAGAATATAAAAAATCTTTGCGTCAAGAATTGAGTGATGAAAAACAGAAATTACAGTCATATTTACGTCCACTTTCTGATAATCCAGATTTTGCAAAATATGATAATAAATTGCAACAGGTCATTTCTGATTTTAAGATTAATCTTTGGAATTTTAAAAAACAGAAAATAATGAGAGATAAACAGGACTATGAGTCAAATAAAGTATATAAATGGACAGTGACAAACATAAGAAGGAGATACAGAAGTTCCTATAAGGGCAGAGGTTCTGATAATAAAAAAGTGAGATTTGCAGATACTGACACTGAATATGACTATGACTCCTCTGACATTGAGACATCTGTTGAAGCCTCTACTGTCACGGAAGGACTATCATCTTTTGCATTAAACACAGGCAATGTTTCACAGTCAAAAAACGGGAAGGACCAACAGAAGTCCACTGCACGCCGAAAAAAATACGCAGAGGGGGACGAGGAAGGTCAGGGAAGTTCAAGTCAGGATCAGATACCCAAGCCCAGGCGGTACCCACAGAGGAGGAGAGCAACGCAGTTGCAGAAATATGCATGAATCTTAATAATGTTATTAATCTTTCTTCTTGTGTTTTAACTAAAACACAAATTGAGGTTTTATCTCTGGGTCTTGGTTTCTCTCCTACCACACACTTTGATCTTTTTAATACGGTGGTAGATCTCAATAGATTTGTGAGATCGCTTGTTCTCAAAAAATATTTTTTGGGAGTCACTGAAGATACTCAGGGTGTGGTGGTAGAGGAGAGACCAGTTCCCATTAGATGTGGTCTAGATTTTTCTGAGGAATGCTCTATTTTGGACTTAATGGAATTGGATAGAGAAAACTTGGTATTTAACCCTTATCCTGTTGGGGCTACCCAGGATATAACAAAAATGAAGGGTAAATCAAAGTTTTATCCAGTTAAATCTAGATCCAATTCCATAGAAGTCTTTCAAAAAACTGTCGAACAAGAATTGAAAAAACTAAGTTTAACTGAAAGTGAGAAACAACACCATAGAGCTAATCTGTCAAAAGCACAATTTCAATCTATTCAAGAATTAAAAAATAAGCATGAACTTGTCATACGTAATTCTGACAAAGGTGGTAAGGTGGTGGTTCTTAATCGTCAAGATTATTTAAGTGAAGCTTACAGACAACTTTTGGATGTCTCGGTATATGAGAAACTCAAAAGTAATCCTGTATTTTATTTTAAATCAGCATTGAAGATTATTTTGGAGCAAGCCATGAGTGATGGCATTATTAAACAGGCTAATTTTGACTTCTTATATACTGAGCACCCTGTTTCGGCTATATTTCATTATTTGCCGAAGGTTCACAAACACGCCACCAGTCCACCTGGCAGACCCATAGTGGCAGGAATAGGCTCATTGAATGAGCCACTTTCTGAATTGATAGATGGGTATTTAAAACCTTTTGTCTTGAGCCTTATGAGTTATATAAGAGACACGTCTGATGTTATCAGACAAATTGAGAGCCTAGTTTGGCAGGAGGACTATATGTTCGTTACTATTGACGTGGTCTCTTTATGTACTTGTATTCCTCACGACAAGGGAGCCTTGGCTATCAAATTCTTTTTGGACAATTTTTCTACATATGATGTTGCATTGAAGCGGTTCATTGAGGTCTCAGTTGACTATTTGCTGACCCATAATTATTTTCTGTTTGAGGGGGATTTCTATCTCCAGAGGCGTGGGACGGCGATGGGGGCCAAATTTGCCCCCTCCTATGCCAACCTATATTTGGGTTGGTGGGAGCTGTCCCACGTCTATGGAGATGGGAACCCCTTCAGGGATTATATCCATTATTTTGGTCGCTATATCGACGATATTTTGTTGATTTGGAAAGGTCCTAGAGACCTCCTTGACCCGTTTCTCGAATACTTACAGAACAACTCACTTAATTTACAGTTCACCATGGAAATTAGTACACATTCAATTCCTTTTTTGGATATTGAATTACATTCAAATGTTCAAAAATCCTGCATAGAGATTGAGTTGTTCAGAAAACCAATGGCTGGAAATACAATTTTGAATGCCAAATCATGTCATCCATATCATACTATCAAATCCATTCCTAAAAGTCAATACATGAGAATTAAACGTAATTGTACAAGTTCAACTAGTTATGAAAAACACTCTAGTGATTTGACCGACAGATTAGTCATGAGAGGTTATTCACGCACAGCCTTACTCCAAACTAAAAGTGATGTTGATCAATTAGACAGAACAGATTTATTTGTGTCAGGCAAATTTAAGGCTTCAGACAAATTTAATAAACTAAAATTTATTACTTCCTACAGTATGGAATATGGCAAGATTTGTGACATAATCAGGAAAGCTCTCCCCATATTGACCACTGATGAAAGTTTGGTAGATATTGTTAGGGAGGGTATTTGCTTTGTGTCCCGTAAGGCACAAACCTTGGGAAACATGCTGTCTCCCTCTATGTTACCACGTCAACAAACTCAAAAAAACTGGCTCTCTATTAAACCTGGGTTTTATAAATGTGGAAGTAAAAGGTGTAAGTCTTGTGCTTTTGCATCTTTTGGTACTACTTTTACATCTACGAATTATCAAAAGATATTTGAAATTCGTGAACATATGACGTGCAATTCCTGCTACGTTATATACCTTTTGACCTGTAGAGGGTGCTATAGGCAATATGTAGGACAAACGACTCGTGCGTTAAAAGATCGCTTTTTAGAGCATTTACGCTCAATTGATGATCCAGAGTCCACTACGCCTATTTCCCTGCATTTCAAAAAATATCACCACTCTGACAGCTCACTGCTGACATTCCAGGCGATCCAACTGATTCCTAGGCATCCAAGAGGTGGCAATAGAGGTATTGCTCTCAGTAAAAGAGAAGTTTACTGGATTTTTCAGTTGGGCACCAGGGTGCCAGCAGGTCTAAACTTTGATTGGGATGTAAAACTTTTTGTAGATCAATAGTATAATTTAGTTTATTTTTACAATGTTCACTTATTTCGACATAATTGTTGAAATACATTTTTAGTGATTTTTGACAATTTTTTCAGATTAAAAGACATTATTTAATAATTAATTTTATTTTTATTACTATTATCACTCAGTTTAATACTTATATTGGTATTTAATTAAACATGTTATATCTTTACATTTAGAATATTTATTATGTCTTTTAATTTAATTGTTCATTTGAGTATTTATGACAGGACAAATAAATTTGAAGTTTAAAATACATACTTTGCTTATGCTTACCTGCCTTATAGTATCAAGTTCACTTTAATTGACTAATTGATTGCTGTGAGTTAACAGCTCACTTGTATTTAAGGCAGTGTATCATGGGTAGTAAGTATGGTCACTGAGGATGTAATACAAGGAAACGCGTCTGACCAGTTTATATATATTTTTCTACCTTGCTGCCTGTCTTTTGCTGTTTTGCTATCCTACCTGTGGGACAACATTGTGCATCATTGTATATGTGAAGGACTTTCCCAATAAACAGGTATTCATTTATTTCAATTGCTTGGTGTTTTTTGTGACTAAGTCTCACTGCTGCCGGGTGCGCTGGAAGATTTTGCTTACTGTTATAGGTTTGACCAAGGAAGAAAAGTTTTTAATAAACGTTCTTTAGTAATTGGCAAAGCCCAAAAAATGTTGAATAGCCCGAAGACCAACTGGATGAGGCCACTGCAGATAACTTTTCAAGATCCATGGAGAACCCTACAGCGGAAATTATGTAACCAAGGAAGGTGACTTGAGTTTGAACTCACATTTCTCAAGCTTGAAAAAGAGACCGTTCTCATGTACCCCTGTGACATCAGAACAGTGAGCCTTGAGTGTGGTTGAGTGTATGAGGATATCGTCTAAGTACACCAGAACACACTGTTGTAACATATCTCGTTGGACATCATTAATAAATTCCTGGAAAACAGCAGGAGCATTGCTGTTAGGATATGTTAGCATTACTGACGCCATCTTGTCCTAGTTGCCATTTTGTCTTGGGCATCCATTTTGTCTAAGAAGGGTTTATTATAACAGTTTATTATGTAGTGAGAAATATGCTGATGTTAGGGAGACTTGCATAGCTAGAAAAGCCCTGAGAATGACCCTGACGATGTGCTTGGATGCACTGTTATCTCTACAAGATGTCAAACGGTGTAACGTTCCGTTCTGTGCCTTTAAGGCATCCCTTGAAAGTCTATATAAAGCCCCTCCTCATCCTGTTTCAGTGCTAAGTATTTTGATTCCTAAGGTTCAAAAAGAGATCAGAAGTTTTCTGCTTAGCCTTCTCAAAGACAAATACTCTGGAAGTTATATAACTCTCAAATTAAACTTAAAGCCCACATTCTCTTACTTGACACTGTGGAAGGAATACAGTTACAACCATTACCTAAACTCAATCCAGGCTGCAGCTGAAGCTGCCATCACGCTTCTCACAGCAAGACACAGCTCCTCTCACTCTGACTGGATAACGCCGTGCACGGAACACGGAGCCTCACTCTGCAGCACCGCAGCTCTCCTCTACGCTGTGAACACTCACACGCTGCATCTGCAGCACGCCTTCCAGCTACACTGAATCACCGCTTATCTGCACCGCTCTAACCACTCTCAGGAGGCCTGCCAAACAACCTTGCAACTAAAACGCAAGTATATGCTTATAAGTCAAGCTGTATAAGAACTTTAGCTATTGTCTAATATCTGTATTGCTGCAATTACCGGCATTACCTAAAAGGTCTAATGCATAAGTTGAACTCTCTGTGCACGCTATCAGTCTTGCTTGATAATACAAACAGCCTAACAGTTAAGACAGTTAATCCTGCTTAGGTACATACCTTGACACTATCCTAAAGTCTCTATAAGCATCCTTAACTTATATCTGCTCACATCTATCTCTGTGGTTATCTTTTCAGTTAACTCCTTACTCCTGTGAGACTATTAAATCACTGGTATCTTGTTCCTCATTAACCTCTTTGAACACACTTTGCTCCTCCACTATTTTTTGACTAAATCTTAGTCCCCTCACGTCTATGAGCAAAAACTGGACTTTATGCTTGCATAAAGTCTAAAGGTTTGGTGTGAGACTGAGCGGTACTCATAGGTTGCATGCTTCACTATTAGTTAAATCTGGTGAACCTTACATAATACTTAGCCTCAAAAAAGAATTGCATACCAGCCTATTGAGAAAATAATGGATTTAAGTGAGCTATCGTCCAGGGTTGGCACCCTGTCTCAGAACATGGATCTCATGCTCCAAGGATTGCGAGAGATCAAGGCTGAAAATCAGCAACTCCGTAAGTTCATCAATGAACAAATGCAATCAAAAGCAGAAACAAGTGAACTGCCTGAACCACAGATATGCCCCCCTGAAAAATTCTCTGGGGATAGGGCACGTTTCAGGGATTTCCAGAATTCCTGTAACCTATTTTTTCAGTTAAAACCTAAAACGTATCCGAATGATCGTATACGAGTACTCACTGTTATCTCCTACCTCTCTGGAGAGGCAAGAACCTGGGCAAATACGTTCTATGAGTCCAATGATCCTATCCTCAACTCATTGGACTCGTTCTTCTCTGCAATGGCTCTTCTGTACCAGGATCATGATAGGCAAGCCACTGCCGAAACCGCTATTAGGGGTATACGACAAGGTAGACGCCCCGTCGAAGACTACATAGCGGAGTACAAAAGATGGGCCCCTGACACACTGTGGAATGAGCATGCGCTCAAAAACCAATTCAGAATGGGTCTCAGCGAAAGCATCAAGGATGAGCTGGCACGGATCACTATATCCACTAGCCTGGAGTGTCTGATATCGCTTTGCATAGCTATAGACAGACGCCTTCGGGAAAGGAAAACCGAAAGAGGTACCCCAGAATACCATGTGAAGAAGTATGTTAGCACAGCTACACCCTCTAGAACAACAGAGGAGCCCATGGAGATCGCCTTCATCAAGGGTCCCCTCAAGGCGGAGGAGAAAGCTCGCCGTAAACAATTTAACCTCTGCATGTACTGTGCTAGTACAGAACATACAGTAAAGGATTGCCCTAATCTCACCAGACAAAGGAAGGGTAAGTCCTATAGAGAAAGAGACTCTGTCTGTCATGTCACTGATTACAAGTCAACTTCTCATTTGTGCTTCTCTGTTTCTCTACAGTGGGCGCAGCACTGAGTACTTACTCAAGCCGTGATTGACTCCGGAGCAACAGGAGACTTCATCGATTATGATTTTGTTAAACTACATAAAATTCCACTAATAAAAAAGCTTAACTCACTACCCATTAGACTTGTGGATGGTTCTTCTATTAAGTCAGGTCCAATTACCCACCAGACTCAACCCCTGAAAATAACTTTCTCCTCGGGGCATTCAGAATACATAGTGTTTGAAGTGATACTAACTCCTTTGTTTCCACTTATTCTAGGTCTAAAGTGGCTAAAACTCCATAATCCCACTATACATTGGGGTAACGGCGATCTACAATTCCTTTCCAAGGAGTGTAGAGAGAATTGCATCATCCAGGGCCCGCATATCCTCCTGCAGATAGCAGAGGTCTCGGTACCCCACTGCTACAAAGACTTTGCAGATGTTTTCGATAAAAAGGAGGCCCAGGCTC
Organism: Bombina bombina; assembly: GCF_027579735.1. NCBI lineage: Eukaryota > Metazoa > Chordata > Amphibia > Anura > Bombinatoridae > Bombina > Bombina bombina. The sequence continues at coordinate 566,645,948 of NC_069501.1, forward strand.
TACCACCGCATAGGCCATACGATTGCCCGATTGAACTCCTACCCAATGTCACCGTTCCTTATGGTCAGATCTTTCCTTTATCAGAACCTGAACTCCAACACTTAAAAGAATACTTGGATGAAAATCTGCGCAAGGGTTTCATTAGACCCTCAACATCCTCGGCAGGCGCCGGTATTTTCTTCGTCAGAAATAAAGATAAAAGTCTTAGACCTATTATAGATTATAGGGAGCTGAATGCTCGAACGAAAAAGAACAGATACCCTTTACCGCTTATACCTGAATTAATCGAACGGTTACAAGGGGCTAAAGTTTATACGAAGCTAGACCTACGTGGAGCCTACAATTTGGTTCGGATCAGGAAGGGCGATGAATGGCTGACCGCCTTTCGAACAAGGTATGGCCTGTTCGAGTACACGGTCATGCCAATCGGCCTGTGTAATGCCCCCGCTACCTTCCAGCACTTTATGAATGACCTATTCCGGGACCTCTTGGATGTTATCATGGTTATCTACCTAGACGACATTCTGATATACTCTGATAATCTATCGAATCATATCTCTCATGTCAAGACGGTTTTAACCTGTTTAAGAGCCCATTCACTCTATGTAAAGGTGGAGAAATGTATATTCAACACCACCACTATATCCTTCCTTGGATACCAGATATCACCCTCAGGAATCAAGATGGAAGATAATAAAGTCGAGGCTATCATGAACTGGCCAACACCGTCATCCAAAAAAGATGTGCAGAAGTTCTTAGGCTTCTCAAATTTCTACAGGAAATTTATTCAGGGATTCTCAGGTATAATCAAGCCTTTAACTGCTCTAACCAAGAAAAATCACCGCTTTCATTGGAATGAAGAAGCCGAGACCGCTTTTCAACTTCTCAAACGAAGGTTTATAACTGCGCCTATTCTCCAATTTCCTGATCCATCCCTTCCTTACACTCTAGAGGTTGATGCCTCGGACCATGCAATTGGAGCAGTCCTTTCACAGAGACGTTCACCAACTCAAATCCTACACCCAGTTTCATACTATTCTAGGCTCATGAACAACGCAGAACTCAATTATGCTGTAGGGGAAAAGGAACTTCTGGCGATAAAAGCCTCCTTGGAATTTTGGAGGCATTTACTTGAAGGGACCTCCACGCCAATTGTCATCCTCACTGACCATAGAAATCTACAGTTCCTTAAGACCAGTAAGACTCTTAGTGCTCGCCAGGTGTGTTGGAGCCTCTCCTTCAGTAGGTTCAATTTCATTATTACCTACAGACCAGGAACAAAAAACGGAAAGGCGGACGCCTTATCCAGAAGAGACCCTAGACCCTTGTCTTCCATCCAAACAGACACCATCATCCCTCAAAATAGGATAATCGCTCTCACTACCACCAACAATTCTGATCTACTGATGCATCAAAATCAGGATACCTCGACTACCTCTCTCCCGCTTCACAGAGCTGCTAACGGACTACTGTACATGGGAAAACAGCTTTATGTTCCCACCACCTTGCGACAAACCATACTTCGATCTGCCCATGACTCTCAGCTAGCTGGTCATCCAGGCGTACATAAAACTCTCCACCTTATACGAAGGGATTATTCGTGGCCACACTTGACTGACACAGTAAAGGAGTATGTTAAGTCCTGTATCACCTGTTCACAGAACAAACACCTGAGACAACATCCCTATGGTTGTCTTCTTTCTCTACCGGTACCAGATAGACCTTGGAAGGCCATCGCCATGGATTATATCGTTGATCTTCCTGCATCTCGAAATCATAACACTATACTTGTTGTAGTTGATCATTTTTCTAAAATGGCACATTTCCTTCCTGCAATCGGTCTACCAACAGCTAAAGAGACCGCTCAACTCTTCCTTAACCATATCGTCCGTTTACATGGACTCCCCGACTCAATAACCACGGACAGGGGAACTCAGTTTACATCCCGCTTCTGGTCATACCTCTGCGAAACTCTTCAAATAGAAAAGCGCATGTCAACCGCCTTCCATCCCCAGAGCAATGGCCTTTGTGAACGAACAAATCAAACTTTGGAGCAGTTTCTACGCTGTTATTGTTCTGCACAACAGGATAACTGGCTCGATCTACTACCATCAGCTGAATTTGCTTTTAACAACTCCATGAATGCTTCAACAAAGAACACTCCCTTCTACATCAACTATGGTTTCCATCCCACTTACCATCTCAATAACCGCTCCGATACCGAATCGCCAGTTGTCAATGACTTCGTTAATTCCATTGCCCAGGGATTCACTTCCCTAAGATTCATCCTCCAGGACGCACAAAAATCCCAAAAACACTACTATGACTCAAGAAGATCAGCCGCACCCCCCTACATGACAGGTGACAAAGTCTGGCTTTCTACCAAGCACTTGAAGCTACCCGTACCTACCAAGAAACTAGCACCTCTATACATAGGTCCTTTTTCTATAGAAAAAGTACTGAACAGGAATTCAATCAGATTGCTTCTACCTCCTAAATATAGAATCCATCCGGTTTTCCATGTAGCTCTTCTCAAACCGTACCACCTGGTCAGACCTGACTCTGCTCATCGTCCTACTCCTTCTCAAATTGACACAGGGGAGGAATATGAGGTACAGGCCATCCTGGACTCCCGGTATCGTGGCAGGGCACTGCAGTACCTCATCAGGTGGAGAGGTTTTGGTCCAGATGAGGATTCCTGGGAGCCGTCTTCTGGTGTATCTGCTCCTCGTCTCGTCTCTGATTTCCACCTTAACCGGCCTGAGAGGCCTGGACCCTGATCCGCAGAGCGGCTACTTGGAAGGGGTGTTCTGTAATGTTCCGTTCTGTGCCTTTAAGGCATCCCTTGAAAGTCTATATAAAGCCCCTCCTCATCCTGTTTCAGTGCTAAGTATTTTGATTCCTAAGGTTCAAAAAGAGATCAGAAGTTTTCTGCTTAGCCTTCTCAAAGACAAATACTCTGGAAGTTATATAACTCTCAAATTAAACTTAAAGCCCACATTCTCTTACTTGACACTGTGGAAGGAATACAGTTACAACCATTACCTAAACTCAATCCAGGCTGCAGCTGACTGGATAACGCCGTGCACGGAACACGGAGCCTCACTCTGCAGCGCCGCAGCTCTCCTCTACGCTGTGAACACTCACACGCTGCGTCTGCAGCACGCCTTCCAGCTACACTGAATCACCACTTATCTGCACCGCTCTAACCACTCTCAGGAGGCTTGCCAAACAACCTTGCAACTAAAACGCAAGTATATGCTTATAAGTCAAGCTGTATAAGAACTTTAGCTATTGTCTAATATCTGTATTGCTGCAATTACCGGCATTACCTAAAAGGTCAAGAGTCTCATCTGATGCATAAGTTGAACTCTCTGTGCATGCTATCAGTCTTGCTTGATAATACAAACAGCCTAACAGTTAATCCTGCTTAGGTACATACCTTGACACTATCCTAAAGTCTCTATAAGCATCCTTAACTTATATCTGCTCACATCTATCTCTGTGGTTATCTTTTCAGTTAACTCCTTACTCCTGTGAGACTATTAAATCACTGGTATCTTGTTCCTCATTAACCTCTTTGAACACACTTTGCTCCTCCTCTATTTTCTGACTAAATCTTAGTCCCCTCACGTCTATGAGCAAAAACTGGACTTTATGCTTGCATAAAGTCTAAAGGTTTGGTGTGAGACTGAGCGGTACTCATAGGTTGCATGCTTCACTATTAGTTAAATCTGGTGAACCTTACAAACGGTTTTGTTTTGTGCTGGGCTATGAGGCTCAGATTTACTGTTATCTGAAGTTAGGTATTTCTATAGAAATGACTCCCTAACACTCCTTTTCTACCAATTATATTTTAAATGAGCTTCTTTGTTCTTGCAGAAATAATATGTAAGATGATGTAGTTATGAATACGTCACCGTGTTAACCCTCTATGCTGTAACCACTGCCTATAAAAAGTGTTGTTCATCTTCTAATAAACAGAACAGATGTTAGACTGATTGCTGCGTGGTCTGGTTCCTGTTCTCTGGGATATCCCGCCATCAAGTAACCCATTCATTTCCAGGTGACAGTATAGGATCCAGGCCAAGTGCTGACTGACACACTCCCCCCCTGAAAATAACACCTAACAATTCTGATGTCAGATAGTGGGATTCGCACTGGGTAAGTAGATAAGTGTTTTTTACTCTACTTTTCCCTCTGTGAATCTGAACCTAAATTATTATTATTTAAAAAAAAAAAAAAGTGTTAGTGATATATATATATATATATATATATAAAGGGTTAAAGTCCTTTTATAATCGATAAGGGGTTCCTGCGGAGTAAAGGTGCAGGTTTTGCAGAGGTTCGAGTCCTGCCGGCATTTATAGTGGCAAGTTTCAGTCTTGCTTTGTATTAACCCCTCTAGACTAGTTTGAGTCCTGTCTAGTGAAGCGCAGGTTGTGGCGCATAGAAGTAAGCGTGCATTTGACGGGCGGTTCAAGTCCCCCGTGCAAATTGGCAGCACTGTATTATGGTGAGTTAGAGTCTCACCTGTGTTGAAGTTTTCCTTATATATCCATATAATAGAATTTTATTACCTGTCACTGGCATTGAATTGGTATTTGGTGAAGCTTTTTGCTTGATCGCTTATGCTTTTACTGCCATATAACTGTGCTGTGCTTAGAAAATATTAAGTAATTGTGCATTTTATCACTGCTGCTGCTATTATTGTGTTGTGGAAATGGGGCTGCTCATAGTACAAATTGTGATAGTAATGCTGAGATTCAGAAATGTAATAAGTATAAATCTGTTCAGCATGTACCATCTAGTGCTGGTAAGAATACCTTACGTATTACAAACCCTAATCCAGTTAAAGGTGAAACTCCCGTTAAATGGGGCACGAAGAAGGGAGACAGAGCAGGTAGAAGACACTGTAGTTGCATCTTTAGTAGCTAAAGAAAGGGTTAACAGTTTCTATTCAGGACAGAAGCATTTCAGGCAGAGAGACATCCACTCCAAAAAGGGAGGGGGATTACAAAACTGTCAGTGAGCACAGCTCTGTAGATTCAGCGAAAATATGTGCTCCTGTGTTAAAGAATGTTGTGGGCATAGAAGGGGCGCCACCGAGCGCACACACCAGATCACATATTCAAAAAACAAAAAAACTGTTACAGAAGCTCCGTTTGTAAAACTCTTTCTTTTGCTGTATGTGTGTTTGCAGTAACAAAACGGAGATTCTGTGCATTCTATGTGTAATGAGTGTTGGTCTGTCGGTTCTCATTGTGTTTTGTATGACGTGTAAAAGATTTACTCTACACCAAAAGATCTGAGGATGTATTATCCTGTCTAAAATTTGTTTATGTCTCAATCTGTTGGGAAATTGGCCATTCCTTGCAAATTCTGACACTTTCAGATATATTTTAAATTTGGTGGAAAGTTAATCTTATTGTATTCCTAAATGTCTTTGGTATGTTATGAAATATATGTTTTCCTGAAAGAGAGAGAACGTTAATGTGTTTTCTGTGTCACTAAAAGTTTGATGTATGTTGAAATTGCTTTAGAATAAATGTTGGGAGTGAATTTATGGTATGCAAGTTGATATGAGCTTGTGTGTGTATTGCTGTAAAAATTACCTTGGTGCATTTTTTCTTTCTGAATGGTAATTATTCAGGCTAGTTTCTTAGCTAAGAAATCGGACGTAGTAATGAGGTATTTTGAAGTGTTATTGTTGTAACTTGATTTTAAAGTCATATCTATGTTCTTAATTATGTGTGTTATTAATAGCATTTTTTAGTTTTAAGTGATATTTGTTTTATGCAAATAAAGACCGGAGAGAGATTTGGTGTGTTTTCCCACCTGTTAAAGGCACATAAAATATATTGTTTTTGCAAGTAAAGTAACTAAGGAAAGTATACAATGGTGGAAGTGATTTTAAGTCTGGTAAATATAAAAGTGAGTTGTTTTTTTCTGACAAGTGATTGAGAGGTTGATTCAAGTATGTTGTGGGAGTAATGTAAGATTCATGCAAGGAGTTAAACACAGGAGAATAGAAATGACTATACCCTGTATGCTATTAAATGTATCTAAAGTATTTGGGTCTGTTTCTGCTGCAAGTAGAGTAAGAGTTTTAATATAAATTGGTAACATATTACTGTGTAATATAATATGCAGGTTATGATATAGTAAAGAAGTAGAATTTTAATGGTAAATAAGACAAGTGTCTTAATCATAGCTAGGTTATACATATGTAATATACATGTTATAAATGGTTAGTCCTTAAAGGGACAGTACACTGTAAAATAGTTTTTATACAAATGTATTTTCAATGACTTGTTATGCAAGCTGCATAGTGTAAAATGTAGGAGAAATTGCATTTGCAAGTTTATTTGTATATATGAAGTAGCTGGTTTTGTGCTTCCAAAACACAGTTTATTGCAATGGGTTGAATTTCGGATAATAAGCATATCTCATTGTGTTCGTTATCTTATAATTGTCTGTCATTTTATTACTTAAAGGACCAGTTCACTTATGGGAAAGGAGTTCACGAGCAGCAATAACACTATATTAACAAGTAAAGGAGATAAAACATAAATGTAGTAGTTTGTAAAATATATATCTTTACATTTTTTTGTCCTCCTTCTTTGTAGTTCAGCTCAATGTCCCTAGAACACACCCTGATAAAAGGGCAGTGCTATTTGCATAAGACCTGGATGATTCTCTATGTTTGTTTTACAATAGTTTGGTTACATCTCCACCTTGTGCAGAGACCTTTCCTTGTATATATTATATAAAATCTGCCGTTTAGATAGCACACATTTACGCAGTGTAAATCAATCCTCTCTGTAAGGCAAACTGAACTGATGACAGCTGCCTGCGATCTTTGTGTTGCGATCTGTGAGACTAGTGAAAAACAAAAAAAAGAAGAAAATATTTAAAGGGGTACAGGCAAACTGATATAAAATCTGAGCTTTCAAAGAAATATTTACAGAGAAAGAAAATTAGGTTTATTGTAGGCCCAGCACTAGTATATTTAAATATGTCAGGATAGGTATAAAGGAGCTACTTGTCAAAATTACATATATTTATTCCATCAAGTAAAATGGATCATTGGGAACAATTTAAAGGGGACATTTTTGGACAAACTGTCTTTTTAATCTATTAGTGTACATTCTTATTATTCTTTTGTAGAAAGCTCATTTTGTTGTATACAATTGTTATATTTAGTCAGAGAGCTGCAAAATGGTAAATATCAAATTATATTAAAAAAAAATTAAATCAAATAATTGTGTATTTATTAAAATCTTGGTTATGTAAAAGTATAGACTGGATTCTAGAGCTTTTCACAAATTATTTGTGCCAAACGTGATTTATTTAACAGTGGGTTTGCACTGTGCATGCAAGCAGGGGCTATACAGGGAGTGCAGAATTATTAGGCAAGTTGTATTTTTGAGGATTAATTTTATTATTGAACAACAACCATGTTCTCAATGAACCCAAAAAACTCATTAATATCAAAGCTGAATATTTTTGGAAGTAGTTTTTAGTTTGTTTTTAGTTTTAGCTATTTTAGGGGGATATCTGTGTGTGCAGGTGACTATTACTGTGCATAATTATTAGGCAACTTAACAAAAAACAAATATATACCCATTTCAATTATTTATTTTTACCAGTGAAACCAATATAACATCTCAACATTCACAAATATACATTTCTGACATTCAAAAACAAAACAAAAACAAATCAGTGACCAATATAGCCACCTTTCTTTGCAAGGACACTCAAAAGCCTGCCATCCATGGATTCTGTCAGTGTTTTGATCTGTTCACCATCAGCATTGCGTGCAGCAGCAACCACAGCCTCCCAGACACTGTTCAGAGAGGTGTACTGTTTTCCCTCCTTGTAAATCTCACATTTGATGATGGACCACAGGTTCTCAATGGGGTTCAGATCAGGTGAACAAGGAGGCCATGTCATTAGATTTTCTTCTTTTATACCCTTTCTTGCCAGCCACGCTGTGGAGTACTTGGACGCGTGTGATGGAGCATTGTCCTGCATGAAAATCATGTTTTTCTTGAAGGATGTAGACTTCTTCCTGTACCACTGCTTGAAGAAGGTGTCTTCCAGAAACTGGCAATAGGACTGGGAGTTGAGCTTGACTCTATCCTCAACCCGAAAAGGCCCCACAAGCTCATCTTTGATGATACCAGCCCAAACCAGTACTCCATCTCCACCTTGCTGGCGTCTGAGTTGGACTGGAGCTCTCTGCCCTTTACCAATCCAGCCACGGGCCCATCCATCTGGCCCATCAAGACTCACTCTCATTTCATCAGTCCATAAAACCTTACAAAAATCAGTCTTGAGATATTTCTTGGCCCAGTCTTGACGTTTCAGCTTGTGTGTCTTGTCAGTGGTGGTCGTCTTTCAGCCTTTCTTACCTTGGCCATGTCTCTGAGTATTGCACACCTTGTGCTTTTGGGCACTTCAGTGATGTTGCAGCTCTGAAATATGGCCAAACTGGTGGCAAGTGGCATCTTGGCAGCTGCACGCTTGACTTTTCTCAGTTCATGGGCAGTTATTTTGCGCCTTGGTTTTTCCACACGCTTCTTGCGACCCTGTTGACTATTTTTAATGAAACGCTTGATTGTTCGATGATCACGCTTCAGAAGCTTTGCAATTTTAAGAGTGCTGCATCCCTCTGCAAGATATCTCACTATTTTTGACTTTTCTGAGCCTGTCAAGTCCTTCTTTTGACCCATTTTGCCAAAGGAAAGGAAGTTGCCTAATAATTATGCACACCTGATATAGGGTGTTGATGTCATTAGACCACACCCCTTCTCATTACAGAGATGCACATCACCTAATATGCTTAATTGGTAGTAGGCTTTCGAGCCTATACAGCTTGGAGTAAGACAACATGCATAAAGAGGATGATGTGGTCAAAATACTCATTTGCCTAATAATTCTGCACTCCCTGTATAGAACAGTGGCTGTACCATTATTATCTGACCGTTCCCAGAATATAGTACTTAGGTGTTTGCGTGTTCCAGTGTAAAGTTATGGTTAGGGATTGTATTTGTAAATATGCAACTGGAGTTTATTGATCTTCTGAAGTGATTGCAGTATTAGTGTGATCTCAAAGTATTGTGCATGGTAGAATTTGCAGAACCAGGGCATAGACAGTTGTTATAGAATTTTAATAATTTGTAGTGTTTTGCTAGTGCTGTGTTTCAGTAACGTGTAAGTATATGTGTTGAATTTCAGGTTGATTCTGGTTGTTAAAAGTTTTTGCCAGCTGTTAATGTTTTGTTTTGTGGAATAGACAATTGGTTTTAAGTGTTTTCTAAAGAGAATGATATGTTTTTATTTTTAGTGAATGTGTGTGGAAGGGTGCTCGATGAATGGAATATTGAATATTGAGGTGTATTTGATTTTGCCTGATGTTAGGAATAGTATACTATGGAGTGCATGAATTGTCCTTTAGTTTGTTGTTATATTGTGTTTGCGTGACACATAGGCCTCTAGTTATCAAGCCGTCTACTTACCTGCCTTTGCTGGCCCCAATACGCCCGCCTAAGCTCGCCTCACATAGCCACCGCGGACCTGAATACGTTCGCCAAAGTTATCAAAAAAGCTGTCAAAAAGCTGCGCACCAAGTACGGGGCGATGAGCAGCGGACTGTGATAGTTAGCACTCATCCGATCTCGCTGCTCTTCTGCTTTTCCCCAGCTTTATTGATAAGCTGTCACTAAGCACTCACACTATACTATACTGTTCTACCCCCTATACCGGTGCCCCCGGAGCCCCCCGCAACTAAATAAAGTTATGAACCTCTAAACCGCCGCTCCTAGACCCCGCCACAACTATAATAAATATATTAACACCTAAACCACCACTCACGGACCCCTCCGTCACCTACATAATACCTATTAACCCCTATCCTGCCCCCCCTATACCGCCGCCACCTATAATAAATTTATTAACCCCTATCCTGAGGATCCCGGACCCCGCCGCAACTAAATAAATTGTTTAACCCCTAAACCGCCGCTTCCGGACCCCGCCGCCACCTATATTAAACTTATTAACCCCTACTGCCCCCCCTACACCGTCGCCACCTATAATAAATTTATCAACCCCTATCCTGCCCCCCCTACACCGCCGCAACCTATAATAAAATTATTAACCCCTAAACCTAAGTCTAACACTAACCCTAACACCCCCCTAACTTAAATATTAATTAAATAAATCTAAATAAATATTACTCTTATTAAATTAATTATTCCTATTTAAAACTAAATACTTACCTGTAAAATAAACCCTAAAATAGCTACAATGTAATTAATAATTACATTGTAGCTATTTTAGGATTTATATTTATTTTACAGGTAACTTTGTATTTATTTTAACTAGGTACAATAGCTATTAAATAGTTAATAACGACCTAGCTAAAAGAAATACAAAATTAGCTGTGAAATAAATCCTAACCTAAATTACAATTAAACCTAACACTACACTATCATTAAATAAATTAAATTAACTACAATTACCTACAATTAAATACAATTAAATAAACTAACTAAAGTACAAAAAATAAAAAAAAACTAAGTTACAAAAAATAAAAAAAATTACAAGATTTTTAAGCTAATTACACCTAATCTAAGCCCCCTAATAAAATAACAAAGCCCCCCAAAATAAAAAAAATGCCCTACTCTATTCTAAATTACTAAAGTTAACAGCTCTTTTACCAGCCCTTAAAAGGGCCTTTTGCGGTGCATGCCCCTAAGTAATCAGCTCTTTTGCATGTAAAAAGAAATACAACCCCCCAAAATTAAAACCCACCACCCACATACCCCTACTCTAACCCAAACCCCCCTTAAATAAACCTAACACTACCCCCCTGAAGATCTCCCTACCTTGAGTCGTCTTCACCCAACCGGGCCGAAGTCTTCATCCGATGGGGCAGAAGAGGACATCCAGACTGGCAGAAGTCTTCATCCTATCCGGGCAGAAGAGGACATCCGGACCGGCAGACATCTTCATCCAATCGGCATCTTCTATCTTCATCCATCCGTCGAGGAGCGGCTCCATCTTCAAGACCTCCGGCGCGGAACATCCTCCTTCCCCAACGACTACTCGACGAATGAAGGTTCCTTTAAGTGATGTCATCCAAGATGGCGTCCCTCGAATTCCAATTGGCTGATAGAATGCAAGCTCAATCTGATTTGCTGATTGGATCAGCCAATCCGATTGAACTTGAATCTGATTGGCTGATTCAATCAGCCAATCAGATTTTTCCTACCTTAATTCCGATTGGCTGATAGAATCCTATCAGCCAATCTGAATTAGAGGGACGCCATCTTGGATGATGTCACTTAAAGGAACCTTCATTCGTCGAGTAGTCGTCGGGGAAGTAGGATGTTCCGCACCGGATGTCTTGAAGATGGAGCCGCTCCTCGTCGGATGGATGAAGATAGAAGATGCCGCTTGGATGAAGATGTCTGCCGGTCCGGATGTCCTCTTCTGCCCGGATAGGATGAAGACTTCTGCCGGTCTGTATGTCCTCCTCTTCTGCCCCATCGGATGAAGACTTTGGCCCGGTTCGGTGAAGACGACTCAAGGTAGGGAGATCTTCAGGGGGGTAGTGTTAGGTTTATTTAAGGGGGGTTTGGGTTAGAGTAGGGGTATGTGGGTGATGGGTTTTAATGTTGGGATGGGTTGTATTTTTTTTTACATGCAAAAGAGCTGATTACTTAGGGGCATGCCCCGCAAAAGGCCCTTTTAAGGGCTGGTAAAAGAGCTGTTAACTTTTGTAATTTAGAATAGGGTAGGGCATTTTTTTTATTTTGGGGGGCTTTGTTATTTTATTAGGGGGCTTAGATTAGGTGTAATTAGCTTAAAAATCTTGTAATTTTTTTATTTTTTGTAACTTAGTTTTTTTATTTTTTGTACTTTAGTTAGTTTATTTAATTGTATTTAATTGTAGGTAATTGTAGTTAATTAATTTAATTTATTTAATGATAGTGTAGTGTTAGGTTTAATTGTAACTTAGGTTAGGATTTATTTCACAGCTAATTTTGTATTTCTTTTAGCTAGGTCGTTATTAAATAGTTAATAACTATTTAATAGCTATTGTACCTAGTTAAAATAAATACAAAGTTACCTGTAAAATAAATATAAATCCTAAAATAGCTACAATGTAATTATTAATTACATTGTAGCTATCTTAGGGTTTATTTTACAGGTAAGTATTTAGTTTTAAATAGGAATAACTAATTTAATAAGAGTAATATTTATTTAGATTTATTTAATTAATATTTAAGATAGGGGGGTGTTAGGGTTAGTGTTAGACTTAGGTTTAGGGGTTAATAATTTTATTATAGGTTGCGGCGGTGTAGGGGGGGCAGGATAGGGGTTAATAAATTTATTATAGGTGGCGACGGTGTAGGGGGGGCAGATTAGGGGTTAATAAGTTTAATATAGGTGGCGGCGTGGTCCGGGAGCGGCGGTTTAGGGGTTAAACAATTTATTTAGTTGCGGCGGGGTCTGGGATCCGCAGGATAGGGGTTAATAAATTTATTATAGGTGGCGGCGGTGTAGGGGGGGCAGGATAGGGGTTAATAAATTTATTATAGGTGGCGGCGGTATAGGGGGGTAGGATAGGGGTTAATAGGTAATATGTAGGTGGCGGCGGGGTCCGGGAGCGGCGGTTTAGGGGTTCACATATTTATTATAGTTGCGGCGGGGTCCGGGAGCAGCGGTTTAGGGGGTAATACATTTATTTAGTTGCTGCGGTGTAGGGGGGCAGATTAGGGGTGTTTAGACTCGGGGTACATGTTAGGGTGTTAGGTGTAGACAGCTCTCATAGGAATCAATGGGATGTCGGGCAGCAGCGAACATGAACTTTCGCTATGGTCAGACTCCCATTGATTCCTATGGGATCCGCCGCCTCCAGGGCGGCGGATTGAAAACCAGGTACGCTGGGCCGGAAAAGTGCCGAGCATACCTACTTTTGCCGGTGTGTAGGACTTGATAACTTAGGCGAATCAGCCTCGCCACAAATACGCTGCGGAATTCCAGCGTATTTGAGGTTGACGGCTTGATAACTAGAGGCCATAGGGTGTTTCCCCAGAACAAAGGGGGAAGTATTGGTGAGTATTGCTGAGTATCCTTATGTGATTTGGGTAATTGTTTTAAGTAAGAAAATTAACCTAAAATGTTTTTATTTTTCTATTTTGTTCTTAACACAATATTTGTATTTACAGGATGAGATCATGAAGCTGTATCCAGAGAGTAAAAACACTAACTAAATCATTTTTGAGTTTTTCATATTTAGGTAAAATCTGTACAGATAAAAATCCATAGTGCACCCTCCAAAAGATTGAAGATTGAATGCAAGTAAACCTTTTAAATAAAGAAATGCCTGGTGCCTAGGTGAAGAAAGAAAAAAAGAAGATAAAAGACCTTTTTGTCAAGTTTTTTTAACCACCATACAGCAGTAAAAGTTGCTGAACTATCTTTGGATCCATTCTTTACTTTGCATGCTGGTACCAGCCCCAGAACTGGACTCTGGGTAATCCATGACTGTTTCCTATGATGTGTGTCTTCAGAACATAAAGACTATCCTTCTCTGGACTGTGCCTTGCCTGTTGGAATTGAGGACCTGTTACGCTGTTACAGAGTCATCCACAGTTAAATTAGGGGAGAATTGTTTTAACTTGTTTACTTATATAGCTTGTTTTGTATTCTCTTGTAATTGTGTTATTTTTGTTGATCATATTAGTTATAAGAAGTCATATAGCTTTGTCTGCAGAAAAGTATGCCTTATTTGTATTAGTACACATTGTAGTTTATGTACTTAAACAAAGTAACCCTCTAGATAAGTGTAACTCTAAACCTTGCAGTATTGTAACCTATTGAATGGCCCACTGAGTATAGAAAATATGTTTGCACCTTTATAGTTTAAAGAGAATGCTGCAATATATCAGAATATTCTAGACCCTTCACCATTGTAGAACACAGAAGGCTCACCCATGTTTTTGGGAGTAGTATAATTATAGTTACATTGATGGTATATTTTCTACCTACAATGGCTCTTATTGGAGCTGTGTTATGAAAGCAAAAGTATGTTTCCCTTTTATTAACTGATATGGTATCTGCAATTTGAGTTTTGTAAATGTTTGTCAATGAAAGGAATTATCTTACCATAAAGATGTGTTTGCCTTTAAAAGATTTTGTAGTTTTAATAATGTTATGATTGTATTCTTTCCTCATACAGGAGTGCAAGAGAATTTAGGTTGCATAAAATAATTAGTAAACTAGTAGTGTTTATATCGCATGAGACTGCTGACTATTAAGATCATAGTTGGAGAATTATAAACATTACATATAGTAGCTTTGCAGAATAAAGCAACACTGGTTATTTTATTTTTAGTAGTTCCAAGAGAAAGTGTGAAGAAATTAATTTTAAAGAAAATATTATTATTGACTGTTTTACTTTTCATTTTTGTTGCAGGGCAGGCCTTAGCATAAGTTACTTAGCATAGCCATACAGCCTCTTGATGAAGTCTAGAAGTTTTTACTTGCTTAGTATTCATGAAGTATTATTTAAATTGTATAGAGAAGCTGTGAGTTATTCTCTGTAAATGTATAATCAATGTATTTAGTTTGTATTATATATCCACAATGCTTTCCTGGTTTTAAATTACATAGGATAAGTTAAGCTATTAAAGGAATGGTAATGCTTACAAAAAGGTGAAATAAGTTTTATTTGGACATAATTGTGATTGTATCGGGTGTGTGCTCATCTTGTGCTGTTTTGTTTCCTTCTTAGACTCCTTCTGACTCGAGTGTCTGCTTGCTATGAGGATCCACTGGCTTTCCTTGTCTACCCCATGAACAAACCATCAGACTTCCAGCATCTACCTGCAGAAGAACACTGGATAAGCACCCCTACTGCAAATGGACTATGGTATTGAAGAAGAGTATCTGAGGAAGGTGGAACTCTAAGAGGACAAAGACTGTTCTTAAAGTGACCAGAGGCCACCCAGAGACACTTGTGCTGTTCCCATGTCAGGCTTCACTGTGGAGAATTTACAGAGCAAGAGACTGTCAGAAATTTTGGGGGGTGCTAGCTATGCAGGTTGAGAAATAAAGATGCAGCATTGTTTGGGGGTAGATAGGGGGCTGGTTGGGTCTTTGTGCAGATAGACCAGTAGTTTGAGGATGCTGGGAGGTAGACGGAGAGTATTGGAGGGGCCATACCTATGTGCAGTGACAAATTGTGCCCTATTGACTTATAAAATTATAGCAGTAAATGTGAATACATTTCTCTACAGTATTCTCACATAGATTCATGTTATACCAAAGTATTAAGGCTTATATAGTTGTTAAAGGATTTACTAATTTTCTGTGCTTTTCTATTTTATGTTATTCTGTTAGAATAAAAGAGTTGTATGTTAGGATATGTTAGCATTACCGACGCCATCTTGTCCTAGTTGCCATTTTGTCTTGGGCATCCATTTTGTCTAAGAAGGGTTTATTATAACAGTTTATTATGTAGTGAGAAATATGTTGATGTTAGGGAGACTTGCATAGCTAGAATAGCCCTGAGAATGACCCTGACAATGTGCTTGGATGCACTGTTATCTCTACAAGATGTCAAACGGTCTTGATTTGTGCTGGGCTATGAGGCTCAGATTTACTGTTATCTGAAGTTAGGTATTTCTGTAGAAATGACTCCCTAACACTCCTTTTCTACCAATTATATTTGAAATGAGCTTCTTTGTTCTTGCAGAAATAATATGTAAGATGATGTAGTTATGAACATGTCACCATGTTAACCCTCTATGCTGTAACCACTGCCTATAAAAAGTGTTGTTCATCTTCTAATAAACAGAACAGATGTTAGACTGATTGCTGCGTGGTCTGATTCCTGTTCTCTGGGATATCCCGTCATCAAGTAACCCATTAATTTCCAGGTGACAGTATAGGATCCAGGCCAAGTGCTGACTGACACACTCCCCACCTGAAAATAACATAGACCAAAAAGCATTACAAGATATTCATAATGCCTGCTCCTGGTGTTAAATGCTGTTTTCCATTCGTGGCCCTCTTTGATCTTAGGAAGATTGTAAGCTCCTCTCAGATCAAACTTAGAAAAGACCGTAGCTCCCTTGAGGTCAAAGAGTTCCGTGATGAGCGGAATAGGGTAAGCATTTTTAATGGTAAGA
Organism: Bombina bombina; assembly: GCF_027579735.1. Lineage (NCBI taxonomy): Eukaryota > Metazoa > Chordata > Amphibia > Anura > Bombinatoridae > Bombina > Bombina bombina. The sequence goes on from NC_069501.1 coordinate 566,662,156, forward strand.
CGATTAAGACCCCTATAATGGATACATGGTCTTAAATCGCCACCCTTCTTCTTCACGAAAAAGAAACCAGACCCTGCTGGAGATTGCTGATGATTCTCAGCAATCGGCAACATACTCCTCCATGGCTCTATTCTCCGCAACAGACAAAGGGTTAACCTGGCTCGAAGAGGAATGGTTCTGGGTTGCAAGTCAATGGTAGAATCGCAAGACCGGTGAGGAGGAAACATACTTTGTCAAAAACATCTTGGAACTCTCTGTACTCCTCTGGCAGTTAAGATACAAAAGGAATGCACAAGACTTTGACTGGTTTCTGGCCATTGTGGGGACCATGACAATATTTGGCACCTATGCCAGTTAAGACTGGGGTTCGCAGCACCAGTCTACAAGAGCTTGGGTGACTATGAAGGAGCCCACCCAGGAAAGGACAACTGTGACTAAAGCTCTTTCTTTTTGAGGTTCCAGGGATGAAGATCAACCACCCAAGGTCTGTCCCTGAAAGGACCTTAGGTGCAAGCTTTTCCCGGACATGTAGGATGAGACTTTAAAAGGTGGCCTTGTAGCCCACAATAGAGGAAGAGCCCCTCTCTTCTCCTAAAAAAACGTCTCCACTGCAGAAAGACATGTGAATCCCAGCCGCATAGGCTCAGCAGTACCCAGTGTCTCGGGGCCAGGAGGCATGGGAAGTGAGGGAGGCATGGTTGGGAACAAAAACATAGGAGACAACTGGACAGGAGGCTTCTGCAAGCGCTCCTTGAAGTAGGGTCTCTCTCTGAGTCTGATGTCAATTAGGATTAGAAAAGACACCAAGCCCTCAAGATCCTCTGGTAAATCTCTTGCAACAACTTCTTTAACCATATGAGAGAAGGCGGCAACAAGGGCTTCATTGTTACAACCTACCTCTGCTGCAAATGTACGGAATTCAATGGCATACTGGGCTACAGATCTCGTACTCTGCTGTATGGACATAAATCGTTTGGCAGCAGAGGAGGAGCAAGCCAGAACATCAAATACCCTTCAAAAAGAGGCCACAAATTCAGGGTAATTATATATCACAGGTTTGTTAGTCCCCCACAAGGCATTAGTCCAAAATGAGCTGTGTCTGAGAGTAATGAGATGAGAAATCCCACCTTAGCTCTGTCAGAGGGAAACGCCTGAGGTAACATTTTAAAGTATATACCCACTTGGTTTGAAAAACCTTTGCACTGATTAGGATCACCTCCATATTGCTGTGGTAGAGGTGCAGAACCAGACATGCTCCTGGTAGGACTAGGTGCAGCAGCGGAACAGAAGCAGGAGCAGCAATAGGTTGTGGGGCACTCTGATCCAAGTGTAAAGTGCGAGTCAGAAGGGTTTGCAGGGCTAGTGCAAATTGCTCCATGAGGTAATCCAGTTCCTCCATCCTGGAAATGATGGTGGGTAAAAGTGGAATATTAGCACTGTAAGGATTCATGGCCTTTGTGTAATGTTCAGGTTCCAAGAACCAGTCTAAGGGGGATATTTATCAAAAGTCTGGCGGACCTGATCCGACAGTGCGGATCAGGTCCGCCAGACATCGCTGAATGCGAAGAGCAATACGTATTAAGCAATCACGTATTGTGAGCTGCTGGTGCAACGCCGCCCCCTGCAGATTCGCAGCCAGTGGGGAGGTGTCAATCAACTCGATCGTACTTGATCGGGTTGATTTTCGGCGATGTCTGTCCGCCTGCTCAGAGCAGGCGGACAGGGTTATGGAGCAGCGGTCCAGAGCTTGATAAATGGCCCCTAAGCATTTCAGATAATCTTCCAGTTTATTTGTTCATTTTTCAGGTTCCAGGAAAGGACAGAAATGTTCTGCTGTTTTTTGACTTCTTGGTTGAAACTTTTGATTCATAAGACTTAATTGGAGGTGGGGCAGTCTCCACCTTAACTGATTACTGCTCATTCAACCAGATCAGTTACCACTTCCTGGGCTTTTAGAATGAGGCTTCAGTTGACCAAATTTGCAAGGCAGTGACTTGGGGGCCTATTTACCAAATATCTGTCGGACCTGATCTGACAGTGCGGATCAGGTCCGACAGACATCGCTGAATGCGGAGAGCAATACACTCTCCATATTCAGCATTGCAACATCAGCTCACAAGAGCTGCTGGTGCAACGCCGCCCCCTGCAGACTCGCGGCCAATGGGCCACCAGAAGGGAGGTGTCAATCAACCCGATCGTACTCGATCGGGTTGAATTCCGGCGATTCCTGTCCGCCTGCTCAGAGCAGGTGGACAGGGTTATGCTGCAGCGGTCTGCAGCTTGATGCCAGAAACACAGGGCATCAAGCTCCATTCGGAGCTTGATAGATAGACCCCTTGGTCTTCTTTGCATATTTTTACTAAATTTGATGTTTTTGCTTTTTCTGAGACAACGGTTGGTAATTCAGGCAGTTGTCTCATGTTAATTTGTTTTTGCCTGTCAGTTGATTTTTATTGCATTAAAAAAAAAAAAAAAAGTAAAAAAAAAAAAAAAGAGTGTGTTTTGCCCTTTGGGTTCTTTTTGGGTTGTAAATTTAGTTTTCTGTGGAAAAAAGGAAGTCCGTTATATCCCACCTTTTATGTCACATTACTCGTGAACTCCACAGCTTGTGTATTAGTTCCCAGGAGTAATGGATCATGGACTCACACCACCTGTATAAAAGAAAGCATAATTTATGCTTACCTGATAAATTCATTTCTTTCATGGCAGTGAGAATCCACGAGAGCCTACCCTGTTTTTTCTTGGTGTTGGTTTATTTTTTAAGCACATCTTTTTTCCCTTCTCTTATTTTTTGCTCTTATTTCTTTATCATCAAGTGTTTATTTTTTGTGTTTTTCCTCCCTAAATTTTATTTTCTGCCTTTAGCGATTAAAGGGTTAAACATATAGAGCCGGATCACAAGTGTAGCATTATTTAACTCTCCCGTTCAAGTGTTAACTGCACTAGAAGTAAACTTGTGGTAACCAGACGAGCATAAAAAGGTCGTACTTATAATATCACACACTCATTAACGTATTCTCACATATTCTCTCCATTGTCAATGGAGCAAAAATGGGGGGGGGGGGGGGGAACCCTACTCGCTCACAAACCCGATTGCATATTCTCAAGTGTGCTAACCCAACATGAAAATATGAATATTTCACATTCCAATGTTGTTCACATAGCAGAATATGTTCATTTTATTCATAAATACATATTTCTATATACATCTGATGGTATTTGGTACAATATATAGCTATTCATATATATATATATATATATATATATATATATATATATATTACAACAAGTCCAGCACTCACTATACCATTGGGCTTCCGGGGTGCTTCCCATATAATTATCATATACAAAGCCACAGAGAGCACTCGCCGTAATTTTCGTTCAATCAAAGTGGTTTATTTTCAGTGTAAACGTTTTCGAGGAGTGACCCCATCCTCAGACAAATCCAAATTGTTTGTTTTATTTGGATTTGTCTGAGGACGGGGTCACTCCCCGAAAACTCTCTGTGGCTTTGTATATATATATATATATATATATATATATATATATATATATACTGTATATAATTATATATAGGTATATACAGATATATATACAGATATATATATATACACAGTATATATATATATATATATATATATATATATATATATATATATATATAAAAAATATAGGACTATCTATTCAGAATACTTAGAACATATTCTGCTACGTGTAGAACATTGGAATGGGAAATATTTACAGTAAATACACAGTATAACACAATTTATTAAATATGAATGTTGCATAAATATGTTTTTTCATGTTTTCATCTACTTAACTGCAAAGGGCTCCAATGCACTTATATATATATATATATATATATATATATATATATATATATATATATATATATATATATATATATGTGTGTGTGTAAATAGGTATACATATGTATTTATGTGTTTATATGTGTATATACAGTACTGTGCAAAAGGTTAAGGCCACCATTAGATTTGTTCTTTTAGCAAAGTTTTAATGACCATCAATATGTATTTTTTGGTCTCTTTATTAAGATACAAACAGAAAATATGTACACAAAATATTAAAAAACACACTTTTCACAACAAAATGGCTTCTTCAGGCAAAAGTCAGTATTTAGGTGTGGCCTCCCTTGGAACTAAGCACATCTTGAACTCTTAAGTGATCTTGTGGTAATAAATGCAAGATAAAGAATATATATATAAGTATATATATATATATATATATATATATATATATAGGTGATAACCCAAGCATACATTAATATAGTGTATTATAAGCATAGTACCCTGAGATTACTATAAATAAATATAAAAATAAATATTAATGTTACTATCAATCCAAAGAATGATGTGATGGATATGAGAAAAATCTACACATGTACCTGAATATAGCTACCGGTAGGGAGTTAAAATCCAACGGAGCCTACGCACAACATACAATCATTCCCAAAAATGAATCAAATCGTATTTGGAGTTTAGTCCAAGAGGAGTTCTGGTTCTTAGTTGAAAGATCCAGAACACCTCTCTTTTGGCCAGGAGAGCATCGATTTCCCCACCACTCTTAGGTACAGACACCTTTTCAATAGCTACCCATCTGAAAGTATTCAGCTTCGAATCATGTTCAGTAGCAAAATGCTGAACCAGAGGGGTGGTAGACATGCCTCTACTGATGGTAAAGATGTGTTCTCTAATTCTTGAATTAATATTTCTTGAGGTGAGACCTACATATTGTATGTGGCACTTGACACAAGTGATCAAATATTGTCAGGGTTTTTTCCCTGTTTTGTTTGCCATGTGCTGCTGGCAGCCATTTTACTCACCGCTCTTCCTGACTGTGGTGCATTGTGGGGGATGCTGCTCATTTCCTGCACTTCCTTTTATGGCCAGACTGGTATGCATCATCCGTGTGAGACAGTATGCAGTCTCAGAATTGTGATGTCATCACTTATTATTTAAAGGGCCTCTGTTCAGTATGCTTTGCCTTTGCGTTGTCTCAGACCTGCTTGTGAGAGTTCCTGTGTATTACCTGGCTGCCTAACGTCCTTCCTGGTTCCTGATGCCTGGCTTGTTCCTGACTCTGCTGTTTTCCTTGTTGCTGACTCTGGCTCGTCTGACTACCAGCTCTGGTTTTGACTCCTGGCTTGTTATTTGACTTGTGGACTTTTTATTATTTTTTTGCTATTAATAAAGGCGTGATTATTTTTGCACTTCTCGTCTCAGTCTGATTCCTGGCACCCTGAGAAATATATGACATAAGTACTGGTGCAATTAAGACATGCCTTAATGTCATAAACCTTGCTTGTCACGGTTGAGACAAAAGGGTCAGTGATTTGGGCAAAGTCACAGGGTTTGCATTTTCTATGTCCACATCTGAACATGCCCTTATGTGTAAGCCAAGAATAGCAATGACATTAATTAGGGTTCCATTTAGATTTATGAAAGCCAGGTTCCTAATTTTTTTCATTTTTTTAATACTGCATACAAATATCCTGTATTGTCTGGTTCCATTCTAATAATGAAACTGAGAAATATTTATTTATGGTCATTATACCATTGCTAAAACAACAAATGTAATAGTGGCCTAAGACTTTTGCACAGTACTGTATGTCTGTATATATATATATATATATATATATATATACATATAAATACATATGTACACACACACATACACATTACATACACATATATACTGTGTGTGTATATATATATATATATATATATATATATATATATATATATATATATACATACATACATACATATACACAGGGCTTTTTTGGGGGGGAAAGGTGCCAGTACTCATTGATAGGCATAGGCATTTGGATGCTTCGTTAGAATCATAAATGCCTCCACATATTCCATCAGATCTCAGACTATCTAATGTCATAAAATTATTTTTTTGCAAAAAACTCTGTTTGCAGATATTCCAACAATTTCATAAACACATCATCAGAAAGACACTGAGGGCAAGATTACATATACGGCGTCGCCTGCAAAAGCCGGCAACGACGGTTTTTACACGGTTTTGGAATCACATATACAGCGCCGCATATAAATGCGGTGCGTATATTTCACCCATTGCTCACAATTTTTACTCCCATAAGCTAACATAGAACCACGTCGCAAATCAGTATCACATATTCAGCGCAAGGACTTACAGGGCGAACATGGAGAAATTTTACTTACTACATAGGCAGACGCAGCAAGACTTGCGCTGAGTATGTGAGCACTGTAACCCCCTGAAAATAGTAACTAACACCTAACGCATGCGCAATATCTATCTACCGCCTGAAAATAACTAGTACCTAATGCATGCGCAATATCTATCTACCTGTCAACCACCAACCCCCACCGCAATAACTAATAAACTATATTAACCCCTAATCCACCAACCCTCACATCGCAAAACATCTAATTAACCTATTAACCATTAATCCGCCAACCCCCCACAACGCTATTTACCTAATAAAGTGATTAACCGCTAAACCGCCATCCCCCCAATGCAATAAACTTAATTAACCTATTAACCCCTAATCCACCATTAACCCACATCGCACAAACCTAATAAATCTATTAACTCCTAATCCGCCAAACCCCCACAACGAAAATAACTAATTAAATTACTAAGCCCCCTAACCTAACACCCCCTACATTAACCCCAATTACCTAAATTATAAAATACTAAGTTACAAACAATTAAAATAAAAAAGCTAACATTACTAAAAAATAAAAAACTAAGATTAAATTAATCTAAGATTACAAAAAATAAAACATTCTAGCATTACATAAAATAATAAACCAAATTATCCAAAATAAAAAAATAAACCTAATCCCTATGAAAATAAAAAGCCCCCCAAAATAAAAACACCCCCTAATCTAATGCTAAACTACCAATAGCCCTTAAAATTGCCTTTTGTAGGGCATTGCCCTAAGTTAAACAGCTCTTTTACCTTAAAAACTCTCCCCCCTCTAACAGTAAAATCCCCCACCCACCAAACCTCCCCAAAATAAAAAAAAACTAACACTAAAAAATCCTAAACTACCCATTGCCCCTAAAGGGGAATTTGTATGGGCATTGCCCTTAAAAGGGCATTCAGCTCTTTTACTGCCCTTTAAAGGGCATTCAGCTCTTTTTCAAAGGCCCATTAAATCCCTAATCTAAAAAAGACAAACCCCCAAAAAATTTAAAAAAAGCCTAAGGCTAACCCCCAGATAGGTACTCACGGTTCCTTAAGTCCGGCGGTGAAGTCTTCTTCCAAGCGGTGATATCTTCTATCTTCTTCCAGGAACAAGCCGGTGCGGAGTGGAGCGCGGAACTGAAGACCGGTGACAGCGGAACTGAAGACCGGAGCGTGGAGATCCTCTTTGATCACCACCGCACACTGAGGATTTAATTCAAGGTACGCGTTTAAATATGGGGTACCTTGTGATACCTCGATGTGCAAGGTGAAAATTACGGGCAGCGCGGGTTTCAGCAGTTGTGCTGAAGCTTGCGCTGCATATGTAATCTCGCCCTACATCACTAATACCATCACTTGTACCCTTTCCCTCCTGCCTGCTTTGATGACAAATTATTATATATTTTACCTCAATATATATATCTTTTTTTACCTGCTTAAGGGCTACATTACGCGTGGCGCGGTATATTGCGTTTTCACAATCACAAAAACTTCTCTAGAGTTAAGCTTTTTACTCTAGTCGGGTTGTGCTGGTATTAATATTTTAAAAAAAGAACGTATTTTGCGCAAGCAGTAACCCGACTAACGCAAAAATCTGAACATCAAAGATCGTGTGCGCGTGCACTTATTCCCCCCATAGAAGTCAATGGAGAAAAAAAAGTGGAAACATTGTGCTAACCCGTCATGAAAATATGAATATTTCATGTTCCAATGTTCTTAACATAATGAAATATGTTCTATTTATTTATAATTAAATATTTCTAAATATATCTGATGTTTTTTAAACAAATATATATTTATACCTATATATAGATATATATATTGACTCTGTATAATGCGCACGTCCCATTTTTCTCAAAGGGGATTACAGGGATACTCCTTACCCTAATATTTTTTTCCAGAATTATATTATATTTGTTTGTAATAAAAAAAAGTGCCAGATTGTTGTAATAAAGGCATTCTACAGCCCATTTGCATCTGTTAATCACCTCTTTAAATTGTAGCTTTCTAGCCCCAGCTGCTGCAGCCCACCGGGAAATCTCCTGGTATCCTGGTAAACCAATCCAGCCTTGCACCTGAGATCTTATATCTTTGAGCCCTTATAACTTTTTGGTGCAATATTTTTTTTAAATATTTTTTATTAAATTGTGTTATTATGAGTGTAACTGTACTTTGTAATGTATTTTTGATGTGTTTTGTGCAACTTTTTAGTTTTGGAAAACAGTTAACCACAGATCTGATTTGTAACTTGTAATATAAGCACAATTAAAACAGCTCTCTATAACACGATAATGCTAGCTCAAAATTCGTTTGCACCTCACTTGTAATCTAGCCGTAAATGTCCAGTTATATCTATAATGCAAATATGGACTCCCACAAGCAAAGGAGAAAGTGAAAGTTAACAGCTGAACTCCTGACAGCCTGCTACGGAGCTAAAGGAGATTAAGGTAGGGGCGAAACTACATGGGGTGCAGAGGTTGCAACTGCGACTGGGCCCCTGAGGATGGGGGCACAGCTTTCCATAAAAAACGTTGACCTGCCACTGCCTGCACTGATATCATGTGAGTGTGACATGATGCTTCACTAGTGTCTCTGACTACAGGGGTTAGTCTTTCTGTTTTACCCATTGGTGTTTATGTGTGTGTGTATGTGTGTATGTATGTATGTGTCTGTGTGTGTATTTATGCATGTATGTGTGTGTGTGTATGTTTAAGGAACCAGCAAATTACAGACCTTGTTACTACAGCATGGGGGGGGGGGGGGCAGGGGGAAAACAGTGTCACTATACAGTACCACTATATACAGTTCGGGTTGCCACCTCAGCCATGTTATCCTGGACTCTTATGAGTTACACATGCTGCAGGGTGTGCAGGGAGAAACATGTATTGTGTTTCTGGATAGCACTATTCATATTCCTCTCTGCACACCCTGCAGCATGTGTAACTTATAAGTGTTCTGTATTTTAAGGGACAGGTGGCAACCCTAATATATACAGTACAGGGGGGGGGGTGCTGGTCCATGTCACTGACTACTGTGGTCACTTTATAAAGTACTGGGGCGGGTAGGGTCAGGCCAGCCATCTCAATGGCAGATTACAGACAGATTGGTATGATTAAGGGATAAGGTCCCGAAACGTCACCTTCCTTTTTGTCTTATACAATAAAATTATATTGAATTTGCTGTTACCCGCTTGCTACTTTTTATGTATTATTTGAGGACTTGGGCAGTGGTCCTTGGGTAACGTGCAATCCTGGGTCAGTGTGCTGAAGTGTCTTTCTGCTTCAGATTACAGACTGTGTCACTGACTCACTATATACAGTGTCACTATATACAGTAATAGGGGGTCAGAGCATCTCACAGACTGTGGGCACAGGGTACCTCCTTTTTCTCTTTGTTAAATGTAAAAAAAAAGGTATGTATCAAATTCATCTTTTTTTTTTTGGGGGGGGGCCCTTCTTAGATTCTTGCACCTGGGCCCTGTGGCTTCTAGTTACACCTCTGAACTAAGGGTTGCATTCCTGACATTCTCTCTGTAGCACTCTGTCTGGGTTTTCAGCTCTTAGGGTTTAATTTATTGCGATTTGTGCTTTCAGGGTCCATAAGAGAAGAAACAGTCATGTCATAAATCTTATTTACTGCCAGAGTGAAACTACACACAGTGCACATCAGGGGCGCGATTACATATACGGTGCAAGTTTCGGCGCAAGCGTGGGAACCCGCGCCGTCCGTAATTTCACCTCGCACATTGGGGTATTAAATATACTGCGCCATTAGATGCTAAACTGGAGTAAGTAGGACAAACTGGCGATCTTCTGAAATGTGCGCAAATACACATTTTAGTTGTCGCAAGTAACTTACGCCAGTATTTTGTCCACGGAAAGTGTAAATAGAGAGTCGTTTTATGCAAATTAGGCAAACACTCGTAAAAATGGACAGATTTCAAATAAAAAAGAGACACATAATTACGCTATTCAAAATTCATATATAAACCCATGCGCAGCCGCCATTTTCTTCAGTGTGTTTGGATTGTTCGTTGAGCTACAACACACTACACTGGAGTGGAGGATTAGTGAGAGTAGAGAGAGAGGCGCAAACAGAGGAGTTAGTTAGGTCGCATTGTTGTTTGATTAATCTTGTACACATATTTTGCATACATACATATACAATATACACCACACTTTTTTTTCTAACGCCTCACACATTTTATTTGATTTTTATAGTGTGATAGGCTGAGTGTTTGATTGTGATTGTGTGTGATTGAACTGGGAGTGAGTGTGAGTATGTGTGTAGTCAGTGTGATTTAGTGGAGGATGGCAGGGAGAGGTAGGGTGGAGGGGAGGAGGGGAGATGAGTGGAAGGGAGAGGAGTATTGGAGAGGACAGGAGGAGTAGTGGGCCCCCCATCAGGCAGTAAGTGGAGTGGGGAGAGGGAAAGCTAGAAAGGATGATGGGAGGGGAGATGCCCGAGAGCCCAAGAGAGCAGGCACATCTAGGAGAGGGACAGAGGGTGCACATGGGGACAGAAGTGGGGAGGAGGGAGAGGATAGGGAGGAACCCACACCAGAGACATCACAGGGAGGAAGCCAAGTGTCCATGGAGGATGAGAGTCTAAGATGTCTAAACTTCTCATTTGATGAAAATGTTGCCCTTGTCCAGGCCATCATGGTCAATTACAGTGCCCTCTTCGGGCAGGAGAAGGGCAAAGGCATTGCCAAAAAGCGAAAAACTGCATTATTGGTGGTAGAGGATGCCGTCAACAGTGTGGCCCCGCAGAGGAGGACTGTTGAGGGCCTGAGAAAGTGGTGGAATGCCTGCAAGAGGCAGGTCAAAGAAAAGATGGGGCAGGAAGCTATGCACCAGAGGGGAACAGGCAGTGGTCCATCCCTGGACATAGAGTATAACACCTGACAGGAGATGATACGCAGGTCCATGAGTATCACAGCAGTCCGTGGACTTCCAGGGGCTCGTGACTCAGGGGCTGCAACCAGAGCACATCATGCTGGTGAGTAACATCCCACACAACAGTATTATATGTATTTGAAATATAACATCCTTTAATATCACACATTCATGTACACAATGAGGAGCATGGTATTTGGCCTACTAAAAAAACATCTACAATTATATTTGACATTACTGCTACTTAACACAATGCAATTCATGATATGAGGTGGAATAGTGCAATACTAACATGTCTCAGAATAACACAGGACATATGTTATAGAGTTTGGCATGAGAATCAGTATAGGCCCTAGCATGTATCAATGTATATTGTATGCCCACGTGGACATATATCTGACTGTACTAATCCCACTTATCCTTTGACTCCTTCACAGAACCTCCTGTCACGAGGATACAAACATCCATGCCACCACCACCATCAGTCTTCAGGCAACCGCAAGAACAGTATGCTCCCAGGCATGAGCATGGTTGGATGGCTTCAGTTGAGGACCCAGGAGTGATGCCACCATCATTGCCATATGACCCCTGGCAAGATTCCTGGCCAAGGAATATCCTCCCTTTGGCTTTGAGGGGGAGCCAAGACAGCCACAAAGGGTCCATGTATTTACCCCCCCCCCCTCACAACACAATCTCATGGCAGTCAGGGATTTTACCCACAGACAATGTCACAGGAAGTGCCAATTGGACAGGCTGAGTGGTCACACACTGGTCATCAGTGGGACTATCAACCAACCATGAGAGCTCAACCATCATCAGCAATTGGACGAGCTCCACCATCATCAGCAATTGGACGAGCTCCACCATTGGCAGATGGAAATATAGCAGAATCTACAGCTGCACCTCAAGCACCATCAGATGCAGGTGACCCTGCCCCACATGAACCAGCAGTTGAAGCTGGCCCTGTCCCACATGAACCATCAGATGCAAGTGACCCTGCCCCACATGAACCAGCAGTTGAAGCTGCCCCTGCCCCTCATGAACCAGCAGTTGAAGCGGACCCTGCCCCACATGAACCAGCAGTTGAAGCTGACCCTGCCCCACATGAACCAGCAGTTGAAGCTGTATCTGAATCATGAAATAATTTTTTGGGGGGTTTCATGTCCCTTTAAGCACAGAAACTGGAAGAAACCTCTGTCCTTAAATGGGTAAATCTATAGCAGTTTTTGTATTGGTAAGTAATACCTTTATACTTTCCACCAAGTGTATGCACACAATTCTATATGGTTTCATTACTTATTATCTTCCTTTATAATTACAATACATGACAATAGTATTGTTTATAAAATGGGCTTATTTTATTGTAATAATTTGAGTTGGCTCCTCTTAATGATTTCTATTTTTTGTTATATAACAATATGACAGTGTATTGTGTTCAGACATAACATTTGTGAGCTGGAATAATCACAAATTAGATTCAGCACTTCTGTGCAGGCAAGTATTTGTCAATTAGAGTAAATGGATTAAAATATTTATCTAGTTTGAGATGTGATATATTTTGTCTAGTTCACACCAAATTTATAAACTAAATGACAATAAACACACTATTGCAAAGAAATGTTGGGAAAAAGTCACATTTCAAGGTTTTGCAACTCAAGAGCAGTTCCGGCATACACTCAGGGATGCAATCAATATTCCTGGTGTCCTTTGTGATGGTTAATTAGGAACAGTCCAGATTTAATTGGGCTTGTGATTACAGCTAACCAATAACTGTAAAGAACGTTACAGGCTCAGGTAAATGGCACCATACTAAACTAGATGGAGAGTAATATTTTACAGCAAAAGCAAAGAAAAAAAAAGTGTGTGTGTGTGGGGGGGGGGATTAAATGTTCTTTTATGTCAATTTAATGAGATGCCTTTCTTTCCAGTTAGAAAAGCCACTTTCATTCTTGTAATATGAAGCTCTCTTTCTTTTTGGAAACATTTTATGCAGTTTAGTGAATAGATGCTGCTTTCATTATTCAGATAGGACTTTTAATTTTAATCAACTTTCCAATTTACTTTTATCATCAAATTTGCTTTTTTCTCTTAGTATTATTAGTTTAAACTAAACATAGGTAGGCTCATATGCTAATTTCTACGCCTTTGAGGGCTGCCTCTTATCACATGCTTTTTAAATCTCTTTTCAGCACAAAGAGATAGAAAGTACACGTGGGCCATATAGATAACACTGTGTTCAGGCACAGGGGGTTATTTAAGATTTAGCACAAAACAATGCTAACTGCAAGACAATAGATAATAAACAGTCACAGTCATGTGATCAGGGGGCTGGAAGAAGGTTCCTAGATACAAGGTAATCACAGAGGTAAAACGTGTATTAATATAACAGTGTTGGTTATGCAAAACTGAGGAATGGGTAATAAAGGGATTATCTATCTTTTAAATTATTATTATTAATATTATCTGTTATTTGTAGAGCACCAACAGATTCCGCAGCGCTATAAAACACATAAAACAATGACAATTCTATGGTAGACTGTCCCTTTAATCCCCTAGGTACTTACCTCAGTGCCTAGGGGGCTGTGCTAAGTTGAGCTGCAGGAGTGCTGTAAAGATTCAGGGGTGTACTAAAAAGAAGGCTATGAGGGTGACTGGTCAAGGGCTGCAATAAGGAGCTCAGGTTTAGTGCTGATGATAGAGAGGGGCGCGCTGTGTGCATCCTTATGTCAGAGTTGGATTTGTTGATAGTGCAAACTGAGCTAGCTGCTCTAGGGGTAGTGCTTTCTGTGACCTTGGTGTTGGAAATGACCCTGCAGTTGTTTTGGTGACAAGGCCTATGGGGAGGTGTTTTCAAGACCCCTGCTGATGCCAGTCCAGTGCTTGGTTATTCTTTATGGAAGTCCTAGCGTTCTTTTTCCTGGTCTGCTCTTCTGATCCTGACCTTGGTGTGTATCCTGCTTTATGTTTTCTGTATTCACCTATCCTGTATCTTTAACTGTGAGTTGATAAACTGGTTGCTGATTTCCAGAAATTAATTTAGACTACTCCTATGCTGTGATATTATATTTAGTTCCTATTTCCTATTCTGGTATTGGACCCTGGCCTGACTATTGATGACTCTCCTGGAAATTCCCTATCTGCTAATTTCTGCCTCTGTTCTCTATGTGCTAATCTTAGCCTGTTTCTGATGCTACACATCTCTTGCAGAATTAGTTCCAGTTTACAGCCCAGGTAAATTCCTTGTTACCTTATACATAGCAAGTAATGCACATCAGTCATACTTACTAAGACCTGGAGGCTTGTTCTGTCATATTCAAAGATTCTGATTCCAGGATTATTGGCTCCATTTTCAACTCCAGGCAACGTGGTCTTCCATGGAGTTACCCCAGGAGAAATAAACATAGTGCTGATGGGAACACCTTAAATAAAAAAAAATAAAACTTTAAGTAATTTGCTAAAACGCAAAATAATAATAAACTGTTGTGTAATCTGGTGGAATAAGCTATTGATGAGCTATTGATGACAATCGCATACAATCAAAATTAAACTTGCATGATTCAGATAGAGCATGCAATTTTAACTTTTGAGTTTACTTCTGTTTTCAAATGTACTTTGTTCTCTTGGTATCCATTGTTGAAAAATATTACATACAAATCCTACACTAGTGAAAGATAGCTGATGACTGCACAAATTTGTCTCTTGTGATTGGCTGACAAGAGGTATCTAGCTCTCAGTAGTGCATTGCTGCTCCTTTAGCAAAGATATCAAGATAATGAAGCAATTGATAATAAAAGTACATTGGAAAGTTTTTTTAAACTGTATGATCTGTCTTAATGCTGAAAACAAAATTAGGTTTCATGCCCCTTTATTTGGCTCTCCATTAAAATAAAAAATAGTTAAAGGGACAGTCGACACCAGAATTTTTGTTGTTTTAAAAGATAGATAATCCCTTTATTACCCATTCCCCAGTTTTGCATATCCAACACAGTTATATTAATACATGTTTTACCTCTGTGATTGCCTTGTATCTAAGCCTCTGCAGACTGCCCCCTTATTTCAGTTCTTTTGACAGACTTGCATTTTAGCCAATCAGAGCTGACTCCTAGGTGAATTCACATGCATGAGCTCAATGTTATCTATATGAAACACATGAACTAATGCCCTCTAGTGGTGAAAAACTATCAAATTTTTGACAAGGTCTAAGAAATTAGCACATGAACCTCCTAGGTTTAGCTTTCAACTAAGAATACCAAAATTGGTGATAAAAGTAAATCGGAAAGTTGTTTAAAATTACATTTCCTATCTAAATCATGAAAAAAAAATTTGGACTTGACTGTCCCTTTAAAAAAATACCCATATTATAGAATATTACTACTACTACTTTATCAATAGTCCTGTGACAGCCTATCCTTCATTATTCTAAATAACTGGTACACAACTAAAATACAATACAAAGTGTTAACTATAAATTATCGACTAAGATTGCTGTCAAAAAGGCATAAGATATGAAAAGAAAAAAAATGATTTGGGCACCACCATGTGGTCATTTTAGGCAATAATCTATAAATCTGGCTACATACACAGTATATAGAATAGTTACAAGAACAGATCATGCTCTATCTAAGGAAAAAGTTTTCTAAAGATCAATGATGTGTTTACCTCGCAAACATAAAAATAAATCTGAAAAATCCTTATTATATATATTCAGCCAGTTTAATGTGCTTTTGGCTTCCTTTTTGCTGCAGGTTTACACACCTGATTATTGACAGGTATTTAAAGGGACAGTCTAGGCCAAAATAAACTTTCATGATTCAGATAGAGCATGTAAGTTTAAACAATTTTCCAATTTACTTTTATCACCAATTTTGCTTTGTTATCTTGGTATTCTTAGTTGAAAGCTTAACCTATATGCTAATTTCTTAGACCTTGAAGCCCACCTCTTTCAGATTGCATTTTAACAGTTTTTCACTACTAGAGGGTGTTAGTTCACGTATTTCATATAGATAACACTGTGCTCGTGCACGAGAAGTTATCTGGGAGCAGGCACTGATTGGCTAGACTGCAAGTCTGTCAAAAGAACTGAAAAAAGGGGCATTTTGCAGAGGCTTAGATACAAGATAATCACAGAGGTTAAAAGTATATTATTATAAATGTGTTAGTTATGCAAAACTGGGAAATGGGTAATAAAGGGATTATCTATCTTTTAAAACAATAAAAATTCTGGTGTAGACTGTCCCTTTAAGTTAATACTACCCTCATTTACATTTAAAGGGCCATTATAGTAAAAAAATGACATGCTCTATCGACCCTGCTCTATTCGTATTTTTGTATGTACCCCCTGCAAATGGGTATAAGTACACAGTACAAGTGCTGCTCAGGACCCGCAGTTGATTATCCACCAACTTTTACCCAAACATACTGCCTATTGCAGCAATTTTATTAAAAAATAATGATGCTGCAAACTTTATTTTCTAATAGACTACACTAGACAGTATTTCTCTTGTAAGATGTATCGAGTCCACGGATTCATCCTTACTTGTGGGATATTCTCCTCCCCTACAGGAAGTGGCAGAGAGAGCACCCACAGCAGAGCTGTCTATATAGCTCCCCCCTTAGCTCCACCCCCCAGTCATTCTCTCTGCCTGCTTAACTGCTAGGAAGTGCAAGAGGAGTGTGGTGACAAAAATGTTAGTTTTTTATTTTCTCAAGCAAAAGTTTGTTATTTTAAATGGTACCGGTGTGTACTATTTACTCTCTGGCAGAAAAGGGATGAAGATTTTTGCAAGGAGGATGATGATCTTAGCACTTTGTAACTAAGATCCACTGCTGTTCTCACAAGGGCTGAAGAGTACAGGAAAAACTTCAGTTGGGGGAACGGTTTGCATGCTAAGCTGTATATGAGGTATGTTCAGTCTATATTTTTCTAGACAGACTGTGTTAATTCTAGAAAAGGCTGGCATTATTCCCATGAGGGAAGGGTAAGCTGTATTCAGACTCTTTGATAGGAATTTCAGCTTGCTTGAAGGGCTCATTAGTTACTGGTGACACTGTTAAAAAAATATATATATATATATATATATATATATTTATGCATGCTCAAACAGTGGAATGGGGATTTTGCAGATTTATCTCCTCAACTGCATCTGGACCAGGAGACCAGAGATTCTCTTCTCTGGTGGTTGTCTCAGGACCACCTGTCTCAGGGAATGTACTTCCGCAGGCCAGAGTGGCTCATTGTAACGACAGATGCCAGCCTGCTAGGCTGGGGTGCAGTCTGGAACTCCCTGAAAGCACAGGGCTTATGGTCTCGGGAGGAATCTCTTCTTCCGATAAACAGTCTAGAAATGAGAGCGATATTCAATGTGCTTCAGGCATGGCCTCAGCTTGCTGCGGCCAAATTCATCAGGTTTCAGTCGGACAACATCACGACTGTAGCTTATATCAATCATCAAGGAGGAACAAGGAGTTCTCTAGCGATGATGGAGGTAACCAAAATAATCCGATGGGCAGAGGATCACTCTTGCCATCTCTCAGCAATCTACATCCCAGGAGTAGAGAACTGGGAGGCGGATTTCCTAAGTCGTCAGACTTTTCATCCGGGGGAGTGGGAACTCCATCCAGAGGTATTTGCTCGGCTGATTCAGCTATGGGGCACACCAGAATTGGATCTGTTGGCGTCCCGTCAGAATGCCAAACTTCCTTGTTACGGGTCCAGGTCCCGGGATCCCAAGGCGGTGCTGATAGATGCTCTAGCAGTGCCTTAGTCCTTCAATCTGGCCTATGTATTTCCACTGTTTCCTCTCCTCCCACGTCTGGTTGCCAGAATCAAGCAGGAGAGAGCTTCAGTGATTCTGATAGCACCTGCGTGGCCAAGCTGGACTTAGTATGCAGACCTAGTGGACATGTCCTCGGTTCCACCGTGGACTCTGCCAATGAGGTGGGACCTTCTAATCCAAGGTCCTTTCACGCATCCAAATCTAGTTTCTCTGCGTCTGACTGCTTGAAGATTGAACGCCTGATTCTATCAAAGCGTGGTTTCTCTGAGTCGGTTATTGATACCCTGATTTAGGCTAGAAAGCCTGTCACCAGGAAGATCTATCATAAGATTTGGCGCAAATATCTTTATTGGTGTGAATCCAAAGGTTACTCGTGGAGTAAGATTAGGATTCCTAGAATATTGTCTTTTCTCCAAGTTTGGAGAAGGGATTATCAGCTAGTTCCCTAAAAGGTCAAATATCTGCTTTGTCTATTTTACTACACAAACGTCTGGCAGATGTCCCAGACGTTCAAGCATTTAGTCAGGCTTTGGTCAGAATTAAGCCTGTGTTTAAACCTGTTGCTCCGCCATGGAGTTTGAATTTAGTTCTTAAAATTCTTCAAGGGGTTCCGTTTGAACCTATGCATTCCATAGATATTAAGCTTCTATCTTGGAAAGTTGTGTTTTTAGTAGCCATCTCTTTGGCTCGAAGAGTTTCCGAGCTATCTGCTTTACAGTGTGATTCCCCTTATCTTATTTTCCATGCAGATAAGGTGGTTTTGCGTACCAAACCTGGGTTTCTTCCTAAGGTTGTTTCTAATAAGAATATCAATCAAGAGATTGTTGTTCCTTCACTGTGTCCTAATCCTTCTTCAAAGAAGGAACGTCTATTGCACAATCTTGATGTGGTTCGTGCTTTAAAGTTCTACTTACAAGCAACTAAAGATTTCCGTCAAACATCTTCATTGTTTGTTGTTTATTCTGGTAAGCGGAGAGGTCAAAAGGCTATGGCTACCTCTCTTTCCTTTTGGCTGATAAGCATCATCCATTTGGCCTTTGAGACTGCTAGACAGCAGCCTCCTGAAAGAATTACTGCTCATTCTTCTAGAGCTGTGGCTTCCACATGGGCTTTTAAAAATGAGGCTTCTGTTGACCAGATTTGTAATGCGGCGACTTGGTCTTCGCTTCATACTTTTTCCAAATTTTAGAAATTTGATACTTTTGCTTCTTCGGAGGCTATTTTTGGGAGAAAGGTTCTACAAGCAGTGGTGCCTGCCGTTTAAGGTCCCTGTCTTGTCCCTCCCTTCATCCGTGTCCTAAAGCTTTGGTATTGGTATCCCACAAGTAAGGATGAATCAGTGGACTCGATACATCTTACAAGAGAAAACATAATTTATGCTTACCTGATAAATTTATTTCTCTTGTGATGTATCGAGTCCACGGCCCGCCCTGTTTATTAAGACAGGCATATATATTTTTAAACTTTCAGTCACCACTGCACCCTATAGTTTCTCCTTTTTCTTCCTAGCCTTCGGTCGAATGACTGGGGGGTGGAGCTAAGGGGGGAGCTATATAGACAGCTCTGCTGTGGGTGCTCGCTCTGCCACTTCCTGTAGGGGAGGAGAATATCCCACAAGTAAGGATGAATCCGTGGACTCGATACATCACAAGAGAAATAAATTTATCAGGTAAGCATAAATTATGTTTTTGGGGCATATTTATAAAATTAACATCGATCTGATCTCTGGTTAATTTTATAAGCGCTAATTGCTACCGCAAGCTCACTTGTAAAGACTGATTACCCATGTGCG
The DNA here is from genome assembly GCF_027579735.1 of Bombina bombina. Classification (NCBI taxonomy): domain Eukaryota; kingdom Metazoa; phylum Chordata; class Amphibia; order Anura; family Bombinatoridae; genus Bombina; species Bombina bombina. The sequence goes on from NC_069501.1 coordinate 566,681,827, forward strand.
GGCACGCGATAATTTAGGGCTCCACTTGTAAGCTAGCCATGTGTGTTAAATGATTTGCTGGGGGTAAATACACATAGAGTTGAAAATTACATGCTCTAATGGATTACTACCAAATTACTTCTATTATCTTATTTGTTTTGTTTTCTAGTATCTTTTGTTGAAAAGCATACCTAGGTAGGCTCTAGACCAGTAATGCACTACTGGGAGTTAACTGCTAATTAGTGGCTTTACATATATGCCTCTTGCCATTGTCTCACCAGATGTGTTCAGCTACCTCCCAGTAGTGCATTGTTGCTTCTTCAACAAAGGATAACAAGAGAATGAAGCAAATTTGATCATAAAAGTGAACTGGAAAGTTGTTTAAATCACTCAAGTATTGGTTTGAATGAGTGCTTGTGTCATATATGATTGTTATTGGTGGGTAAATACAATGTATAAGTGCAATACACAGTATTTGTTTGTAAATAGGACTCACCATACAGTCAGAATTACCTTGGTCATTGTAAAACATTCGGAAGGTGTCAGTGTGATGGTGTCCAAAGAATTGTCCTTGTATCACCTCATGGTGTTTTTTAATGATTTCAATATAGCGTTGATTGAAATTATTTGTGAACCAAGACTTCTCTCTTTTCTTTTCAAAGTATCCTGGGGGGACATGTCCCACAATATAAACCTACAATAGAGATATTTTGTTAAGGCAATAGTTAGGAGAATTTTGCCTTGAAGCTAAAGTTCTGTTAAAGGACCATTCTAAGCCAAATTGGAATTCACACAGGTGCCTTTTAGTTTTGCAAATAAGCAGGGGCGTATTTTGGCCTAGGCAAACAAGACACTTGCCAAGGTCGGCAGATTGGAGGGGGGGCAGCACTTTTTTGTGGCTATATTTGTAAAAAGCTTATAGTTATTTTAGAAGTATTATACAGATATATAATGAGAAATTTTGCCCAAGGAGCTTACATTCTAGGGGGCATAATAAGAGACTTCCCAGAGATAACTGTGAACCTTTCATTTATTTAGCTAGCTATTGCCTTTTGTTCTGTTGGCTTTTAGCACTTAGCATTGTCTTTGGAAAAGCATTGGGGCCTATCTATCAAGCTCCGAATGGAGCTTGATGAACCGTGTTCGCCAGAAACACAAGATATGGAGCAGCGGTCTGATGAGGCGGACAGGAATCGCTGGAATTCAACCCGATCGAGTACGATCGGGTTGATTGACATCCCCCTACTGGTGGCCGATTGGCCGCGAATCTGCAGTGGGCGGCGTTGCACCAGCAGCTCACAAGAGCTGCTGGTGCAATGCTGAATACGGAGAGCGCATTGCTCTCCGTATTCAGCGATGTCTGTCGGACCTGATCCGCACTGTCGGATCATTTCCGACAGACATATGATAAATAGGCCTCTGAGTGTCAATAAATCTGTGTTTGGAGATTTTATATATATTGCAGCTTGGAAAAAGAGCTAAATGCCCTTTTAAGGGCAATGCAAAAAAGCTAAATGCCCTTTTAAAGGCAATGCCCATATAAATGCCCCTTTAGGGGCATTGGGTAGCTTAGGTTTTTTTAGAGTTAGGTTTTTTATTTTGGGGTATTGGGTTTTACTGTTGGGGGGACTTTGTATTTTTTTACAGGTAAAAGAGCTGATTTCTTTAGGGCAATGCAAAAGGCCTTTTTAAGGGCTATTGGTAGTTTATAGTAGGATAGGTGGTGTTTTTTTTTTATTATTTTTTTTTTTTTATAGGGCTATTAGATTAGGTGTAATTGTTTTTATTTTTGATCATTTCGTTGTTTTTTTTTTTTTATCTTAGTGTTTTTTATTTTTCGTGATTTTAGTGTTAATTATTTGTGGTAAACTTAGATTTTTAAATTTTTTCGTAGGATTTTTTTTTGTTGTAATTTAGATTTATTTTTTTTCACAGTGTTAGGTTTTTTTAAATTTGTAATTTAGATATTTTAATTGGTAGTATTTTTTTATTTTATTAGAATAGTAAGGTTAGGTTTAGGGCTTAATAGTTTATTTAAAGGATCAGTAAACACAGTAGATTTGCATAATCAACAAATGCAAGATAACAAGACAATACAATAGCATTTCAAATGAGTAGTAGATTTTTTCCACAAACAAATTTCAAAGTTATGTATATTTCCACTCCCCATGTACCATGTGATAGCAATCAGCCAATCACAAATGCATATAAGTATAGTCTGTGAATTCTTGCACATGCTCAGTAGGAGCTGGTGACTCAAAAAGTGTAAATATAAAATGTGCAAACTTTTTTTAATGGACGTAAATTGGAAAGTTGTTTAAAATTATATCTGAATCATGAAAATTTAATTTGACCTGAGTGTCCCTTTAAGTGTTTTGCGATGTAGGGGGCAGACGGTTTAGGGGTTAATAACTTTATTTAGTGGTGGAGATGTGGTAGACCGGGGGTTTAATAACTTTATTTAGTGGCGGTTATTTAGGGGTTAATATATTTAAATAGTGTTGGTGATGTGTGTGGGTGGCAGATTAGGGGTTAATAGGTTTATTTAATAGTCACGATGTGGGTGGGCAGCAGATTAGGGGTGAATACGTTTAATATAGTGTTTACGATGCGGGAGGGTGGCGGGTTAGAGGTTAATAGTTAGTTTATGGGTGTTAGTTTACTTTGTAACCGTTTAGTTATGAGTTTTGTGAAACATTTTTGTTACACAAAACTGATAACTACTGGTCTCAGATGGGGGTATGGATCGTGTCGGTATAGGCTGTAACGCAAGCATTTTAGTCAGACTGCACAACCTGTAATATCGGCGCTATGGAAATCCTACACAAAAACATATTTTTTTTGAGTGCGGGATTGACGTTGCGTTACAGGCTAAAATGCTTGCGGTATAGCTATACCGACACGACTCCCAATAGGGGCTTTACTGCTTTTTCACTGAAATTGCCATTTTGTCAGCATTAAAAGCCGCAACGCAAAACTCGTAATCTAGATGAGAGTGATTTACATTTTGCTGCAGCCAGTTCAAGGTAGATCACTGGTTTTCAAATCGGTCCTCAATCCTCCCCAACAGGCCAGGTTTTCAGGATTACCTTGGATGAGAGCAAGTAAAATAACGTTTATTAATCAGCTGATTATTTCACCTGTGCTATAGTTCAGATATCCTCAAAATGTTGCCTGTTAGTGAGGCCTGAGGAAAGGTTTGAAAAACAGTGAGGGAGATAGATAAAAGATGCGGAAATTAATGAATTTGGGACCAAATTCTCTAAACTCTTTGCTCAGGTGAGATTCTTTAAAATGATAGGTTCTCTAAAGGCAAATTGTACCTCAATATCTGTATATCTTGCTAAGAGGCGTAACCTACATTTCTGTATGCAAAGGACAGTATAATGCCCAATACAAAAGCATTTTTTGAAGTATATTGAAAGTACAATGGAAAAATCGTAATTAAAGTGTGCTTTAAAAATCATATGAATAATACTTACAACAAAAGGCATTTTTATTACAAAGTTAAAATCATAACAAAAATTCAAAGCATACTTAATTTTGCTATTGCAAAATGTAATGAATCTCACAGCCTTGGCGAATGGGCTGAACACCCTAGTCAAAAAGGATGATCTTCCTGGAGTCATTGTGAAGTGATCGATGACTGCAGACTAGTCATCAGAAGCCATCCTGAAGTATGCCCGCAGGCCAAAATATTTAAATAAGATGACTCTAGATTCACATTCGCTGGCTGTTCATGAATGTTAAGTAGCTGATGACTTTACAAGCCTGATGATCTGCAAATGACTTCTAAAGTAGTTTGATGGTCTCTAAAGTAATCCTGTTTGTCTTGGGCAGGGGCATTCCTTGGGCAAATCTGCAGTTATCTCACTGGTTTCATTGTATGCTGTAAGCATTTTATACATACAAGTTTTGTTGTTTCAGCTAGAAAAATACATGTATATACAACTAGAATTGAACGCACAGTAAATTACGTAGAAAACAGAATACTTTAATTTATACCGGCTAGATTTAGAGTTTTGTCGGTAACGACCCGCGTAGCTAACGCTGGCTTTTTTCTGGCCGCACCTTTAAAATAACTCTGGTATTGAGAGTCCACAGAATGGCTGCGTTAGGCTCCAAAAAGGGAGCGTAGAGGCATATTTAACGCCACTCCAACTCTCGATACCAGAGTTGCTTACGGACGCGGCCAGCCTCAAAAACGTGCTCGTGCACGATTCCTCCATAGGAAACAATGGGGCAGTTTGAGCTGAAAAAAAACCTAACACCTGCAAAAAAGCCGCGTTCAGCTCCTAACGCAGCCCCATTGTTTCCTATGGGGAAACACTTCCTATGTCTGCACCTAACACCCTAACATGTACCCCGAGTCTAAACACCCCTAACCTTACACTTATTAACCCCTAATCTGCCGCCCCCCGCTATCGCTGACCCCTGCATATTATTATTAACCCCTAATCTGCCGCTCCGTAAACCGCCGCTACTTACATTATCCCTATGTACCCCTAATCTGCTGCCCCTAACACCGCCGACCCCTATATTATATTTATTAACCTCTAATCTGCCCCCCACAACGTCGCCGCCAGCTACCTACAATAATTAACCCCTAATCTGCCGACCGGAGCTCACCGCTATTCTAATAATTTTTTTAACCCCTAAAGCTAATTCTAACCCTAACCCTAACACCCCCTAAGTTAAATATAATTTTATTCTAACGAAATAAATTAACTCTTATTAAATAACTTATTCCTATTTAACACTAAATACTTACCTGTAAAATAAATCCTAATATAGCTACAATATAAATTATAATTACATTGTAGCTATTTTAGGATTAATATTTATTTTACAGGCAACTTTGTAATTATTTTAACCAGGTACAATAGCTATTAAATAGTTAAGAACTATTTAATAGTTACCTAGTTAAAATATACAAAATTACCTGTAAAATAAAATCCTAACCTAAGTTACAATTAAACCTAACACTATACTATCATTAAATTAATTAAATAAAATACCTACAATTACCTACAATTAAACCTAAAACTACACTATCAATAAATAAATTAAATACAATTCCTACAAATAAATACAATGAAATAAACTAACTAAAGTACAAAAAATAAAAAAGAACTAAGTTACAAAAAATAAAAAAATATTTACAAACATTAGAAATATATTACAACAATTTTAAACTAATTACACCTACTCTAAGCCCCCTAATAAAATAACAAAGCCCCCCAAAATAAAAAAAATGCCCTACCCTATTCTAAATTACTAAAGTTCAAAGCTCTTTTACCTTATCAGCCCTTAAAAGGGCCATTTGCGGGGCATGCCCCAAGAAGTTCAGCTCTTTTGCCTGTAAAAAAAACATACAATACCCCCCCCCAACATTACAACCCACCACCCACATACCCCTAATCTAACCCAAACCCCCCTTAAATAAACCTAACACTAAGCCCCTGAAGATCTCCCTACCTTGAGTCGTCTTCACCCAGCCGAGCCAAATTCTTCATCCAAGCGGAGCAAGAAGAGGTCCTCCATCCGGTAGAAGTCTTCATCCAAGCGGGGCAGAAGAGGTCTTCCATCCGATTGAAGTCTTCATCCAAGCGGCATCTTCTATCGTCATCCATCCGGAGCGGAGCGGCAGCATCCTGAAGACCTCCGACGCGGAACATCCATCCTGGCCGACGACTGAACGACGAATGACGGTTCCTTTAAATGACGTCATCCAAGATGGCGTCCCTCGAATTCCGATTGGCTGATAGGATTCTATCAGCCAATCGGAATTAAGGTAGGAAAATTCTGATTGGCTGATGGAGTCAGCCAATCAGAATCAAGTTCAATCCGATTGGCTGATACAATCAGCCAATCAGATTGAGCTCGCATTCTATTGCCAGTTAGCTCACTTCTGAGCCAAAAGTAAAGTTTCTCCCTGACCCCTTGTGGGTTGGCCTCAGAGCGTCATCAGACTCTTGTGTGGTTTTTCACTTTATGATGACAAATTTTAGAGAATCCGTCTCTTTGCCTATGGTGGCTAAGGTACTAAGGAGGGATAGTACAGTCCCGCCAAAAGCCCTTGGATATACTCTAGGACATAACCCTCAGACAGTGTGTAATTGGTAACAGGAAGTCTTGAGAAGCTAGTTACAATGTGAATTCCCAGAGAGTAGTCAGTCAAGCCAAGGTCATACACTGTGTTTAGTCTTTATCTCAAGCAACAAGCAATAGGTCGAGACAGAAGAAGGGTTAGTTCAGACAACAGGTTAATTATCAGCCATACCAGTCCAAATCTCTAGTCAAAGGCTGATCAGTATGGCAAGGTTCAGTAACGAAAGATGGTAACACTCAGAATCAGTGGATGGGTGCAGGTCAGGTACTCAAGCAAAAGACAGCCACAGTAGTCAAGTCACTGGGAGGAGCACACCATCATCTTAAATAGCAACAGAACGGTGTGTAAATGATCACGCAAATTTGCGCAAAAATCCATTTGGATAGTCTGGAAATTGCCATTGTTTTGAACAATGATACAGTCAAACATGAAGCATGGCAATGACCTATCAGCGTATTCTGTGGATAGAAAACCCCAAAAAAAGAGATTTGCTAAGATGTGATAGATATGATCACACTGATTGTTTTCTTATCATATATATATTTATACACGTAGCATCAGGAGTTAACTGTATTTAGTTTATATTACTTTCGCTGCTTATCATTACAAAATAATTATACAATAGTGAATTTATCTTATTTTTCGTATATAGTTTACAATGACAGAATAGAACACCTTGCATTAAAGGATAGTTGTGGGTCATTTTAAAAAAAGTATTACTTTTCTGTTTATGTTACTGTAGCTGCCTGTATGGCACTTCTATATTCTCTCCCTGTATGCATAAATACACGTTTATACATCTTGATATAGATCTTAATGTTAGCAAATGCTTTATGTGTATTTATACAGAATCTCTCCCCTGTCTTCTTACATTGGCTATTGTCAGCCTCTTTACAACATTCACCTCAGACTCGCTCATGATTGTATGACACCATCTCCTATCCCTGTACTCAGAACTCTGTAACACTTTCTGTCCTTTTAACCATCAATATATAATAATCTGTAAATTCCTTTATAATGATCATTAATGCTTCAGACCTGCGGATGGGAGGAAAGCCTCAAACTCTCAAAACCTTGACTTCTCTTAAATGTAGTATAGTCAGTCTGATTAAAAAAAAAGTATCATTGCTTAATGCAGTACTTCTTAATTCTGTATCTATCTATCACATTTGATCTATCTATATCTATATTTCTATCTACTGTATCTATCACATTTGATCTATCTATATTTCTATCTACTGTATCTATCTATCCATCTATCTACTGTATCTATCCATCTATCTACTGTATCTATCCATCTATCTACTCTATCTATCCATCTATCTACTCTATCTATCCATCTATCTACTCATCTATCCATCTATCTACTCATCTATCCATCTATCTACTCATCTATCTATCCACTCTATCCACTCTATCCACTCTATCTACTCTATCTACTCTATCTACTCTGTCTGTTTGTCTGTCCCACATACAAAACGCCCTAGGGGTTGCCTTAGCAACCATGTGTGCACAAATAATGTTGCACAGCTGAATATAACATAGTGAAATGGAATCACAGTGAAAGCACAACATTGTGTATAAAATATACATATACTAGTGCTCCACTTTTATTGTAGGCAAAAGTGCTCTATAGAGACAATGAAAGATTTGATCAACATGGGAAAAATCTCAGAGATTTCAAATCACATTTCTAAGTGATTTACTTACTAACCACTATTAACCCCTAAACAGCCACAAACTCAACAAAAAATCTCCCTGCAAAAAAAGCCTTAATCGCTATTAATTCCTAGATTTCCACAACACCTTTCATAATAAATCATTCATACGGCTAAATGTCATAATTGCTATTAACCCATAAACTGCCACAAGCCCATCACAATAACCCCCTGCCAAAAACACCTAACCGCTATTTAACCCTAAACCACCAATTCCCCATAGTAATCACCCCCCCAGCTGAAACCTCCTTACCACCACAACCCCCATCAAATTAATCTCTCTACTGCTGAATAACCCTAACTGCTATTAACCCCTAAATGCTAGACCCAATCTAAAAAAATGCCTTGCTCTATTAACCCTTTAACTGCTGCACCTATTTCTAAAATATCCCTGCTATTAACCCCTTAACTTCAAGCCCCCTCTGTAAAACGCATTACTATTTACTCACTTATCAGCAGACCCCATCATTAATAATTTCCCTGCTAATAAGCCTAAAACTACCAAACTCCATCACAACATTTTCCTTGGTTAAAAACCCTTTAACCTCTGGAATCCTATCTTAAAAATGTCAAATCAATCAACAGAATTAATATTTCTTTCATGTAATTGGCAAGAGTCCATGAGCTAGTGACGTATGGGATATACAATCCTACCAGGAGGGGCAAAGTTTCCCAAACCTCAAAATGCCTATAAATACACCCCTCACCACACCCACAATTCAGTTTTACAAACTTTGCCTCCTATGGAGGTGGTGAAGTAAGTTTGTGCTCGATTTTCTATGTTAATAAGCGCTTCTCAGCATTTTGAAGCCCGATTCCTCTCAGAGTACAGTGAATGTCAGAGGGATGTGAAGGGAGTATCACCTATTGAATGCAATGGTTTATCTTGCGGGAAATCTATTTCATAGGTTCTCTGTTATCGGTCGTAGAGATTCATCTCCTACCTCCCTTTTTCAGATCAACAATATTCTCTCAAATTCCATTACCTCTACTGATAACTGTTTCAGTACTGGTTTGGCTATCTGCTATATGTGGATGAGTGTCTTTCGGTAAGTATGTTTTCATTACTTAAGACACTCTCAGCTATGGTTTGGCACTTTAGTATTAATATAAAGTTCTAAATATATGTATTGTACTTATATTTGCCATGAGTCAGGTTATGTATATTTCCTTTTGCAGACTAATCAGTTTCATATTTGGGAAAAAAATATATTTAGGGAAATATTTTTCTTATCTGGGGTATAGTCTTTTTTCAAATTGGGAGCGGCGGTTTACGGGTTAATATATTTATTAGAGTTGCGGCAGGGTCCAGGAGCGGCGGTTTAGGGGTTAATATCTTTATTTAGTTGCGGGGGGCTCCAGGAGTGGCGGTATAGGGGGTAGAACAGTATAGTATAGTGTGGGTGCTTAGTGACAGGCTAGCAAGAAAGCTGTGAATAAACCGATGAGAAGCGAGATCGATGACTGTTAGTTAACAACAGTCCGTTGCTCATCGCACCGTACTTGGTGCGCAACTTTTTGACAGCTTTCTTGATAAATTTGGCGAACGTATTCAGGTCCGCGGCGGCAATGTTAGGCGAGCTTAGGTGAGCGTATTGGGGCCGGCGAATGCAGGTAAGTAGACAGCTTGATAACTAGAGGCCTTTTTGTGTGCATCTGAGTGTGTGTGTGTCTGAGTGTTTGGATGTGTGTATGCCTGTGTTTTTGTGTTTGTGTGTGTCTGCTTTCTGGGGGGGGGGTGACACCATAACTTACCGCACCGGGTGATACCAACCCTAGTGACGCCACTGGTGGATAGAAACCCCCAAAAAAGAGATTTATTTGCTAAGATGTGATAGATATGATCACACTGATTGTTTTCTTATCATACATATATATTTATACACGTAACACAAGGAGTTAACTGTATTTAGTTTTTATTACTTTCACTGCTTATCATTACAAAATAATTATACAATAGTGAATTTATCTTATTTTTCTTATATTGTTTACAATGGCAGAATAGAACACCTTGCATTAAAGGATAGTTGTGGGTCATTTTAAAAAAAGTATTACTTTTCTGTTTATGTTACTGTAGCTGCCTGTATGGCACTTCTATATTCTCTCCCTGTATGCATAAATACACGTTTATACATCTTGATATAGATCTTAATGTTAGCAAATGCTTTATGTGTATTTATACAGAATCTCTCCCCTGTCTTCTTACATTGGCTATTGTCAGCCTCTTTACAACATTCACCTCAGACTTGCTCATGATTGTATGACACCATCTCCTATCCCCGTACTCAGAACTCTGTAACACTTTCTGTCCTTTTAACCATCAATATATAATAATCTGTAAATTCCTTTATAATGATCATTATTGCTTCAGACCTGCGGATGGGAGGAAAGCCTTAAACTCTCAAAACCTTGACTTCTCTTAAATGTATAGTTAGTTTGATAAAAAAGTATCATTGCTTAATGCAATACTTCTTATCTATCTATCTATCTATCTATCTATCTATCACTATCTATCTATCTATCTATCTATCTCTATCTATCTATCTATCTATCTATCTACCTATCTATATCTGTCTGTCCCACATAAAAAATGCCTTAGCAACTAAGTGTGCACAAATAATGTTGCACAGCTGAATATAACATAGTGAAGTGGAATCACAGTGAAAGCACAACATTGTGTATAAAATATACATATACTAGTGCTCCACTTTTATTTTAGGCCAACGTGCTCTATAGAAGACAATGAAAGATTTGATTAAAATGGGAAAAATCTCAGAGATTTCAAATCACATTTCTAACGGCTAGATTTAGAGTTTTGTCGGTAACGACCCGCGTAGCTAACGCTGGCTTTTTTCTGGCCGCACCTTTAAAATAACTCTGGTATTGAGAGTCCACAGAATGGCTGCGTTAGGCTCCAAAAAGGGAGCGTAGAGGCATATTTAACGCCACTCCAACTCTCGATACCAGAGTTGCTTACGGACGCGGCCAGCCTCAAAAACGTGCTCGTGCACGATTCCCCCATAGGAAACAATGGGGCCGTTTGAGCTGAAAAAAAACCTAACACCTGCAAAAAAGCCGCGTTCAGCTCCTAACGCAGCCCCATTGTTTCCTATGGGGAAACACTTCCTACGTCTGCACCTAACACCCTAACATGTACCCCGAGTCTAAACACCCCTAACCTTACACTTATTAACCCCTAATCTGCCGCCCCCGCTATCGCTGACCCCTGCATATTATTATTAACCCCTAATCTGCCGCTCCGTAAACCGCCGCTACTTACATTATCCCTATGTACCCCTAATCTGCTGCCCCTAACACCACCGACCCCTATGTTATATTTATTAACCCCTAATCTGCCCCCACAACATCGCCGCCAGCTACCTACAATAATTAACCCCTAATCTGCCGACTGCAAAGCGCCGCCACCTACGTTATCCTTATGTACCCCTAATCTGCTGCCCCTAACACCGCCGACCCCTATATTATATTTATTAACCTCTAATCTGCCCCCCACAACGTCGCCGCCAGCTACCTACAATAATTAACCCCTAATCTGCCGACCGGAGCTCACCGCTATTCTAATAAATTTTTTAACCCCTAAAGCTAATTCTAACCCTAACCCTAACACCCCCCTAAGTTAAATATAATTTTATTCTAACTAAATAAATTAACTCTTATTAAATAACTTATTCCTATTTAAAACTAAATACTTACCTGTAAAATATATCCTAATATAGCTACAATATAAATTATAATTACATTGTAGCTATTTTAGGATTAATATTTATTTTACAGGCAACTTTGTAATTATTTTAACCAGGTACAATAGCTATTAAATAGTTAAGAACTATTTAATAGTTACCTAGTTAAAATAAGTACAAAATTACCTGTAAAATAAATCCTAACCTAAGTTACAATTAAACCTAACACTATACTATCATTAAATTAATTAAATAAAATACCTACAATTACCTACAATTAAACCTAAAACTACACTATCAATAAATAAATTAAATACAATTCCTACAAATAAATACAATGAAATAAACTAACTAAAGTACAAAAAATAAAAAAGAACTAAGTTACAAAAAATAAAAAAATATTTACAAACATTAGAAATATATTACAACCATTTTAAACTAATTACACCTACTCTAAGCCCCCTAATAAAATAACAAAGCCCCCCAAAATAAAAAAATGCCCTACCCTATTCTAAATTACTAAAGTTCAAAGCTCTTTTACCTTACCAGCCCTTAAAAGGGCCCTTTGCGGGGCATGCCCCAAGAAGTTCAGCTCTTTTGCCTGTAAAAAAAACATACAATACCCCCCACCCAACATTACAACCCACCACCCACATACCCCTAATCTAACCCAAACCCCCCTTAAATAAACCTAACACTAAGCTCCTGAAGATCTCCCTACCTTGAGTCGTCTTCACCCAGCCGAGCCAAATTCTTCATCCAAGCGGAGCAAGAAGAGGTCCTCCATCCGGTAGAAGTCTTCATCCAAGCGGGGCAGAAGAGGTCTTCCATCCGATTGAAGTCTTCATCCAAGCGGCATCTTCTATCGTCATCCATCCGGAGCGGAGCGGCAGTATCCTGAAGACCTCCGACGCGGAACATCCATCCTGGCCGACGACTGAACGACGAATGACGGTTCCTTTAAATGACGTCATCCAAGATGGCGTCCCTCGAATTCCGATTGGCTGATAGGATTCTATCAGCCAATCGGAATTAAGGTAGGAAAATTCTGATTGGCTGATGGAGTCAGCCAATCAGAATCAAGTTCAATCCAATTGGCTGATCCAATCAGCCAATCAGATTGAGCTCGCATTCTATTGGCTGTTCCGATCAGCCAATAGAATGCGAGCTCAATCTGATTGGCTGAATGAATCAGCCAATCGGATTGAACTTGATTCTGATTGGCTGATTCCATCAGCCAATCAGAATTTTCCTACCTTAATTCCGATTGGCTGATAGAATCCTATCAGCCAATCGGAATTCGAGGGACGCCATCTTGGATGACGTCCCTTAAAGGAACCGTCATTCGTCGGGAAGTCGTCGTCGGAAGAAGATGGGTCCGCGGTGGATGTCTTCAAGATGGAGCCGGTCCTTATCGGATGAAGATAGAAGATGCCGCTTGGAAGAAGATGGTTGCCGGTCCGGAACTACTCTTCTTCCCGGATAGGATGAAGACTTTGGAGCCTCTTCTGGACTTCTTCAGCCGTCGGATGATGGATGTCTAGCCCCCGCTTGGGCTTAGATGAAGATATCGGAGCCAGGACAGATCGGTGATACCTGGTGAGGTGAAGACAAGGTAGGAAGATCTTCAGGGGCTTAGTGTTAGGTTTATTTAAAGGGGGTTTGGGTTAGATTAGGGGTATGTGGGTGGTGGGTTGTAATGTTGGGAGGGGTATTGTATGTGTTTTTTTACAGGAAAAAGAGCTGAATTTTTTGGGGCATGTCCCGCAAAGGGCCCTGTTCAGGGCTGGTAAGGTAAAAGAGCTTTGAACTTTAGTAATTTAGAATAGGGTAGGGCATTTTTTTATTTTGGGGGGCTTTGTTATTTTATTAGGGGGCTTAGAGTAGGTGTAATTAGTTTAAAATTGTTGTAATATTTTTCTTATGTTTGTAAATATTTTTTTATTTTTTGTAACTTAGTTCTTTTTTATTTTTTGTACTTTCGTTAGTTTATTTCATTGTAGTTATTTGTAGATATTGTATTTAATTAATTTATTGATAGTGTAGTGTTAGGTTTAATTGTAGGTAATTGTAGGTATTTTATTTAATTAATTTAATGATAGTATAGTGTTAGGTTTAATTGTAACTTAGGTTAGGATTTATTTTACGGGTAATTTTGTACTTATTTTAACTAGGTAACTATTAAATAGTTCTTAACTATTTAATAGCTATTGTACCTGGTTAAAATAATTACAAAGTTGCCTGTAAAATAAATATTAATCCTAAAATAGCTACAATGTAATTATAATTTATATTGTAGCTATATTAGGGTTTATTTTACAGGTAAGTATTTAGCTTTAAATAGGAATAATTTATTTAATAAGAGTTAATTTATTTAGTTAGAATAAAATTATATTTAACTTAGGGGGGTGTTAGGGTTAGGGTTAGAATTAGCTTTAGGGGTTAATAAATTTAATAGAGTAGCGGTGAGGTCCGCTCGGCAGATTAGGGGTTAATAAGTGTAGGCAGGTGGAGGCGACGTTGTGGGGGGCAGGTTAGGGGTTAATAAATATAATATAGGGGTCGGCGGTGTTAGGGGCAGCAGATTAGGGGTACATAAGGATAACGTAGGTGGCGGTCGGCAGATTAGGGGTTAAAAAAATTTAATCGAGTGTCGGCGATGTGGGGGGGCCTCGGTTTAGGGGTACATAGGTAGTTTATGGGTGTTAGTGTACTTTAGAGCACAGTAGTTAAGAGCTTTATGAACCGGCGTTAGCCCAGAAAGCTCTTAACTACTGACTTTTTTCTGCGGCTGGAGTTTTGTCGTTAGATTTCTAACGCTCACTTCAGACACGACTCTAAATACCGGAGTTAGAAAGATCCCATTGAAAGATAGGATACGCAATTGACGTAAGGGGATCTGCGGTATGGAAAAGTCGCGGCTGAAAAGTGAGCGTTAGACCCTTTTTTTAATGACTCCAAATACCGGCGGTAGCCTAAAACCAGCGTTAGGAGCCTCTAACGCTGGTTTTCACGGCTACCACCAAACTCTAAATCTAGGCCTATGTGATTTACTTACTAACCACTATTAACCCCTAAACAGCCACAAACTCAACAAAAAATCCCCCTGCAAAAAAATCCTTAATCGCTATTAATTCCTAAATTTCCACAACACCTTTCACAATAAATCATACTGCTAAATGTCATAATTGATATTAACCCATAAACTGCCACAAGCCCATCACAATAACCCGCTGCCAAAAACACCTAACCGCTATTTAACCCTAAACCACCAATTCCTCATAGTAATCACCCCCCCCAGCTGAAACCTCCTAACCACCACAACCCCCATCAAATTAATCTCTCTACTGCTGAATAACCCTAACTGCTATTAACCCCTAAATGCTTGTCCCAATCTAAAAAAATGCCTTGCTCTATTAACCCTTTAACTGCTGCACCTATTTCTAAAATATCCCTGCTATTAACCCCTTAACTTCAAGCCCCCTCTGCAAAACGCATTACTATTTACTCACTTATCAGCAGACCCCATCATTAATAATTTCCCTGCTAATAAGCCTAAAACTACCAAACTCCATCACAACATTTTCCTTGGTTAAAAACCCTTTAACCTCTGGAATCCTATCTTAAAAATGTCAAATCAATCAACAGAATTAATATTTCTTTCATGTAATTGGCAAGAGTCCATGAGCTAGTGACGTATGGGATATACAATCCTACCAGGAGGGGCAAAGTTTCCCAAACCTCAAAATGCCTATAAATACACCCCTCACCACACCCACAATTCAGTTTTACAAACTTTGCCTCCTATGGAGGTGGTGAAGTAAGTTTGTGCTCGATTTTCTATGTTGATATGCCCTTCTCAGCATTTTGAAGCCCGATTCCTCTCAGAGTACAGTGAATGTCAGAGGGATGTGAAGGGAGTATCACCTATTGAATGCAATGGTTTATCTTGCGGGAAATCTATTTCATAGGTTCTCTGTTATCGGTCGTAGAGATTCATCTCCTACCTCCCTTTTTCAGATCAACAATATTCTCTCATATTCCATTACCTCTACTCAGTGGCGGCTGGTGAATTTTTAGGATGGGGGTGCACAAGACCCTCCCCCTATTAGAAAGACACGCCCCTTTGAAAAACCACGCCCCTTTTAAAAACCACGCCCTTTAACAAGCCACACCCATTTTTAAAAGCCACACCCCTTAGTGAAAGTCACGCCCCTCAAATGGCCCCACCCATTTGAACCAGCGGTGTTTTTGGTCATCGTCTTCTTGAAATATCCAGCCCCGGCCTGGGGGTAACTTCAACTGAAGTTTGTGACTGATTCCTCAACATTATTCTCAAGTATCTGCTGATATTGAGTGGAATCCATGAGACTCTCAACAATCTTCCCAGTAGTACAGGTCTTTGGAGGTGGTCTGTGGGCTGTTTTTGACCGTTCTCACCATCCTTTGCCTTTGCCTCTGGCCCTCTCTGATATTTTACTTGCCCTGCCACTTCTGGCCTTAACAAGAACTGTGCCTGTGGTCTTCCATATCCTCACCATGCATTGCTCACTGTGTTCCTCATAGTGGACACAGAAATCTTAAATCTATGAATGCATACTCTTCAGTACAGCCATGTTCATGTGCGACAGTGCACAAATGGAGGAGCCTACACTACCTGCCCATGTCTAGTCTTAAAATATACATGATGGTGCTCAGTTAAATTATATAATAACATATATATATATTAACCAAATGATTAATTAAAGCTGCAAAATAATAAGAATGTTGAATGTACATTTATGAAAAATTATATTTTCCTGGATTTAAAGAACCTTCCACTTTATAGAGAAATACAACCACATTTAAATTACTGTTGCCCCAGCCCCCAGTGTTCGATTTTAGGCAATGCAGCCAAAGGCCTTGGCAACATGAAGATAAATACACCCACATTTTACTTTCTACAAAAGAAGATTATTTCTATTACACTAGTGCTTAATAATTAACTTCAACAGTAAAGATTAAAACAGAATGTTGATAACTCAAGTACAATTTTTGTAAATTAAGTCAATCCGCCTGTCTTTTTTTGAGGCAAATAAATCAATAACATTTTCGGTGAATGTAGGCATGTCATTGATCAATTGTTTTTCAATTGTGAGCATGGCTAGAGCAGTCAGTCTTTCCTCAGTCATGGTGCTCCTTAGAAATGTCTTAACTCGTTTTAAAGTTGAGAAACATCTCTCAGCCTCAGCAGTTGTCACGGGAATAGTCGAAATAATTTGCAACAGTTTGTAGGTCTCCGAGAAAGTACTGTCCAAGTTATTTTCTATTACAAACTGTAGAAGACTGATGGCACCATTCATATTTCGGAAATCTGGTCTTCTGTAAATTACTCCTAGTTCAGTTTTCAGCCGATCTTTCTGTAATGTGTGATAAACCGCTGATGTTTGTTCAAGAAGCTGATTTGGAAAATTTTTCTCGTAATCTGCAAATTTTTCCGCTTGGAGGAGAGAAACAGCCGAGTAGTGAGTTATAAAAGAAAATCTATCTTTTACTTGATTTGTGATATCATCGCATATCTCTTTAGCTGCCACAGTCTGAGCAATGTGAATATTTTCTCTCTTCCTTTTCCTAGATGTTTCCTCTGTTTCTGATATCGTCATGGTCACTGTGTCCATTCTTTCCCTTTCGTTCCATTGTCTGCTGGAAAGTGTTAATATGTTTTCGAATAAGTGCCGCATCTGTTTGTGTTTTCTGAAGTTGGTTGTATAACACATCTACATGTGGCATAATATTGTGAAAAACTGTAAGCCAAAACACGAATACCGAGTCTTGTAACATACGCTGAATAGCCCCCGCTTGATTTATAGCTATTTCTTTTTTCGATGTTGGCTCTATTTTTTCCATGCGTTCAATTAACTGTTCCCTGTTTTCAAAAACTGTATTGACGGTTCGACTCTTGAAATTCCACCTGGTGGCTGAACCATGAGGTATCCTTCTTCTAACAGTTTCATCTAGAATAGCTATCCTTTGTGGCGAGTTACTAAAAAAGTTAGTAATGTCACTTAGATTTGAAAAAAATACTCAAACTTGTTGATTTTGACTGCTTGCTTGGCTGACAATTAAATTGAGCTGATGTGCATAGCAATGCACAAAATGTGCATTCTTGTAGGTACGTTTAATTATAGCCTGAACACCTGCATGCTGACCACTCATCACGCTTGCACCGTCGTAACTCTGCGATATCAGTTTCTCTGGGTTGTCTATAACTTTTTCCAAAGTAGCTTGAATACACGTAGCTAAAGATTCTGCATCATGTCCAGCTGGATTAGTGAATTCCCAGAATCTCTCAACCGGTTGTCCGTTACCTATAATGTATCTAAAAACAACAACCAATTGGAAGGCAGATGAAACATCAGTAGTTTCATCTGCTATCACTGCTACAAAACTTGCATTTGAGATTTCCTTCTTTATTTGGTTCTGGCAAACATTAAGCATACAGTCTAATAAATCGTTTTGAATTTCTTTTGACGTTCCTTTAAAAACAGTAGCACTAGCGAGATGTTCTTTTAGAGATGCATCAAGCTCTGCTGAGAAGTTTATAAGACCTCTGAAAATGCCTGGATTTAATGAATCATCGCGTTCGTCATGTCCTCGAAGTGCAAGCTCAAATGCGCCGCAAAATAAAATACAATTAATTATTTTGGAAAGAACATAGCGATTTTTGGTTACTTGCTCATTACGTCTTTTAATATTCAAACGATATGCACTGTCAAGTTGTTGCCGAATATCAACCCTTCCTATCAAATTAAACTCTAATGTGGAGTTTAAATGTGATTGGGAGCAATTATGTTTATTGGTTTTTTTACTTAAATGTGATAAATCGGCGACCCCATAACTCACCCAGCTTGAATCCCCACTTTGTTTTGCAAACAGGAGACAATAA
Organism: Bombina bombina; assembly: GCF_027579735.1. Classification (NCBI taxonomy): domain Eukaryota; kingdom Metazoa; phylum Chordata; class Amphibia; order Anura; family Bombinatoridae; genus Bombina; species Bombina bombina. The sequence goes on from NC_069501.1 coordinate 566,700,262, forward strand.
AAACAAAAGAGCCTGTTAGATAATTCACAACCACAAATCCATGGATATTTATCATATACCTCGGGTTTGAATTCTCTTTTGTAATCTCTAGTTTTACATTTTGTCACCTGGGTAAGGTTAAGCATAGGTGTTGGCCTGAGCATTTTAATTTCCATTTTTCTTTCAATGGGCAACGTTGAAAAATGTAATTGCTTTAGCTCAGATACACTAATTTTACTAAGTGCCATCTTAACTGTTAGTTTACACACAAAGAACAGTCCTTTGCTCTTATCTAATATATAACTTGTAGGTAGGTAGCTCTGCAGCTGTTAGAAAATATACAACTTAATAGTTTAGTAGTTTGACGGTTGTTATCTAATATATAACTTGTAGGTAGGTAGCTCTGCAGCTGTTAGAAAATATACAACTTAATAGTTTAATAGTTTGGCGGTTGTTATGTAATATATAACTTGTAGGTAGGTAGCTCTGCAGCTGTTAGAAAATATACAACTTAATAGTTTAATAGTTTGGCGGTTGTTATGTAATATATAACTTGTAGGTAGGTAGGTAGCTCTGCTGCTCTGCAGCTGCTAGAAAATATACAACTCCACTTGAAAAGATAGTTTAATAGTTTGGCGGTTGTTATGTAATATATAACTTGTAGGTAGGTAGCTCTGCAGCTGTTAGAAAATATACAACTTAATAGTTTAATAGTTTGGCGGTTGTTATCTAATATATAACTTGTAGGTAGGTAGCTCTGCAGCTGTTAGAAAATATACAACTTAATAGTTTAATAGTTTGGCGGTTGTTATGTAATATATAACTTGTAGGTAGGTAGCTCTGCAGCTATTAGAAAATATACAACTCAACTTGCAGTAATAGTTTAATAGTTTGGCGGTTGTTATGTAATATATAAATTGTAGGTAGGTAGCTCTGCAGCTGTTAGAAAATATATTAAAAGTTTAATAGTTTTGTGGTTGTTATGTAATATATAACTTGTAGGTAGGTAGCTCTGCAGCTATTAGAAAATATACAACTCAACTTGCAGTAATAGTTTAATAGTTTGGCGGTTGTTATGTAATATATAGCTTGTAGGTAGGTAGCTCTGCAGCTATTAGAAAATATACAACTCAACTTGCAGTAATAGTTTAATAGTTTGGCGGTTGTTATGTAATATATAACTTGTAGGTAGGTAGCTCTGCAGCTATTAGAAAATATACAACTCAACTTGCAGTAATAGTTTAATAGTTTGGCGGTTGTTATGTAATATATAACTTGTAGGTAGGTAGCTCTGCAACTGTTAGAAAATATACAACTCAACTTGAAGTAATAGTTTAATAGTTTGGCGGTTGTTATGTAATATATAACTTGTAGGTAGGTAGCTCTGCAGCTGTTAGAAAATATATTAAAAGTTTAATAGTTTTGTGGTTGTTATGTAATATATAACTTGTAGGTAGGTAGCTCTGCAGCTATTAGAAAATATACAACTCAACTTGCAGTAATAGTTTAATAGTTTGGCGGTTGTTATGTAATATATAACTTGTAGGTAGGTAGCTCTGCAGCTATTAGAAAATATACAACTCAACTTGCAGTAATAGTTTAATAGTTTGGCAGTTGTTATGTAATATATAACTTGTAGGTACTTTATGTAGCTCTGCAGCTGTTAGAAAATCTACAACACTAGTAGGCAACGGCAAGTAGTTTTGCGGTGCTGGTTGTTATAAAATATATTGCAGGCAGCTGTTAGAAAATATCAACTACAACTAATAGGTAATATCTTATAATAATTATAATAATATAGCTCACTATATATAAAATATCAAATGTTAAATATGCCGGTTTACTGCCTAATTTTAGTATCAGCAGCAGCACAGCAGTTAACTGTTTTTTTTGTGAAAAAAAACTTTGTTCTTTTTTTTCAAAACTTCTAATTGCAATCTGCTAATTAATCTGCTAAAATACTTAAATTAAATGTATTAATGTTTAATGGTAAACCACCGTGACAGCCGTCAACGGTCAACAACTAGTAGTATCAAAAGCAGCACAGCAGTTAACTGCTTTTATTGTGAAAAAAACTTTGTTCTTTTTTTTTCAAAACTTCTAATTGCAATCTGCTAATTAATCTGCTAAAATACGTAAATTAAATGTATTAATGTTTAATGGTAAACCACCGTGACAGCCGTCAACGGTCAACAACTAGTAGTATCAAAAGCAGCACAGCAGTTAACTGCTTTTATTGTGAAAAAAAACTTTGTTCTTTTTTTTTCAAAACTTCTAATTGCAATCTGCTAATTAATCTGCTAAAATACTTAAATTAAATGTATTAATGTTTAATGGTAAACCACCGTGACAGCCGTCAACGGTCAACAACTAGTAGTATCAAAAGCAGCACAGCAGTTAACTGCTTTTATTGTGAAAAAAAACTTTGTTCTTTTTTTTTCAAAACTTCTAATTGCAATCTGCTAATTAATCTGCTAAAATACTTAAATTAAATGTATTAATGTTTAATGGTAAACCACCGTGACAGCCGTCAACGGTCAACAACTAGCTAGTAGTATCAAAAGCAGCACAGCAGTTAACTGCTTTTATTGTGAAAAAAAACTTTGTTCTTTTTTTTTCAAAACTTCTAATTGCAATCTGCTAATTAATCTGCTAAAATACTTAAATTAAATGTATTAATGTTTAATGGTAAACCACCGTGATAGCCGTCAACGGTCAACAACTAGTAGTATCAAAAGCAGCACAGCAGTTAACTGCTTTTATTGTGAAAAAAAACTTTGTTCTTTTTTTTTCAAAACTTCTAATTGCAATCTGCTAATTAATCTGCTAAAATACTTAAATTAAATGTATTAATGTTTAATGGTAAACCACCGTGACAGCCGTCAACGGTCAACAACTAGTAGTATCAAAAGCAGCACAGCAGTTAACTGCTTTTATTGTGAAAAAAAACTTTGTTCTTTTTTTTTTAAAACTTCTAATTGCAATCTGCTAATTAATCTGCTAAAATACTTAAATTAAATGTATTAATGTTTAATGGTAAACCACCGTGACAGCCGTCAACGGTCAACAACTAGTAGTATCAAAAGCAGCACAGCAGTTAACTGCTTTTATTGTGAAAAAAAACTTTGTTCTTTTTTTTTCAAAACTTCTAATTGCAATCTGCTAATTAATCTGCTAAAATACTTAAATTAAATGTATTAATGTTTAATGGTAAACCACCGTGACAGCCGTCAACGGTCAACAACTAGCTAGTAGTATCAAAAGCAGCACAGCAGTTAACTGCTTTTATTGTGAAAAAAAACTTTGTTCTTTTTTTTTCAAAACTTCTAATTGCAATCTGCTAATTAATCTGCTAAAATACTTAAATTAAATGTATTAATGTTTAATGGTAAACCACCGTGACAGCCGTCAACGGTCAACAACTAGTAGTATCAAAAGCAGCACAGCAGTTAACTGCTTTTATTGTGAAAAAAAACTTTGTTCTTTTTTTTTCAAAACTTCTAATTGCAATCTGCTAATTAATCTGCTAAAATACTTAAATTAAATGTATTAATGTTTAATGGTAAACCACCGTGACAGCCGTCAACGGTCAACAACTAGTAGTATCAAAAGCAGCACAGCAGTTAACTGCTTTTATTGTGAAAAAAAACTTTGTTCTTTTTTTTCAAAACTTCTAATTGCAATCTGCTAATTAATCTGCTAAAATACTTAAATTAAATGTATTAATGTTTAATGGTAAACAACCGTGACAGCCGTCAACGGTCAACAACTAGTAGTATCAAAAGCAGCACAGCAGTTAACTGCTTTTATTGTGAAAAAAAACTTTGTTCTTTTTTTTCAAAACTTCTAATTGCAATCTGCTAATTAATCTGCTAAAATACTTAAATTAAATGTATTAATGTTTAATGGTAAACCACCGTGACAGCCGTCAACGGTCAACAACTAGTAGTATCAAAAGCAGCACAGCAGTTAACTGCTTTTATTGTGAAAAAAAACTTTGTTCTTTTTTTTTCAAAACTTCTAAATGCAATCTGCTAATTAATCTGCTAAAATACTTAAATTAAATGTATTAATGTTTAATGGTAAACAACCGTGACAGCCGTCAACGGTCAACTAGTAGTACAGCACAGCACAGCAGTTAACTGCTTTCTGTATTTGTAATAAAAAAAAATATATATATATTTTTTGCAAAACTTCTAATCTGCTGACAAAAAATTTATTTTATTATTCCCAAATTACTCCACTAAACTTACTGACTAAAGCCAATTGTTTTAAGAGAGAACTCCCACTCTACCTAAGTACTCTAAATGTTAAGTTAAAACACTAAATTAACTTTTTTTTCTCACACACACTGGTGTCTGTCTCACTGACTCTCTAGTCTCTAATAGTAATCTCAACTCTGTTGTGTAAATTTAATTTAGTAATTTTAGTTAACTAACTAATATACAGTTAGTTTAAAATTTTAAACTAAACTAATAAGCTCAGCCTCAGCAGCTGCAGGCCTGAAACAAAATAAGGCCCACTGCCCACCCACTGTAACTAAGGCATCTTAAGCTAACTTAAACTATAGTATTCGCTGCTAAATTATTATATTTGTTAAACTTAGTAAAGAAACTTTTCTGTCAGGAGTCCTGGACTCAGTGTCAGCAACACCACGTCTGCAGCCAGCAAGGGCTGCCTAAATCGTTTTTTTTGAGGCAACTCAAGTTGTGAACAAAAGTAAACAGACTCAGAGCTCAGCAAACAAGGCTCCTATCCGCTCAACGGCTATCTCCTCTCTGAGATTTTCGTGCCGTTGAGGGGGAGGAGGCTTGTGGGGGCGGTCACGTGACGCTAGTAGCGTATCAGAGGCGAGACTCACCCATGACAGGCAGACTGGGAGGAGCCAGAGCACAGGCTGAAGTCAGCTCGCACACTTCAGCCTGTGCGAATAGGGCTCAATTACCAGTGCCGGGCTGGGAGGAGCAACGCCTGCACAGTGATACATAGAGATCACTGTGCAGGATAGGGTTTTGCTTGATCGCACGTGCGATCAGTGACTGTGAGTGACAGAGACTCAGAGAGGAGGAGACGCTAGTGACTCACTGACTGATGCGGTCTCACTTTCTACGCTGGTGACGTCAGCGTCGGTCCGCCTGGGTCCTAGCTCCCTCCTGCTTCAAGACTTAGACAGACTATGGGGTTATCATGGTGTGGTGTGTGTGGTACCGTACTGACACTGACTTCACACTGTACCCGGTGCTGAGGCAGCTAGTGGCTAACAAAAATAACAAAAAACACACACACACTAATAAAAAAAATAAAAAAAATAAAAAAATATTAAACAATTTTTTTTTTTGGCTGATTTTTTTTTTTTTTTTTTTGCCCCATTTTTTTTTTCTCCTTGCCCCCTGGGGGGTTCACGTGCGATTGTGCACAACTGGAGGAGCCTCCACTGCCTCTACTGATAACTGTTTCAGTACTGGTTTGGCTATCTGCTATATGTGGATGGGTGTCTTTCGGTAAGTATGTTTTCATTACTTAAGACACTCTCAGCTATGGTTTGGCACTTTATGTATTAATATAAAGTTCTAAATATATGTATTGTACTTATATTTGCCATGAGTCAGGTTATGTATATTTCCTTTTGCAGACTAATCAGTTTCATATTTGGGAAAAAAACATATTTAGGGAAATATTTTTCTTATCTGGGGTATAGTCTTTTTTCAAATTGACTGCTTTTTCATTAAATTTTCGCGGGCAAAATTAGGCTCGCAGGGCGCAAAATGCTGATGTTTATTGCGTCATTCTTGGCGTGAGAATTTTTTGGCGCGAAGGTACGTCTGGTGACGCAAATTCGTCATTTCCGGCCACTTAGTTGACGCCGAGTTCCTTGCACAAGGTTGCATCTGCAATGACGCGAGTGTGTCACCGGATGTTTGCGTTGTGCGTCATACTTGGCGCCAAATAATTTCATTATTTAAAAACCCCATTCCTATGTGCTTCTTGCCTTTTTCTATGTCAGAGGGCTATGCTGTTTGCATTTTTTCCCCATTCCTGAAACTGCCATATAAGGAAATTGATAATTTTGCTTTATATGTTTTTTTTCTCTTACATTTGCAAGATGTCTCCATCTGATCCTGTCTCAGAAACCACTGTTGGAACCCTGCTGCCTGATATCAGTTCTACCAAAGCTAAGTGTATCTGTTGTAAATTTGTGGAGATTATATCCCCAGCTGTGGTATGTAATAGTTGTCATGATAAGCTTTTACATGCAGAGAATGTGTCCATCAGTAATAGTACAATGCCTGTTGTCCCTTTAACATCTAATGTACATGATATCCCTGTAAATATAAAAGATTTTATTGCTGATGCAATTCAGAATGCTTTGTCTGCTATCCCGCCTTCTAATAAATGTAAAAGGTCTTTTAAAACTTCTCATAAAGTTGATGAAATTTCAAATGACTGACAACATACTGAATTATCCTCCTCTAATGAGGATCTATCTGATTCAGAAGATTCTACCTCAGATATTGACACTGACAAATCTACTTATTTTTTTAAAATGGAGTATATTCGTTCCTTGTTAAAAGAGGTGTTGATTACGTTGGATATTGAGGAAACTAGTCCTCTTGATACTAAAACTAGTAAACGTTTAAACTCTATTTCTGATATGATTTCTAAGGAATGGAATAGGCCTGGTACTTCTTTTATCCCTTCTTCAAGATTTAAAAAATTGTATCCTTTGCCAGCAGTAAGTTTGGAGTTTTGGGAAAAGATCCCCAGAGTTGATGGGGCTATTTCTACTCTTGCCAAATGTACTACTATTCATATGGAAGATAGTACTTCCTTTAAGGACCCTTTAGATAGGAAACTTGAATCTTATCTAAGGAATACTTATTTATATTCTGGCTATCTTTTCAGGCCTGCCATTTCAATGGCTGATGTTGCAGCTGCATCAACTTTTTGGTTGGAAAGTTTAGCGCAACAGGAAACAGATCCTGATTTGTCTAGCATTGTTCGCTTGCTTCAACATGCTAATCATTTTATCTGTGATGCAATTTTTGATATCATCAAAATTGATGTTAAATCTATGACTTTAGCTATTTTAGCTAGAAGAACTTTGTGGCTCAAATATTGGAATCCTGACATGGTATCTAAATCTAGATTACTACCTCTTTCTTTCCAAGGTAATAATTTATTTGGTTCTCAGTTGCAGGGCCGCCACTAGAAATTTTGGGGCCCCTGACTTAACCATTGATCAGGCCCCCCCCCCCCCCTCCTTTCACATGTGCAATTTTTGACCAAGTGACTAAAACGTATATGCACTTTATTCTTAAGTGTCTATTTAAACTTGGAAATGTTGTAAAGGTAGTAACATACAAACACACAGACACACTCATACACTGAAACACACACACACACTCACACATAAGGATTCACATATAGACACTCTAGCAGACACGCAAAGAAACACACTCAGACACAGACACCCAAACAGACACTTAGCACTTGTTTACATTGACCTGACAAGTAATGAGGTAAACTACAGTTTTGTAAAAAAAAAAAGGAGATTTAGAAAACAAAATATGGAGTTCTGATTATCTTTTTGTAAAGGAAGATGCCAACTAAATGATGACAACAGCATGCAGTGGCTGAAAGGAAGGGCCCTGAACTGCCTAAACAATAATTTAAAGGTTAAATGGTAGATTGGTGACTTCCGGAAAGGTCTCATTAGTCTCAAAGTCTGTAGAAAGATGTGAATAATCAGTAGTAAGGTCAAAATGTCCTAAAAAGGAACAGACAATGGACACACACACACAAACTCAAAATTGCACATACACCCAAGGAAACACCGACAGAGACAGCCTCAGAAAACACACAAAGACATACACACACACACACAGAGACATCCACAGAAAACACATAAAGACATACATACACACCCTCACTGAGACATCCACAGAAAATACACACCCTCACAGAGACATCCACAGAAAACACAGACATACATACACACACACACACACACACACACCCTCACAGAGACATCCACAGAAAACACAGACACACACAAACACCCACCCTCACAGAGGCATCCAGAGAAAATACACAAAGACAAACACACGCCCACCCTCACAGAGACACCCATAGAAAAAGCTCAAAGACATATGCACACACCCTCACAGATATCCACAGAAAATGCACAAAGACATACACACACACCCTCACAGAGATACCAACAGAAAAAAATACATACACACTCATAGAGACACAAACCAAAGCACAAATCCATAAATACAGACACCCATAGAAACACTCACAGGAGGAAACATTTATGCACCTTGCATCCCCTAAATCAACAGTGTGTGACATGCATGATTAAAAAAAAATGCAGAAATTAAGAGATCACTTTTTAAAGAATCATATTTGTAAATGTGCAAACAAAAATAGTTCTGTGAATTCAAAATTGTACATTAATGATCTGGGTAGATGGCTAGATGAAGAAAAGTACTTTTAAAAGGTTGACATATGTTTGTTTGATATTTTCCCCATTTTCCCCAACCAAGAGCACCACTTTAAATAGACACCTAGATTTAGAGTTCTGCGGTAGCCGTCAAAAGCAGCGTTAAGGGGTCCTAACGCTGCTTTTGGCCGCCCGCAGGTATTTAGAGTTGTGTAGGTAAAGGTGTACCGCTCACTTTCAAGCCGCGACTTTTCCATACCGCAGATCCCCTTACGCCAATTGCGTATCCTATCTTTTCAATGGGATCTTTCTAACGCTGGTATTTAGAGTCTTGGCTGAAGTGATCGGTAGAGCATCTACCGACAAGACGACTCCTAACGCCAAAAAAAGTCAGTAGTTAAGAGCTTTATGGGCTAACGCCGGTTTATAAAGCTCTTAACTACTGTGCTCTAAAGTACACTAACACCCATAAACTACCTATGTACCCCTAAACCGAGGTCCCCCCACATCGCCGACACTATAATAAAAATTTTTAACCCCTAATCTGCCGACCGCACACAGACGCCACCTACATTATCCCTATGAACCCCTAATCTGCTGCCCCTAACATCGCCGACACCTACATAATATTTATTAACCCCTAATCTGCCCCCCCCAACGTCACCGCTACCTAACTACACTTATTAACCCCTAATCTGCCGACCGGAACTCGCCGCCACTATAATAAATGTATTAACCCCTAAACCGCCGCACTCCCGCCTCACAAACACTATAATAAATTGTATTAACCCCTAATCTGCCCTCCCTAACATCGCCGCCACCTAACTTCAAGTATTAACCCCTAATCTGCCGACTGGACCTCGCCGCTACTCTAATAAATGTATTAACCCCTAAAGGTAAGTCTAACCCTAACCCTAACACCCCCCTAAATTAAATATAATGTTAATCTAACTAAATAAATTAAATCTTATTAACTAAAGTATTCCTATTTAAAACTAAATACTTACCTGTAAAATAAACCCTAATATAGCTACAATATAACAAATAATTATATTGTAGCTATTTTAGGATTTATATTTATTTTACAGGCAACTTTGTATTTATTTTAACTTGGTACAATAGCTATTAAATAGTTATTAACTATTTAATAGCTACCTAGTTAAAATAATTACAAAATTACCTGTAAAATAAATCCTAACCTAAGTTACAATTAAACCTAACACTACACTATCAATAAATTAATTAAATAAATTACCTACAATTACATACAATTAAATAAACTAAACTAAATTACAAAAAACAAACAAACACTAAATTACAAAAAATAAAAAAAGATTACAAGAATATTAGGCTAATTACACCTACTCTAATCCCCCTAATAAAATAAAAAAGCCCCCCAAAATAATAAAGGTCCCTACCCTATTCTAAATTAAAAAGTAACCAGCTCTTTTACCAGCCCTTAAAAGGGCTTTTTGCGGGGCATGCCCCAAAGTAATTAGCTCTTTTGCCTGTAAAAAAAAACACAATACCACCCCCCAACATTACAACCCACCACCCACATACCCCTACTCTAACCCAAACCCCCCTTAAATAAACCTAACACTACCCCCCTGAAGATCTCCCTACCTTGAGTCGTGTTCACCCAGCCGGGCCGAAGTCTTCATCCGATGGGGCAGAAGAGGACATCCAGACCGGCAGAAGTCTTCATCCTATCCGGGCAGAAGAGGACATCCGGACCGGCAGACATCTTCATCCAAGCGGCATCTTCTATCTTCATCCATCCGACGAGGAGCGGCTCCATCTTCAAGACCTCCGGTGTGGAACATCCTTCTTCCCCGACGACTAGACGATGAATGACGGTTCCTTTAAATGACGTCATCCAAGATGGCGTCCCTCGAATTCCGATTGGCTGATAGGATTCTATCAGCCAATCGGAATTAAGGTAGGAAAAATCTGATTGGCTGATTGAATCAGCCAATCAGATTCAAGTTCAATCCCATTGGATGATCCAATCAGCCAATCAGATTGAGCTTGCATTCTATTGGCTGTTCCTATCAGCCAATAGAATGCGAGCTCAATCTGATTGGCTGATTTAATCAGCCAATCAGATTTTTCCTACCTTAATTCCGATTGGCTGATAGAATCCTATCAGCCAATCGGAATTTGAGGGACGCCATCTTGGATGACATCATTTAAAGGAACCTTCATTCGGCGAGTAGGCGTTGGTGAAGAAGGATGGATCCGCGTCAGCTGGAAGAAGATGGCTCCGCTCTGGATGGATGAAGATAGAAGATGCCGCTTGGATAAAGATGTCTGCCGGTCCGGATGTCCTCTTCTGCCCGGATGGGATGAAGACTTCTGCCCGGCTGGGTGAACACGACTCAAGGTAGGGAGATCTTCAGGGGGGCTGGTAAAAGAGCTGGTTACTTTTTTAATTTAGAATAGGGTAGGGACCTTTACTATTTTGGGGGGCTTGTTTATTTTATTAGGGGGCTTAGAGTAGGTGTAATTAGCCTAATATTCTTGTAATCTTTTTTTATTTTTTGTAATTTAGTGTTTTGTTTTTTTTGTAATTTAGTTTATTTTATTTAATTGTATGTAATTGTAGGTAATTTATTTAATTCATTTATTGATAGTGTAGTGTTAGGTTTAATTGTAACTTAGGTTAGGATTTATTTTACAGGTGACTTTGTAATTATTTTAACTAGGTAGCTATTAAATAGTAAATAACTATTTAATAGCTATTGTACCTAGTCAAAATAAATACAAAGTTGCCTGTAAAATAAATATAAATCCTAAAATAGCTACAATATAATTATTCGTTATATTGTAGCTATATTAGGGTTTATTTTAAAGGTAAGTATTTAGTTTTAAATAGGAATACTTTAGTTAATAAGATTTAAATTATTTTGTTAGATTAAAATTATATTTAATTTAGGGGGGTGTTAGGGTTAGGGTTAGACTTAGCTTTAGGGGTTAATACATTTATTAGAGTAGCGACGAGGTCCGGTCGGCAGATTAGGGGTTAATACTTGAAGTTAGGTGGCGGCGATGTTAGGGAGGGCAGATTAGGGGTTAATACTATTTATTATAGGGTTTGCGAGGCGGGAGTGCGGCGGTTTAGGGGTTTATTATAGTGGCAGCGAGGTCCGGTCGGCAGATTAGGGGTTAATAAATGTAGGTAGGTGGCGGCGACGTTGGGGGGGGTAGATTAGGGGTTAATAAATATAATATAGGGGTCGGCGGTGTTTGGGGCAGCAGATTAGGGGTACATAGGTATAATGTAGGTTGCGGCAGTGGACGGAACGGCAGATTAGGGGTTAATAATATAATGCAGGTGTCAACGATAGCGGGGGCAGCAGATTAGGGGTTAATATGTGTAAGGTTAGGGGTGTTTAGACTCGGGGTTCATGTTAGGGTGTTAGGTGCAGACTTAGAGAGTGTTTCCCCATAGGAAACAATGGGGCTGCGTTGGGAGCTTAACGGTGCTTTTTTGCAGGTGTTAGGTTTTTTTTCATCCCAAACTGCCCCATTGTTTCCTATGGGGGAATCGTGCACGAGCACGTTTTGTCAGCTTACCGCTACCGTAAGCAACGCTGGTATTGAGGGTTGAAGTGGCGGTAAATTATGCTCAACTCTCCCTTTTTGGAGCCTAACGCAGCACCTCACACAACTCTAAATACCAGCGTTGTCTTAAGGGTGCGTTGGGAAAAAAAGCTGCGTTAGCTACGCGGGTCTTTACCGACAAAACTCTAAATCTAGGCGATAGTGTACAAATGTTCCCATCTGTCAGCTGTACTTGTGGATTTTGAAAATGCTGTACTCTCTATGGTCTTGGTGGAACCATAAGCTGTGATATTCTTACCATTAGATCTGGTTAAATGCAGGATTTAAGCTTGTTGGTATGCATTTCAAAATTAAGTCAGCTGTAGAGTAAACTGAACAGTTTTAAGTTAACCTGTCTCATTTCCAACACTGAGCAATCTTAGTCTGAGAGTATAACATGTTATGCAGATGTAAAAATATTAGATAAAATGCCTCCTTGTACCTGGAAAGTCCTTGCATAAAGGGGCAGTAAACTGGAATGTAATATATATCATTTGTGTATTGAGGAGGAAACATTTCTGCATGGTTTTAAATATAGAATTTCTACAGCATTGTCAAATAATCATAAATACACTGCTGCTAAAAAAATGTGTTTTTATGGACCCCTGGCCCCACCATACAACTACTACCACACTGAAGTTTACAATCTTAAATTGCACAAAGAAATAAAAAACATTTGCTAAGTAATTCCTACCTCCTCTGCAAATGAAAGTGATCAGCCGTCTGACTCAGGCACACACTCTACAAACAAAGTGCCAAGTCTGTCTCACACTGTGAATAGTGGTTTAGTGCACACTCAGAAATCCTCTCAAATGCTAATACTTTACTCCTTGTAATAACATTTCCCATGCTCAATTAGCACTCTGCTGTTTTTTTTTTTTAGTTCTTGCCTCATGGGGCCCTCTAGCCCATTGGGCCCCTGACAGGAGTCACCCCTGTCACCCCCTGATGGCGGCCCTGCTCAGTTGGATTCGATTATTTCAACTGTCACTGGGGGGAAGGGAGTTTTTTTGCCTCAGGATCAAAGACCTAAGGGTAAATCTAAAGCTTTTAACCGTTTTCGTTCCTTTCGACAAAATAAGGAACAGTAACCCAATCCTTCCCCCAAAGAATCTGGTTCCAATTGAAAACCTTCTTCAAGTTGGAATAAATCCAAGCCGATTAAGAAACCAAAGATAGCCCCCAAGTCTGCATGAAGGTGCGGCCCTCATTCCACCTCAGCTGGTAGGGGGCAGATTAAGATTCTTCCAAAGTATTTGGGCAGATTCTGTACAAAATCAATGGATTCAAAGTATTGTCTCTCAAGGGTACCGAATAGGATTTAGAGTAAAACCTCCTGTGAGAAAAATTTTTCTCTCATGCATCCCAGCAAATCCAGTAAAGGTTCTGGCTTTTCTGAAGTGTGTTTCAGACCTGGAGCTTTCAGGGGTAATCATACCAGTTCCGTTTCAGGAACAGGATCTGGGGTTTTATTCAAATCTATTCATTGTCCCAAAGAAAGAAAATTCATTCAGGCCAGTTCTGGATCTGAAAATTTGTGCCAAGTTTCAAAATGGTGACTATAAGGACTATTCTGCCTTTTGTCAAGGTCATATGTCCACGATAGACTTACAGGATGCATTTCTTCATATTTTGATTCATCCAGACCACTATCAGTTTCTGAGATTCTCTTTTTTAGACACGCATTACCAATTTGTCACTCTTCCATTTGGCCTAGCGACAGCTCCAAGAATCTTTTCAAAGGTTCTTGGTGCCCTACTCTCCGTAATCAGAGAACAGGGTACTGCGGTGTTTCCTTATTTGGACGATATCTTGGTACTAGCTTAGTCTTTACTTTCTGCAGAATCTCACACAAATCAACTAGTGTTTCTTCAAAGACATGGTTGGAGGATCAATTTACTAAAAAGTTCCTTGATTCCTCAGACAAGGGTCATCTTTTCATGTTTCCAGATAGATTCAGTGTCTATGACTCTGTCTCTAACAGACAAGAGATGATTAAAATTGGTTTCAGCTTGTCGGAACCTTCAGTCTCAATCATTCCCTTCAGTAGCTTTGTGCATGGAAGTTTTAGGTCTCATGACTGCAGCATCGGACACAATCCCCTTTGCTCGTTTTCATATGAGACCTCTCCAGCTTTGTATGCTGAATCAATGGTGCAGGGATTATACAAAGATATCACAATTAATATCCTTAAATCCCAATGTTCGACTCTCTCTGACTTGGTGGTTAGATCACCATTGTATAGTTCAAGGGGCCTCTTTTGTTCATCCATCCTGGACTGTGATCACAACAGATGCAAGTCTTTCAGGTTGGGGAGCTGTCTGGGGATCTCTGACAGCACAAGGGGTTTGGAAATCTCAAGAGGCGAGGTTACCAATCAAATTTTTAGAACTCCGTGCTATTTTCAAGTTTGGCCTCTGTTGAAGAGAGAACCGTTCATTTGTTTTCAGACAGACAATATCACAACTGTGGCATATGTCAATCATCAGGGTGGGACTCAAAGTCCCCAAGCTATGAAAGAAGTATCTTGGATACTTTCTTGGGCAGAATTCAGCTCCTATCTAATTTCTGCGGTTCATATCCCAGGTGTAGACGATTGGGAAGTGGATTATCTCAGCCATCAGACTTTACATCCGGGGGAGTGGTCGCTCCATCCAGATGTGTTTTTTCAGATTGTTCAGATGTGGGGTCTTCCAGAAATAGAGCTGATGGCTTCCCATCTAAACAAGAAACTTCCCAGGTACCTGCCCAGGTCCAGGGATCCTCAGGCGGAGACAGTGGATGAGTTAGCAGTTCCTTGGTGTTACCAACCTGCTTATATCTTCCCGCCTCTAGTTCTTCTTCCAAGAGTGATTTCCAAGATCATCATGGAACGATCCTTTGTGTGGCTGGTAGCTCCAGCATGGCCTCACAGGTTTTGGTATGCAGATCTTGTTCGGATGTCCAGTTGCCAACCTTGGCCACTTCCTTTAAGACCAGACCTTCTGTCTCAAGGTCCATTTTTCCATCAGTATCTCAAATCATTATATTTTAAGGTATGGAAATTGAACGCCTAGTGCTTAGTCATAGAGATTTCTCTGACTCAGTGATAAATACTATGTTACAGACTCGTAAATCTGTTTCTAGGAAGATTTATTATCAAGTTTGGAAGACTTATATTTCATGGTGTTCTTCTCATAAATTATCCTGGCATTCTTTTAGAATTCCTAGAATTTTACAGTTTCTTCAGGATGGTTTGGATAAAGGTTTGTCTGCAAATTCCTTGAAGGGACAAATCTCTGCTCTTTCTGTTTTATTTCACAGAAAGATTGCTAAGCTTCCTGATATTTAATGTTTTGTACAGGCTTTGATTCGTATAAAGCCTGTCATTAAATAAATCTCTCCTCCTCGGAGTCTTAATTTGGTTTTAAAGGGACAGTCTACACCAGAATTGTTATTGTTTTAAAAGATAGATAATCCATTTTTTACCCATTCCCCAGTTTTGCATAACCAACACAGTTATATTTATATATTTTTACCTCTGTGATTATCTTGTATCTAATAATCTGCAATCTGCCCCTTTATTTCAGTTATGGCTCCCACGTAACTTCACGTACATGAGCACAGTGTTATCTATATGAAAAACATGAACTAACACCCTCTAGTGGTGAAAACCTGTTAAAATGCATTCTTAAGAGGCGGTCTACAAGGTCTAAGAAATTAGCATTTGAACCTCCTAAGTTAAGCTTTCAACTAAGAATACCAAGAGAACAAAGAAAAATTGGTGATAAAAGTAAATTGGAAAATTGTTTAAAATTACATGCCCTATCTGATTCATTAAATTTTTTTTTTGACTAGACTGTCCCTTTAAAGGCTTTACAGGCTCCTCCGTTTGAGCCTATGCATTCTTTGGACATTAAACTACTTTCTTGGAAAGTGTTGTTCCTTTTGGCAATCTCTTCTGCTAGAAGAGTTTCCAAATTATCTGCTCTTTCTTGTGAATCTCCTTTTCTGATTTTCCATCAGGATAAGGCAGTTTTGCGGACTTCATTTAAATGTCTACCTAAAGTTGTGAATTCTAACAACATTAATAGAGAAATTGTTGTTCCTTCATTGTGTCCTAATCCTAAGAATTCTTTGGGGGAGATCCTTACATTCTTTGGATGTTGTAAGAGCTTTGAAATATTATGTTGAAGCTACTTAAGACTTCAGGAAGACTTCTAGTCTATTTGTTGCCTTTTCTGGTTCTAGGAAAGGGCAGAAGGCTTCTGCCATTTCTTTGGCATCTTGGTTAAAGCTTTTGATCATCAGGCTTATTTGGAGTCGGGTCAGGCCCCGCCTAAGAGAATTACAGCTCATTGTACTAGATCAGTCTCTACTTTGTGAGCTTTTAAGAATGAAGCTTAAGTTGATCAGATTTGCAAAGCAGCAACTTGGTCTTCTTTGCATACATTTACTAAATTCTACCGTTTTGATGTATTTGCTTCCTCGGAAGCAGTTTTTAGTAGAAAAGTTCTTCAGGCAGCGGTTTCAGTTTGATTACTCTGCTTATGTTTAAGTTTTTCCTTTTCATTTATGAGAATAAATTTATATTTTGTATTGTGGATTAATTTTTTCAGTGGAAAATGGCTATTTTTATCCCTCCCTCTCTAGTGACTCTTCTGTGGAGTTCCACATCTTGGGTATTACTATCCCATACGTCACTAGCTCATGGACTCTTGCCAATTACATGAAAGAAAAGATAATTTATGTAAGAACTTACCTTATAAATTAATTTCTTTCATATTGGCAAGAGTCCATTAGACCCACCCTTTTTATGGTGGTTATGATTTTTTTGTATAAAGCACAATTATTTCCAATTTCCTTTTTTGATGTTTTTACTCCTTTCTTTATCACCCCACTAGTTGGCTATTCATTAAACTGAATTGTGGGTGTGGTGAGGGGTATATCTATAGGCATTTTGAGGTTTGGGAAACTTTGCCCCTCCTGATAGGATTGTATATCCCATACGTCATTAGCTCATGGACTCTTGCCAATATGAAAGAAATGAATTTATCAGGTAAGTTCTTACATAAATTATGTTATTTTGTATTGGTTGGTTTAGCCAACCAGCTATGGGCAAGATTACAGATTGAGCGATATTCAGTATTTACAAGTTAAAAGTAAACTGTTTTCGGTTGCGCGCTAACCCAACATGCATAAAAAGCCAAACTTCCAATATTGCGCACATGATAAAGTATAACCCCATAGAAGTCAATAGAGCAAAAAAAGTGGGGAAAAAATACCCAACTTGAGTGCTAACCCGATTTTATATTCTCAAGTGCGCTAACCCGACATGAATATATGAATATTTCACATTCCAATGTTCTTTTAGTGCAAAATATATCTATACTTATATACATGATTATATATAGGTATAGATATTTGCATATATATATATATATATATATGTATATATATATATATATATATATAGGAATATATATTTAAACATACATAGAACATATTCCCTATGTGCAGAACATTGGAATGTGAAATATTTACAGTAAATACATAGTTAAAAACTTTATTAGATATGCATATTGTACAAATATGATTTTACATGTTTTCATCTACTTGACTGCAAAGGGCTCTACTGCACTTATATATAATGTCTATATATGTGTACATGTGTATTTATATGTGTATGTATATATATATATATATATATATATGTCTGTAAATACATATATTCACATATAAATACATACATATCTGTATGTATATATATATATATATATTTAGATATGCAGGGGCGTATTAAGGCATAGGCCAATGAGGCAGGTGCCTAGTGCGACAGATTTTGAGGGGCGGCACTTGCCGTGGCTGCACTGAATATGCGGCTAATCATTTAAAAAAAAAAAATAAACTTGAAAGTGTCACTTCATACACTCAGCCAATTGGATTTATTTGTTGTTTTTTGTTTTTTAACACTGGCGCATGCGCATGGCTTGAGGTGGCAACAGGGGTTAGGAGAAAAAGAAGGAGTCCAGTCAGTGGTGACAGAGACAGCCAGAGACTGATGTGGAGGACTGTCACTTAACTCAGGTAGGGGCGGGCTGAGTCCTGACAGTAGGTAGGAATTATCTCATTAGTGTGCTCTGTGACAGCAACATTTAATGCCTCCTCTGCTAGCGACATTAACATTTTGTTGCCTAATTATTAGGCAATAAAATATTAATGTTGCTAGCAGAGGAGGCATTAAGTGTTAGCTGCCTCACAGTGCTCACTAATGAGAGCGGGCTGGTAGGCTAGGGCTGACAAGGAGCGAGGACAGGAAAGTTACTGTCTGTAAGTGTAGACAGTGTAATGCCTGTTGAGCCAGCAGTCCCGCTTCCTTCTGCCTAATAGCATAGCCGTTTCCTCCCCCCCCCCCTTCCTGGCCCCCCAAGTGCTGTGCAGACATTGCTTTCACTGACAGCATCTGCACGCAGCCACGCAGCTCAAGACAGTAGCAGTGAACGGCACGCTGAAGACAGGGCATAGGACAGGATAATATTGCAGTGAATGTGGTAAGAGGGGATGTCATAGCAATCCCTTGTAAATCATGTGTGCTGCTGCAGGACAGGTCATAAATACCCCCACCCTCCTGCTCACAGCAGAAAGCTTTTTAAACCTCTTTGCTCCCAGAGGTGATGGGCTACTGCTGGAAATATTAGTTATGCTGTTTCTGTGACTGTGCATTGTATATATATATATATATATATATATATATATATATACATACATACATACATACAAGTCCTGGGGGTGAACATTTTCTAATCAAAAGTCAAATTATACCCTGACCCAAAAAATATTATGGCCTAAAAAAAGCCTAAAACCTAGGGGGGGGGGGGGGCAGCAGAATTTTGAGTGCCTAGGGCAGCACCAAACCTAAATACACCACTGTAGATATGTATATGTATGTATCTCTATGTTAGATCCCTTTGCCTGCCTTTTTTTCTAACACCTGAGACCTCATATATTTGAACCTTTGTAAATTTTTTGTGCAATATTTTTTAAAGAAGTTTTACTATGCACTTTTTTTTTTACTCTTCACCATGGAGCTGACAGTAGCTGAATGATAACTCTTCACAGAGAAGTTTCTCTGGTTAGCTGAAGACATTTGAGATAAAATATCTTCCTTTTTACATAGAGATGCTCAGGTGATATTTTCTTGCCAGCTTTCACAGTTATACTGCATCACTTTCAAGTGATTTAGCATACACCCATATGTCCCTTTAATGTAACTGTACCCCAGTAAAGCTTTGAGAGCAAAACAGTGTGCAATTAAGCCCACAGTAGATGCACCATTAGGATAGAGGCCCTGGCTATTTTTGCAAGCAAAAAAATTAAAAACTGCTCAGACGAACGTGATCTTATGTTTGCCTACCATTTATATTTACAAATCTGCAACAAAATAATGTGTGATAATATCAACAGTCTTCATACATGGTACACTAGAAGCAAACTTTATTCATATATCAGTAAAAAGTTACAGGGCACAGCAGGGGGGCTCAAGGGGGGAGCCTTAAACAAACAATCCAACGCGTTTCCTGCCCGTTTCCAATTTTTGTTGTTCAACTTTACATTTTCTATACCGGGAGCTTTGGGAGTGGCTCCTTACCTGTCAGCCAGGCGTCTCCACAGAGATTTGTTTTGCGGTGAACGACACACAGGTACATTTTTTCTTTGCCATGCTGGGACTTTGTTTGTACAGTTCTCGATACATTACACATTATTACTGCTGATGAATGTTATAGCATACCATTGCTTGTCACCGCTTTCACTCTGTCTGACTCTCTTTGATGCATGTTGCTTAGGAATGTTTACCATTAACATTTGACTCACGGATTATACATTGTATCTGTGTTTACTTTATCACAACACTAGCACAACACTAGCAACATTTTCTCAGCTTCCCGCCTTGCCAATAAGGTTGCAGATCCCCTTGTTTAACCATTACATAGTACACTAGGCTTGTGCAGGGTGTGCAATAAAATATGTAATAATTTTAACTGAAAAATGCATATAGTAAAAGCATAAAATAAAGATAACTCATACTTTACCAGTGCATTTACCTTTTCTCCATGTTGGGAAGCATTTGTTAATATATTGTCCAGCCACTGAAACTGATTTCCTGGATCTGACAAACTGGCTGTAGCGTTGTTAGAATCATAATACAAATTAGTGTTCAAGACAATGATTCGTCTTCCAGCTCCTATATTCACAATCTGTTCCGTGTAATATGCACCTGCCAGAGAAAAATGAGTTATATTCCAACAAGCTATTTAAATGAATGCACAAGACAAAAACCCATAGTACTTGTGTTAAAGATTCCTGTTGTGTGGTTTTGGGTAGTGCTTTCTACAGGTTTCCTAATCCAGTATATCAGAAATGGTGAAAAAAACGTGCACTAGATTCTCTGTGATGATATGAAAAAAACTCAGCAGATATTTTCATGGGTCGCTATGTTAATGGCCGTATCACACTCTAACCAGCATTATGTAGTAGTGGTGCACAATTGTCAGGTAACCAAAAGTGCTCCTTACAGCTGATCACAATGATCAGTCACAAATAAGCTTCAGACTTTAGCCACAGCAATTATATCAGTGATATCATAGAGGCATCATTGTTTCTGCTCATTAACCCTCACAGTATCCTCCCCCACTGCAATAATCAAACCACATTGACCACAATGACAAGCTTTCCTATAAGTGACCCTCCCTACCACAGTACCCAAGGAATAACTTCCATGCAGCCCCCAATGCAAACAACTCTTACAACCAATGGATTCATCCATATGACCCTCTCACTGCAAACCCCAGCACCTAAGTAACAATCAGTTGATTTTTCTCCACAAAAAAAGAAAACACTCAATAAAATAATAATAAAAAAAATCCCTTAAGCGCCTTCACTTCACTAGACTAATCAGTAATGATTTAAATTATAACAGAAACAAGAGGGAAAACTGGATTAGGCCTAGATCAACAGGCAAAATGAAGGGTGCAAGGGATTCTGTTCTTGTGACTGCTAGAGGCTGAAAGGGGATTTCTTCCTTTTTTTATTTTTCAGTGGGGGATCAAGGGGAGCTTTAGTTGTTGAGGTATCTCTTAAAGGGACAGTAAACACTATGGGATTTTTATACGAACTGCTTAAAGTAATAGTAAATACTAGTGTTTGAAACACTAGGATTCACCACTGCTACAAATAAACAGGACTTTCAGTCATGAAGTATAAGATACTTCATGCAGAAAGTTCCTTAATTTGCCTGCAGCGTATGCCACACTGAGCACCTCAGGACAGCCGCAGCAGAACACTATTTTTACAATGAGGTGAGGTTTCTACCTCTTAGCCAATAGCCGTGCAGCCCAGTTGGCATTATGCTGTATGGCTAGCACGCTATTGCCTAACATCACCTCACTGATAAAATAGCATTTTTGTGGGTGGCTTGAGGCATATGCTACAGGCAAATAAAGAAGCTTTCAGCATGAAGTATTTTATACTTCATGACTGATAGTCCCCTTTATTTGTAGCACTGGTAAATCCTAGCGTTTAAAAAATTCTAGGATTTACCATTACTTTAATTATGTGTAGTAAAATAAAAACTTTGAAATAAACTTTAATTATTAATTTTGCACCCCTTTTCTGTAGCTTAAGTCTGAAAATAAAGAGCTTTTAAATTCTGATAGATGATGGAGCACATGACAGTATTCACAAGCCTATCCCTGTCACATATCTGTCCCTGATTAGCTTCAACAGAGATAAAATTAAAACAGCAAATCAACAGTGATTTTCCTAACATAATGACTGGCTCCTCCAAATAAGGCAAGCATTGAGTAGAGATGGGTTCTTAAAAAACAATTGCAGCAAACCAGGTGTTATTGCAAAACATGTTTCCACTCACCCACTATGTTAATTTAGCAATCATCATATAATTAATAAATAAGAAGACCTCATTTACATACATTCTATATTAGCTGATCAACATCTATATTCCAAACTAATACATTTTGGAGAGCTAATTATTAGCTGCATAATTACTTAGAGGTGTTTGGTTGTGCTCAAGTGGAATTTGATAGCTGTTGGATTGTTGTATCTATATTATAACCTTCTTGCTATCATTGGTGGATCACACAAGTTCTGGTGCTTTGTTTTCAGGTGTTGAGTTCAGCACTAATTTGATTTGTATGTATACAGTTGTTTCTGCATAATATATACACACATACTGTATATATATATATATATATATATATATATATCCTTATTTAAGATTATTTTTAAAGTCCTCTTATCTAGGTGCAGGTTTGCTTCAAGGGTCCTGTAACTCCGTCCATACAAGTTTCCAAAAAAGCAAAGTAGCAACAGCGCCGTTTCTTTGCTAAGAGTTTATTTTTATAATAGTGACATAAGAATAAAAGCAAACAGCTACATTTCGGGCTTACATGGCCCTTAATCATGCTATACTATACTGGTATCTACCTCTTTATATAGCACCTGTGTGTTAATCATTAACTCTTACTTGGTCAATTTACATGAAATTACACATTTCTTTTACATTGCTGTCATCTAGTGGTCACAAAACGAACTGTGCATATATATATATATATATATATATATATATATATATATATACACATAAGAGATTATAATTTAAATATTAATTTACATTACTATACTATATAAAAATATTTAATATTCAAATGATAAAAATAAAATATACCTAAGCAAAAAAATATTTTATAAAAAGAAGTGTAAATCATAATCTCTGTTTAAACCCATAGGATGTAGAATCCCTAGGTGCTGGATCCACCAAACTTCCCTTTTCCTAAGCATTAACTCTCTATTTCAACCTCTTCTATATTTTGGAATATGATCAATAATTTGAAATCTGGGTTCCAAAATATTTATAGTGACAAATTTCTGTTATCTTAAAAAACCCATTGGTACCTATTAAGTAAATTTTAATCCAAATATAGGTGAGTTCTTGACCCCCCCCATGCGCTCATATAAAAGGGTTAAAAATATCAAGGATATGTTAGTTAGGGCTGATGTTGACAGTAATAAAGAAGAGAGAGTGAATTATTTAACAACATCAAAAAGGTTCTTATCCCTGCCTACATTGCGCTCAATGTAACTCCATGATTAAAGGTAGATATTTTGCACCGATTCACAATAGAATAAAGAGAAAAATAATGGGTTATACACACTTGACACTGTTGTATATTTTTTAAAATGCCCTTGTGGGAGGGGATGTTGGGGAGACTACACACCCCATTAGGGATACAATAAGTGCCTAAAAATTGTCTATAAGAGGTAGAGATATGTCACTGCCAGTGTCTGCCCATTTCACTATAGCAGAGCATTCAGTTAGCCAGCTAAGATTCCAGATTATTGATCAAATTCCAAAACCTTGAAGGGGTGGAAATAGAGAGTTAATGCTTAGCAAAAGGGAGCTTTGGTAGATCTAGCACCTAGGGACTTGACATCCTATGGGTTTAAACAGAGATTATGATTTACACTTGTTATATATTGATTAGGTATATTTTAGTTTTTTAATTTTAATATTACATGTTTTTGGAATAAAGTAATGTAAATGAATATTTAAATTATAATCTCATTGTTTTTTTAATGTATATATATATATATATGCAATACTTTTTATTTCCACTAAACGGCATCAATGTATAAGAAATGTGTAATCTCATGCAAATTGACCAAGTAAGAGTTAATGATTAACACACAGGTGCTATATAAAGAGGTAGATACCAGTATACTATAGCATGATTAAGGGCCATGTAGGCCCAAAAAGTACCTGTTTCTCTTTTTTTGTAGTGACATAAGATTTTTTTTTATTATTATTTTTTTTTTACACAGTGTATAAAAATATTTAATAGAGATGTGCATTCTAAAGTTTTGTGAACCTCCTAATGCCGCTCAGATATTTTTGTTGCCAAATTCATTAATTAATCTTTGCCAATTCAAAATTTTGCATCTTTGCACAAGAATGAATTTGACATGAGGGGCTGCAATCTTCCACATGGTTCATGAAACCTCCAAATGCACATCTCTAATATTTAAAAGGTTTAAATGTCAATGATGCTAACTGCTGGGCAGCACCAGGAAATGTAAAACTATTTATTATTGAAACTATTAAAAGAAAATATTTGCAAAAATACAATGTGTTTTGTCAGTTTATTTCCTTGATAACCAGTGTATTGTTTTTAACTACTTTCAGACGTCTTAGCAAATTCAGACCAAAACATTAAAAATACTGCAGAAAAATAGTTTCAGACCATACCTTTCTGAAAGTTAATTAAAGATTCATTGTTCAGCCAAGGGCTCCATAATTCTGAAATGCGGTTGTAAATGGAGTTATTGTGTGGTGGAAGCTGATTTTTGGGATGAAAATCATGGTTTCCTAAAGCAGAATAAACTTTGGTTGCTGGAGAAAAAAAAATTAAAGTGTTTAGTAAACAAGTTAAATATTTCCAGCCTATATTCCTCACAGCAAGACAGAGTTCTTGTATGCTTTCCATAGAGCTTATTCAAATTACTAGTGAATCATTTGTTAAAGATAACACACATTAGTGAGATATATATCAGTGGCGTCACTAGGGTTGGTGTCACCCGGTGCGGTAAGTTATGGTGTCACCCCCCCCCCCCCCCAGAAAGCAGACACACACAAAAACACAGGCAAACACACATACAAACACTCAGACACACTTAAAACATACTCAGATGCACACACAAACACTCGGAAACACACTCAGACACACACACAAAAACACACACACAAAAACACTGAGACACACACACACAAAAACTCAGACACACACTTACAAAATATGTAAACTGCACTGCATTAATTATAAAGCGCATGCCTAGAGCGGCTCCCTGGCTCAGCAGAGCATCAAATGAAAGATAAACAGAGCACTAAAGAAAAGTTTTAGGCGCAAACTATGAAAATTCTGCTCTCTGACTCTGTTCCAAGCCTGTCAGTGCACAGCCTACCGCTTCTTATGGCCAATCACCTCTGCACTCTGCCCACCCCCAGACCCCCGCCCGCCCTCCTACCTGTTCAGTGTGCACTTAGTGTACCGTAACCGTAATGGTCTGGTGGGCATCATACGTGGCTCCTTCACTTTAAAGACAGTGTCAAACAGTCATGCAGTCAGGTGCCAGGCATCCCCTCATGATTTGCCAGTTCCCGTTTAGAGAGACAGCACAGCAGTGAGTGACTCCACTGCTTCACATGTCACTGAGCAGTGAGCACAGATAGGCAGGCAGGTTTAGGCTAGCAGTGCAACTTTGCAAGCCCCAGGGCATGCCCACAACATTCATAGGGAAATTGGGCAGGGGAAAAGCAAAGTACAGACAAAACTATTTGTTGAAATTGCAGCACTGGCTCAAGGGGCAAAAAAATTGTGTGTCTACATCTTCCCCAGTCCCACCAATGTTCACAAATGCCAGCCCCTCTAATAAAAAAAAAATCTATGCATCTCAACATTGTATTTCTTTGAATTTCAATAAAATTAAAAAAAAAAAAAAAAAAAAAAAAAAAAAAAAAATTTTTTTTTTTTTTTGGTGTCACCCCCTGGAGGGTGTCACCCGGGTGCGGCCCGCCCCCCCCGCCCCCCCCTAGTGACGCCACTGATATATATAGTTCTCCAATTCATTAGTGAATTTAGGCTTCTGAATAATTACATAATTAAAAGTAGAAATACATTTGCAATTATATTCACCACAACTCCCTAAGTGGTTGCATCCTGTCTATCTGTTCAATCAGAAGCCCATACTCTGAGGGAGAATTGACAGCTCTAGGCTCCACTTCTTAAATTGACATGTAAGTTATTTTTTATAGATACATACTATAATACAAATTAAAGGAATACCAAACCCATTTTTTTTCTTTCATGATTCAGATAGAGAATGCAATTTTAAGCAACTTTCTTATTTATTGCTATTATCAATAGCCCGTTTTTGGTTCAAGACCTGGGTAGCGCTTGCTGATTGGTGCTACTCTTGAAAAAGGGAAACAGGGCTGATCCAGGAAGCTATAGACTAGTTAGTCTGGCATCAGTAGTGGGGAAGATACCTGAAGGGATTATATTGATAAGTATATTTGTGTAAACAAGATTATGGCATCTATTTATCAAGCCATCATCCGCAAATATGCTGGAATTCCGCAGCGTATTTGTGGCGAGCCTGATTCCCCTTAGTTATCAAACCCTACAAACCGGCAAAAGTAGAATATAGTGACGTAACATACGATCCGCCGGACTCAGTCCGACACAGATCGATGTTTACATCACTACAGATGTTCTGGATGCAAATTCGGCACAATCTGACTACTTTTGCTAGTTATCAAATTTCTACCAGGTACGCTCGCCACTATTCCGGCCCAGCGTACCTGGTTTTCAATCCGCCGCCCTGGAGGCAGCGGATGCCATAGGAATCAATGGGAGTCTGAAAGCAGCGAAAGCTTATGTTTGCTGATGCCCGATATCCCATTGATTCCTATGGGAACGTTTACACCTAACACCCTAACATGTACCCCGAGTCTAAACACCCATAATCTGCCCCCCCCTACACCGCCGCCACCTACATTATACTTATTAACCCCTAATCTTCCGCCCTGACACCGCCGCCACCTACATTATACTTATTAACCCCTAATCTGCCCCCCCTACACCGCCGCTCACAGACCCCGCCGCAACTAAATAAAGTGTTTAACCCCTAAACCGCCGCACCCGGAGCCCACCGCCACCTACATTATACTTATTAACCCTTAATCTGCCGTCGCCTCCACTATATTAAATTTATTAACCCCTAAACCTAAGTCTAACCCTAACACCCCCTAACTTAAATATAATTTAAATAAATCTAAATAAATATTACTATCATTAAATAAATTATTCCTATTTAAAACTAAATACTTACCTGTAAAATAAACCCTAAGATAGCTACAATATAACTAATAGTTACAGTTGTAGCTAGCTTAGGGTTTATTTTTATTTTACAGACAACTTTGTATTTATTTTAACTAGGTACAATAGTTATTAAATAGTTATTAACTATTTAATAACTTCCTAGTTAAAATAAATACAAATATACCTGTAAAATAAAACCTAACCTAAGTTACAATTACCCCTAACACTACACTATAATTAAATAAATTAACTAAACTAAATACAATTAAATAAAATTATCTAAAGTACAAAAAAAACCCAAACACTAAATTACAGAAAATAAAAAACAAATTACAAGATTTTTAAACTAATTAACCTAATCTAATCCCCCTAACAAAATAAAAAAGCCCCCCCCAAAATAAAAAAACCCTACCCTACACTAAATTACAAATAGCCCTTAAAAGGGGCTTTTGTGGGGCATTGCCCCAAAGTAATCAGCTCTTTTACCTGTAAAAAAAATTACAACCCCCCAACATTAAAACCCACCATCCACACAACCAACCCTACTCTAAAACCCACCCAATCCCCCCTTAAAATACCTCACACTAACCCCTTGAAGATCACCCTACCTTGAGAAGTCTTCACCCAACCGGGCTGAAGTCCTCAACGAAGCTGGCAGAAGTGGTCCTCCAGACGGGCAGAAGTGGTCCTCCAGATGGGCAGAAGTCTTCATCCAGATGGCATCTTCTATCTTCATCCATCCGGCGCGGAGCGGCTCCATCTTCAAGACATCCAACGCGGAGCATCCTCTTCTGACAACGTCTTCTTGAACAATGACGGTTCCTTTAAGTGACGTCATCCAAGATCGGAATTAAGGTAGGAAAAATCCTATTGGCTGATGCAATCAGATAATAGGATTGAAGTTCAATCCTATTGGCTGATCCAATCAGCCAATAGGATTGAGCTTGCATTCTATTGGCTGATTGGAACAGCCAATATAATGCGAGCTCAATCCTATTGGCTGATTGGATCAGCCAATAGGATTGAACTTCAATCCTATTGGCTGATTGCTTTAGCCAATAGGATTTTTCCTTCCTTAATTCCGATTGGCTGATAGAATTCTATCAGCCAATCGGAATTGAAGGGACGCCATCTTGGATGACGTCACTTAAAGGAACCGTCATTGTTCAAGAAGACGTTGTCAGAAGAGGATGCTCTGCGTCGGATGTCTTGAAGATGGAGCCACTCCGCGCCAGATGGATGAAGATAGAAGATGCCATCTGGATGAAGACTTCTGCCTGTCTGGAGGACCACTTCTGCCGGCTTCGTTGAGGACTTCGGCCCGGTTGGGTGAAGACTTCTCAAGGGAGGGTAAAAGAGCTGATTACTTTGGGGCAATGCCCCGCAAAAGGCCCTTTTAAGGGCTATTTGTAATTTAGTGTAGGGTAGCTCTTTTTATTTTGGGGGGGCTTTTTATTTTGTTAGGGGGTTAGATTAGGTGTAATTAGTTAAAAAATCTTGTAATTTGCTTTTTATTTTCTGTAATTTAGTGTTTTTTTGTACTTTAGATAATTTTATTTAATTGTATTTAGTTTAGGGAATGTATTTAATTATAGTGTAGTGTTAGGTGTAATTGTAACTTAGGTTAGGTTTTATTTTACAGGTATATTTGTATTTATTTTAACTAGGAAGTTATGAAATAGTTAATAACTATTTAATAACTATTGTACATAGTTAAAATAAATACAAAGTTGCCTGTAAAATAAAAATGAACCCTAAGCTAGCTACAATGTAACTATTAGTTATATTGTAGCTATCTTAGGGTTTATTTTACAGGTAAGTATTTAGTTTTAAATAGGAATAATTTATTTAATGATAGTAATATTTATTTAGATTTATTTAAATTATATTTAAGTTAGAGGGTGTTAGGGTTAGGGTTAGACTTAGGTTTAGGGGTTAATAAATTTAATATAGTGGCGGCGACAGATTAGGGGATAATAAATGTAGGTAGGTGGCGGCGGTGTAGGGGTACAGATTAGGGGTTAATAAGTATAATGTAGGTGGCGGCGGTGTAGGGGGGCAGATTAGGGGTTAATAAATATAATGTAGGTGGCGGCGGTGTAGGGGACGGAAGATTAGGGGTTAATAAGTATAATGTAGGTGGCGGTGGGCTCCGGGAGCGGCAGTTTAGGGGTTAAACAGTTTATTTAGTTGCGGCGGGGTTCATGAGCAGCGGTTTAGGGGTTAATACATTTATTAGAGTTGCGGTGGGCT
Source organism: Bombina bombina (assembly GCF_027579735.1). NCBI lineage: Eukaryota > Metazoa > Chordata > Amphibia > Anura > Bombinatoridae > Bombina > Bombina bombina. Next base: position 566,729,479 of record NC_069501.1, read on the forward strand.
CCGGGAGCGGCGCTATAGGGGGTAAACAGTATAGTATAGTGTGGGTGTTTAGTGACAGGGTACCAAGAAAGCTGTAAAAAAGCCAAAGAGCAGCGAGATCGATGACTGTGCGCGTTTTTTTGACAGCTTTTTTAATAATTTTGGAGAACGTATTCAGGTCAGCGACAGCGATGTTAGGCAATCTTAGGCGAGCGTATTGGTGCCGTCGAATGCAAGTAAGTTGACGGCTTGATAAATAGATGCCTATGAGTTCAAATCAGCATGGTTTTATAAGAAATAGATCACTTCAAATTAATCTAATTAGATTCTACAAGGAAGTAAGTAAATATATAGATAAAGGGGAATCAGTTTATGTGATATACTTAGATTTTGCAAAGGTGTTTGATACAGTGCCACATGAGAGATTAATGTACACAATTAAGGGACTGGGAATAGCTGAAAATGTTAGCTCATGGATAAATAACTGGATAAAACACAGTGAGCAACAAGTAGTAGTGAATGGATCATACTCAGATTGGACAAAGGTAATCAGTGGAGCCCCCAGGGATCAGTACTGGGTCCTGTTCTTTTTAATATTTTTATTAATTACTTGGAGCAAAAATTAAATAGCAACATCTCTATTTTTGCAGATGATACAAAGTTGTGTAAGGTCATTAGGTCAGAGCAGGATGAACTTGCGTTAGAAGGGGATCTGCAAAAATTAGAAGTATGGACAGGCAAATGGAAAATTATATTTAATACGGGAAAATGCAAGGTTCTATATTTTGGAAGTAAAAATAAGCCGGCAATAGATAACAAGCTAAATATGGGTGCACAATGCAGACAGCGGCTTCTAAGGCTACTACGATACTAGCATGTATTAAAAAAGGCATTGATTCAAGGGAGGAAAGCATAATCCTATCACTATATAAATCCCTGGTAAGACCTCACCTTGAGTATGGAGTGCAGTTCTGTAATCAATCTTAAAAACCTAGAAAGAGTTCAGAGAAGGGCCACAAAGCTAATAAGGTGAATGTAGAATTTGAGCTATGAAGAGAGGCTAGCCAAACTGGGTCTGTTTTTTCTAGAAAAAGGCACTGGAGAGGTGATATCATTACTTTATGTAACTATAGTCAAGTCCCATGTACAGAGATGGCAGAAGCTCTGTTTATTCCAAGAAAATTGTTTGCGACAAGTGGTCACAATTTAAGGCTGGAGGAAAGGAGATTAAGGGGCCGATACGCTGTTGGCATTTATCATTGCACAAGCAGTTCTTGTGAACTGCTTGTGCAATGCCGCCCCCTGCAGATTCGTGGCCAATCCACTAGCAGGGGGTGTCAATCAGCCCTATCGTATGAGATCGGACAAATTGATGTTTGCAGTCTCAAAGCAGGCGGACCAGTTAAGGAGCAGTGGTCTTAAGACCGCTGCTTCATAGCTGCTGTTTCCGGCGAGCCTGAAGGCTTGCGCGGAAACAGGGGCATTAGGGACCATTCAGCCCTTGATAAATCGGCCCCTAAATCTCCTGCAACGGAAATATTTTTCACTGTAAGAGCAATAAAATTGTAGAACTGATTACCAAAGGAGGTAGTGAATGCCAATACCTTAGATACATTTTAAAATGGTTTGGATAAATTACTTGCTAGAAACAGAATTCAGGGATATGATTGCTTGTGTTAAATGGGTCACCTTTTAATGGAATTAATTTAATCTCAACTGGAGCTTTTTTGTAAGTATTAGATTTGTATAGGTTGAATTTGATGGACTTCTGTCTTTTTTCAACCTCATCTATTATGTCACATTATTTTCACAATTCCTGCATGGAAATTGAAAAAAAAAAAAAAAACCGACTTAAAATGATAAATAGACTGATAAGCACAACACCTACACGTTTTATACCTTCTTTAAGTAAAACCTTTTTTAATTGCAAAAAAAATAAAATTCCATTAATGGACTTTTAGAGGTAATTTGTTTTCTGGGTGTATTCCCTTTTTTCTTTAGATACTAATTTTCTTCACACCAAACATTTTAATGCATATATAGGATGGGTACCTTTAAGGCGACTGATTAACAAGAGCTTTAATAATTAAAGGGACCGTAAATAAGCAGATCATGCTTCCAATTTTAAACAACTGTACAATTTACTCTAGGTAGGCTGATAGGAGCTTAGGAGCGTGCATGTGTCTTTAGCATTTAATGGCAGCAGTTTTTCAACTGTGTAGAATATTACTATAAAAAATTAGCAAACACAGCTGCCATATGGCTAAAGATACATGCATGCTCCTGAACTCTCCTTAAGAAAGAACACAGCTAAACTGATAATATAAGTATAATTGGAAGGTTGTTTAAAATGTCAAGATCTATCCTATACATTTAAGTTTCATTTTTACTTTACTGCCCCTTTAACACTCAGCTGTTCTTGCTAAAATGTATCCTTCTATAAATTAAGAATCGTATTATTAATAGCCTTTTAAAAACCATGAAATAGTAGAATTATGTAAGAGGGGAAGTTTGAATTTGTTTGATCTGACTGTTTTGAAAACTGTTTAACCTTTATAATAAACTATTAGTATTACTAAGGAAGAGGAGTTGTAGGGAAAAGATGTACAGAGATAGACAGCAATAGGAAAAGGTTATATGGAAATATACTATGTAATATATGTACAGAGGAGGAGTTATAGGGAGAGGTTACATGAGGAGATTACATGTATAGGGTGAGGTTATAGATAGGTATTATAGATCTAAAATATAAATTTACAAAGAAAGACTCTATGAACTAAATATGTATAGTTTAGAGGAGAGAAGGGAAAGAGGTGACATGATAGAAACCTTCAAATATGTGAAGGGACTTAATAAAGTGGAAGCTGAAAGCATTTTCCACAAAATAAAAAAATAGCAAAACAAGGGGTCATAATCTTAAATTAGAGGGTAGCAGATTCCTTAAGAATGTGAGGAAACATTTTTTTACAGAAAGGTTGGTGGATTAATTAAATAAACTTCCAATAGAGCTGGTAAATACAGAGACTGTAAATGAATTAAAAATGCTTGAGACGTGCATAAGACTTTCCTAAGGAAACAGTAACATATAATATGGGTAGACTTGATGGGCCTTTTGGTTCTTATCTACCATCAACTTCTATGTTTGTATGTAAAGGAAAAGTTATAGGGAGAGACAGCAGGTATGGGAAGAGATATAGGGAGATGATACATGGGGAGATAGCAGGCATGGGAAGAGTTATAGGGAGAGACAGCAGGTATGGGAAGAGATATAGGGAGATGATACATGGGGAGATAGCAGGCATGGGAAGAGTTATAGGGAGATTAAGGTGACCATTTTTTTTTCAAATTTAAAACCAGGACGTTTAAAATAGCTCAGCCAGCATGAGTTATAGTTGCTGTTGTAGAATATAAATTTAAATAATATTGCGGAGTATGCTTATCTTTTTTTTATCTTTAAGTGAAAGAATACATAAAAAATTTGCATAAATAAAAAAAGAGAGAAGCGCTCAACCTGGGAATGAACAATAGCATAATAGCTTGTTCTATGGCTAGTTACCACCCAAGAAGCAGCCTCTTTTTGCTCAACATGTGCCTTTCACAGAGAAGAACTTTCCTGAAGCATATCAGTCTGATCCTGACTTAACAGTACAGTCCAGCCCCGAAATACCAGGCAATCCCTCTCTGAATGAGAGAAACTGCAAAACCCCAGACGTACGTTTCGGCCTAGTGTGGGCCTCATCAGTGAGGTGCAGCCATATCCCTCTAGGCACACTGAGCAACAGGTCCACGTGTGGATTGCCGCATCATGCTTTGGGAGACTTCCCTAAGAGTCATAATTTGCATAAATAAAAAGAGAGAAATGCTCAACCTGGGAACGAACAATAGCATAATAGCTTGTTCTATGGCTAGTTACCACCCATGAAGCAGCCTCTTTTTGCTCAATATGTGCCTTTCACAGAGAAGAACTTGTAGCATATCAGTCTGATCCTGACTTCTTTTATTTATATTATATATTATGAAAGTAATTTTGCGAAAAACAAAACAAATATTTGATATGGGTAGATTAGTACATACTTGCATACTTAAGATTTTGGGATCCAAGTAATAAAGAATTATTATTACAAACTTCGTCAGATGACGGTCTTGGTCCAAGGGGGCGAAGTCACTGGTCCAGGATTGGGGGGGGTAGACGCCGGTCAAGTTCCAAAGGGGCGAAGGCGTCGATCCAGGTCCAAGGGATGAAGTCATTGAGTCCTGGCGAAGCAGCGTGGCGCGCCGTGAAAACAGTGGAGTGAAAAGCTTGAGTAACCGAGAGAGAGCGCGGAGCTATAAAGGTCCAGTGTCACGGTCCGAAGATGCCAGATCACTGGTGGTGCCTGTCCTGTGCTGCAGAGGGCCTTTTGTAGTCCGAAGCTAAAACCGAATTGGTCGATTTTGGCAGGCTCTGTGTGATGACATTATCATCAAGTTCCCATGGTCGGGCTGTGTGTAATGTGCAGGAGTATTATCGAAGAGTCGCCACAATATAGTGAGAGTGCGTATGCTGAATGACGAGTATTGCTGAGATCAAACGACGAGAACTGTTATGTAAAATAAAACTACGATAAATTAATAAAATTGATTTAAGGCTGGTTTATCAAGGATTGATGTACTCAATATTTTGATAAATAAATAATTTTTGATTTTGTAGTCCTAAACTGTACTGGTTACATCTTATGACTAACCAGACCAATGTCCAAAAAAACAGTACTGTACTGGTTAAACCAGTACGTATGGTCACTTTAAGGGAGATGTTATATGGGGAGATAGCGGGCATGGGAAGAGTTATAGGGAGATGTTATATGAGGAGATAGCAGGCATTTTAGAGAATTATATGTACAGAAAATGTTATAGAAATCAGTCATAGGGAAAGTATATATGTAAAATGTAATATGAAGAAGCCAAAGTATTTAAAGGGGAGGTTGTTTGGAGGGATAAGAGTAAGTATGGTTAACTGTCAAATGGAGATCTGTAAGATCATATAGGAATATTATATATGAAAGTATAAGTTCTATAGCAACTGTAAACAAATCCTCATGGATCATACTTGGAAAAGCCTGATGGATTTGGTTTGTCAGCCATTCGACAATTTCGAGCACAGCATCTTCTCCAAGCTTCTCATTGGGTACATGTGGAGTGTCATCTCTATAATGCAATGCAAGAAACAGGCTGTTAGGTGAACTGTAAATGACCCAACCCAGTAACAATATTTTATATACTGACCATTTTACTTTAACAATACGTTAAGTATAATCTAACAATCCATAAAATATAATATCTAGTCTGGTCAATGTTATATCTGCTTTAAGGCCTTATCTTATTCTTGACATTTTTACATATAAAGGAGATGAGGAAGGAGTTAATACTTTGGAATCTATATCAGTGATGGCAAGTTGGGGTGTACAAGCTCATAACTTGCCCGTCTCTTCCACTTACTTTTACTTCCCCTTCTAATTGTGACCCAGCTACTTCCTCGAGTCTCCCCATCCGAATCCCCTCTATTCCCACTGCTAGAACTATGAACAATCTGCTCAGTCATATCCATTTTATATAGAAAATAAATTAAGAGGGCGCTCTAAAGCTTAGGATATCTGATAAAATGTGATTTAATAAACTGAATATTACAAGAACATATGTTAGGGCATAAGAAACACACACATATAAAATGGGACGTCTCCCTCAAATAAAAATACAATCACTGCAATATAGTACAAAATTACTCAAACATCACAGGAACGGTATTGTAAAAATTCACTCTAAACCACTTGTGTGTCTATTATTTTGATGCTCTTCAGTTTACGTGATGTTATCATTTAGTCCCTCCATACATGGCATCAAACATTAACAAATATAATACAATATGAACCAATTTGAATATGAATTGATGTACAATGTACAGGGCTGGATTTACAGCCCATGTGCCTGTAGGCACCAAAATCTAAAGCTTCCCCCACGCGTTCCTGGTTCATATGTCTGAACCTATAGATACAGCCTAAAACTTTATAGAATTATTTTACAGCAGCTGCTAATTTTGCCACATTAAAGGCAAAACACTCCAGACAATATTTGCCTAGTATGATGAGATTATTTGTTTTTATATAATTTATACAAGAAAAGTGCAGGTTGTCTAGACTGACGCTTCATTTAGAAACTTTTCTGATCAAGGTTGCAATGTGCAGAATCAACCAAGGGTCAGTTGGTTATTTTTTTAATTTGATTTTTTTATATGTTTTTATTGAGGTTCAGTGCAGGCATACAGATTGCATATGTCAGAAAACATACAAAATACATTTGTCTATATTTAGTGTAAAGGAACAAAACAAATAAAAGAAACATTACATAGTCATATGCTAAATGTCAATATCATTACATTACATAACTCCTGCCGTCAAAACTATATACCCTCCAAACATCATCTGAGGTCAATCTTGGACCTCCTAGCACTACAAGTAAATTAATGCAATGGGAGGTAGTTATGTACCGTAGGAGACCACTTATGGGTCTCAATTAGGGAACCTCAGTGTGTTTTTCTTGTACATGGCTATATGTCTCAGAGACTGGAACTTCTAAAAAGTGTAGCTATGATATGAGAACATATAGGGCGGGAGGGGAATATTGTTAATATATATGTCCACTCTTGCACTCTTGGAACAGATATAAATGAAATAAATGAAATCAATATGGACTAGAATAATACTAAACCAACACCATCGGCAGTAATAAGATGGTAATAAACTTTGATTAAACAACTGCAAATAGCAAAGAGCATAGATCAATGTAACTACCCAATAGACGGAAAATGTGTTTTAAATCCTAGAATATTATTTTATAGTCTGACCACCTGTTTAGATTCTAGTACCATCTTACATTTTGTATTAGCTTTTAGAATACACTTGGGTTTTCCAGACCATAGTAATTATTCAATGTTACAGAATTCATGCACGTTAATAGGACCTATAGAGCAAAATAGACATTTGCTGTTCCTGGAAACAGGTTGGGCTAGAGTCCATAAACTTCTAGGGTATATAATCATAGTTGTCTATATGGTGTCTTATCATGTCAACACCCTGAACACTTAGGTTTTTAATATAAGACCCTGATGACTATAGCTAAAGATTGTTAAAGCAGTAATAACCTAAATGACCAGTAAGGCAGGTTAAAGTAAAACTAAACAAACACACATCTGGTGATGGTACTAAAATTGGTGTATACGCTACTAGCAAAATGTCCTGCTATCGTGGCCGCAAATCACGAGACAAAGCCAGCATGTGTACATTTAATTAGCCCTATCAAGGCATACAAAATAACATATGAGGATACCATAACTAATTGAACTGTAGGGTTAGGGTCACCCATGTAGAATAATCCAAGATGTAAAACTTTTAAAAATATGAGCTCTTAAATGTAGAGTACAAAACAAACAGATAGACAAGGGTGGCCTCTATTAAACACTTTCATATTAAAACAGGAACAGTTCTAGTGAGATCTGAAAATTTGGGTAATCATTGTACCTTAATAAATAGTACATGAAGTCATTCAGAACAAACTTATATGATCCCTAAACATCAGGCTCAATAATCCTGGTAAGGGACATTATACTGAAAGATAGTAAGGAACATACACATACACAGCAAACAGATCACTGTCAACTCAGGATTAACTGAACATTTCTAAGGAGCAGTTCTTATAATTGATTAACTGTGGCCAATCGATTAGATATTGCTTACACCAGGCTGCTGTATAGGCGTAGGATGGGTGTTTTGTAGTTCTTTGTAGTATATTTTCCACCTAAATGGTAGAGAATAATTCACAGAGCTGGAAGCAATCAATCCCAATCTGTCCCCTCTATTAGGTAGATCAGCAGACTCCGACTTTGAAAGCTCTTGTCACATAGAAAGATGGGCATGCTGCGATAGGGAAAAGGCCATTCTGTACATCCAGGACAAGCAGCGCATCACTACATTGAGACCCGATGTAGCTCGAAGTCTGCAGACATGGTCCCACTACTTTTCGGCCACTCTGCGACCATAGTATGGTAGGCTGTAAATTCTGAGGTATGTCCGTTTCCTCCCGGCTAATTAAAGAGTCAGCAATCTTTTCCGGTAAGTTACTGCGTGACCCGTGGAGCCTGTCACCATTCTTCAGTGGAACTCTGGTGTCGAGTCTGTCATCCTCGGTCACGAACTGCACGAACTGCCCTCACATCTGTCTCACACTTTATGTGCCCAATTAGATTCATGGACACTCCATGGCGACTTTGCGGCAGCGATGTGGTAAGTTGGGGAGCCTGGGATATCTCCGGTCCAGTACCTCTGGTCAAGGTGTCATCCAGCTTTTCCGATGCCCCCTGCTATGCCCGTAGAGCATGTCGCCATCATTCAGTGGATATTTAGGTCCGGCACTGCTACCTTCGGCCGCTGACTGTAAATCACCTCTCACATCTGTTTCATGTGTTAAGCGTAGCTTGTCACTCTGGGTGTCAGAGTGCCCTGTAGGAGACATTTCTTTAAACGCTGCTATCAGCCGTTGTTCCAATCTAAGGAAGTGTTCTTCTAAAAGTTCAATGATCGCCTCATCACTCAAGGGTAATGCCATCTTTGTCCCGTGGGTAAAGAACTTTACTTTCAAAAGTTAAATGCAGTTGTATATTATATAGTTGAGTTATACAACGATGATGTTAGGTAGCTCATGATGTTTTTTTTTTTTAGATGTGTTCGTGCTTCAGCGCAAACGGCTGGATAAACTGACTAATCAGAGTATTTGGGGGTAGAGAGAGGTATAGGCAACTTCAGGGCCTCTGCTGCGTACCTTCTCTATTCCGGTCTGCTTATTTCTATTAATGTGTCACATGAATTTGTTCCGTAGGTAATGCTTGTCACAGTTCTTCTGAAAGGGATAAGATTCGGAAGGTTGAGGAGAAATAACCAGCAGAATAATCAGCTCCTATATTCAGACATAGCTTAAACAGCAGCCATCTTGGTCGGTGGTCGGACACGCCCCCCCAGTTGTTTTTTTTAAAGTGCGTTTATTCTGTGCAACAGCCCTGGCATTTAGCAATAATATTCATACCTATGGTATTTTATATGAAAGACTGCCCTCTGACTTACAATCTGTCATTTTGATAGCCGCTGCTGCTGCAGCTGATACATGCCCACTGTGCACTCAGAGCACTCTGTAATAGCGCACAAATAGTCACTCACTGTCACTCCCCATAAAAGAACCAACCCCCACACACTTACTCTCAGGCCACTGGCTGCTCTGTCCGCATTCATTGGAGAAACGGACCGGACCGGCCAGTGTGGCGGTGATCTTTGTTTTAGGGCAAAGTTATTATCTACCATGGTGAGTGAAGGCAGAGCCCCAGAGGTGTGCAGAAAAGGCATATGGAGCAGTGCCTGTAGGCACATGCCTACTCTGCCTAATGGTAATTCCGGCCCTGACAATGTATTTATCTAATTTATTCTGCGGCCAGAATACAAGTGGCATGCTAATGAGAGTGTGCATGCGATAATCAATATCACTTGACCAAACTACTATTAACACACAACTTTGATATTACAAGTCCATGGTAAAGCGCATCAACCAAAGAAGGGTTAGCACGGCCAACTTCGCTCAAGCGCAGCATATACTTTCAATGGATATCGCGACTGGGCTAATTTGTGCTGGTATTATATGTACAAAGCTATATTATGTGCTCAAGCGCAAGCTGAAACTGTGCTAGAATATTTAGCTCGATTTGAGACCTGAAGTAAACTGCAAAAATGTTTACAAAACAGTTCACAAACACATTAAAATAAAGTATTACACACATATATACACTTTGTAATAAACATACAGTAGATCATATTAATAAAAAGGTTTTTAAAGTTATTTATATATATATATATATATATATATATGTGTGTATATGTGTGTATAAAACATGTATAAGTGTGTATACAAGTGTATGTATAACTGTGCATGTGTGTGAATCTTTGCCCCCTCGTGGAAAGAAATGCCCCCCCATTTCATTTGTTCTGGAGCTGACCCTGGCTGCAGCTATCTACTCAAGTCACAGGAGCGCCATCTTTTTCTCACCCTGCTTGTAGCAATGAAGCAGTGTGTCTAGTTACCTGCACTAAAACGCTTCCTGTACACACAGATGCTGATAGCATTGACACCCTTAGTCGCACAGATAAAATAGCAGAGTTTGGCGATGTACCTGGGCACTGTATTCAGCAACTCAGGATGAGCATAAGCTTAGTGTTTCTGCTATTCCCAAGCGCTCCCCCGGGGCTCTTGCAGTGCGTTTCCTCATTTGTCAGTGGTTTTTGATTCAACAATTCCCCTCTCTTGCTGGAGAGGATGACAAAGTGAAAGCTGGAGTGTTCTAGATCAGTGGTTGCCAACCGCGGTCCTCAAGGACCCCCAACAATCCTGGTTTTCATTATAGCTGAACCAGTGCACAGGTGAAATAATCAGCTGATGGATGAGAGCAGGTTGGTTACAGATCAGCTGATTACTTCACCTGTGCACTGGTTTAGCTATAATGAAAACCAGGACTGTTGGGGTTCCTTGAGGACCGCGGTTGGCAACCACTGTTCTAGATAACTTGTCAGAACCCTGCAGATACAGTATACCGCAACAGCACGAACGTCTTCCACACTATCTTTGCTACAGGTCACGTTTGACTCACACGAGACTTTCATCTCTGAGACAATGTTTTTTATTTAAAGGGACATAAAACCCCCAAAAATATTTCATGATTCAGACAGAAAATACAATTTAAAAAAAAAACTTCCAATTTATTTCTATTATCAAATTTCCTTTGTTTTTTTGTTATCCTTTGTTAAAAAGCAGGAAGGTAAATTCAGGAGTGTGCAGATGTCTTCAGTACTATATGGCAGCAGTTTTGCAACAATGTTATACATTAGCAAGAGCACTAGATGGCAGCAGCACTATTTCCTGTCATGTACTGCTCCAGACATGTGCATGCTACCTAGCTAGATATCTCTTCAACAAAGAATAACAAAAGAATGAAGCAAATGTGATAATAGAAGTAAATTGAAAACTTTTTTCAAATTGTATTCTCTATCTGAATCATGGAAAAAAAATGTTGGGTTTCATGTCTCAACCTCTTGATACATGTTTATGTAATAGCCTTGCCATTGTTCATTTTTGTTGTGATGATTATTACTAGCAATTAATAATATATGAGCGTTAAATTATGTTGCTTTGTATATAGGACTTGCATAGTATCCTTTTGTTATAGTCATTGCTAGTTAATAACTTAACCCCTATGCTCTAATCCTTTTTAAGGTGGGTCAGATTAGCCATTCTTTTTAGAGAAGCTTTTAATTTTACTGCTATGCACGCAGAATTCTATTCAGTTGCTGGTCCTTTCGTATGTAACGTGGTCGTTTTTCTTTCCAAGGTGTAGTGGTATAATATAAACTATTTCTGTTAGTTTTGTTTTTTAATTTTGTTCTTTGTTAAAAGGACATGAAACCCAATTTTTTTTCTTTCAGGATTTAGAAAGAGCATGGAATTTTAAACAACTTTCCAATTTACTTCTATTATCTAATTTGCCTCATTCTCTTGCTAGCTGTTGTTGAAAAGCATATCTAAATAGGCTCAGTAGCTTCTGATTGATGGCTGCACATAGATGCCTTGTGTGATTGGCTCACCCATGTGCATTGCTATCTCTTTAACAAAGGATATCTAAAGAATGAAGCAAATTAGATAATGGAAATAAACTGGAATATTAATTAAAATTGTATTCTCTATCTGAAGCATATAGGAAAATTGTTGGGTTTCTTGTCCCTTTAACCTTAAAACTGGTGCACAGGCACATCTTTCACAAAATGCATTAGTCTTTGATTATGAGGACATCTTGTGGTCCTTTTAAGTATTGCTTCTCTATCAGCAAAACATTGGTTACATTTTTAGGCTTAGTGATACTAATTAATACTCTCCCTCCCTCCCATGTAGTAATCTGTTTATTTTGTTTTTCTGCCTTGGAGACTGAAGAAAAAAGGAAAGAAAAAACAAATCCTAACAATGCAGATTCAAAACTTGTAGACAAAGAACTAGTTATAGGCTGAGAGTTTTAATAAGATCTGAAACCCCAAATTTGTATTTCATGATTTAGATAGAGCACTGGTTTCCAACCTGTCCTCAGGCCTCCCAAACAGGTCAGGTTTTCAGGATTACCTTGGATGAGAGCAGGCAAAATAACCATGTTTACTAATCAGCTGATTATTTCACCTGTGCTTTAGTTTAGATATCCTCAAAATGTGACCCATTAGGGAGACCTGAGGACAGGTTTGAAAATCAGTGAGATAGAACATGTGATTTTAAACAACTTTCTAATTTACTTCTATTATCATTTTTTTGTTCTCTTGGAATCTTTTGTTGGAAAGAAGGGATGTATGCAAAGGAGCCAGTGTTCTATCAAAAAAGCTACCCGTTGAAAAAAACGACTCGTTAGTGGCCACATGCGCACTGAAGGGGGTAGCTTTTTTTTGGATGGGGAGTAGCAAAAGCTACTCGTTGAAAGAAACCTACCCCCTTCAGTGTGCATGTGGCCACTAACGTCACCATATTGCAATTCACTGAGAAAACTATCCTCCCCATCAAAAAAGCTACCCCCATCAATGTGCATGCGTCCACTATTATCACAGAATTCCAAACATGTTTTTGAACATGTGTGGAATGAGGTGACATCACTGTGCACATGCACACTGATGGGGGTAGCTTTTTTCTATGCATAGCTTTTTTTGATAGAACTCCAGCCCATTTCTAGAGCATTATACTGGAGCAGTTTTGCAAGAATTTTATTCATATGCAAAATCACTATGTGGCAGCACTATTGCCTGCTTTATAGTGCTCCAGACACCTAGCAAAGTATCTCTTCAACAAAGAATAACATGGGAACGGAGCAAATTTCATAACATAAGTAAAATTCAAACTTTTTTTAAATGATATGCTCTGTCTAAATCACAATAGAATATCCCTTTACAGACAATGTTATTTCTTCATGTGATGCTTTGTTTAATGGTCGTGTTATTTCTTCCCACCCCGCATGATGATATTATTTGCATCAAATGTGTAACTATATTTTCGGGCTGTGTGATTATATAGTCTTGACATAGGTGAATCTAATTACCCCGCCCTCATAATTACCATTTATAAAAGGTTCATTTGTTTAATTTGTTATATTGTTTATTTACTGTTTTGTTTTTTGCTTTCTGTTCTTTTCATTTTGAAAAAATAAGTGCGTCTAGTTTCTTAAAGGGGCAGTCTAGTCCAAATTAAACTTTCATGATTCAGATAGGGCATGTCATTTTAAACAACTTTGCATATTACTTTGATCATCAAATTTGTTTTGGTCTTTTGTTATTCTTAGTTGAAAGCTATACCTAGGTAGGCTCATACGCTAATTTCTAAGCCCTTGAAGGCTGCCTCATGTGTGCCATATAGAAAACATTATGCGCAAGCCTGTGGAGTTACTTATGAGACGGCACTGATTGGCTAAAATGCAAGTTTGTCAAAAGACCTGAAATTAGGGGGAAGTCTGCAAAGGCTTAGATACAAAGATAAAAAGTGTATTAATATAACTGTGTTGGTTATGCAAAACTGGGGAATGGGTAATAAAGGGATTATCTTTTTAAATAATACAAATTCTGGAGTAGACTGTCCCTTTAACATCATTACATGGTATGCTAAGAATATGATGTCCGCACTTAAGCCACCTCAGTAAGCTGACTTGTCCTCCCCTCTCTTTAATTTAAAATGAGAGTTAAAAGTAATACATATGTACTGTACCTGGTTCAGATGTGCTAAAAGTACAATGGGTATTGTCAATGTTTTCTCATAGTTTATTGACAACTATTTAATCACAAAATGCCATGTTAGGATGTCTGATTTGTAACTTTTGTCATGTACAGTATAATTGCATTCTATTGTTGTGTATTTGCTCTCATATTATATTTGTATGATTCCTTATATATTGCTTCAGTCATATGCATGCACCTACGTCTTCCTATCTGTCTGTCAACAAAGAATACCAAGAGAAAAAAGTAAATTTCATAATAGTAGAAGTAAATTGGAAAGTTTTTTTTTTAAATTGTACAGTCTAACTGAATCATGAAATAATGTTTGCTGGGGAGGGGGGTTCCCTTTAACCAACAACACCAGCTAAAAAGGAGGTATAGAGGTGTGTTATATATAGTTGGTTATTAGCCTCCTTTTGCTATTTTGTTCTATTGTTCTATAAGGCTCCATTCCTAAATTACTTCCTGTCACATACTCTTCTCTACTCTTGCTAGGTGTGACATGAATCATAGCTGTAACAGCCTGTGCACAATTATTATACATACTACAATGTATAAATATGACAGAAAGAAAAGTGGTAGATCAGAAAGGCGCACTCAGCTACTGATAGAAATACCACAGTGAATTCGAATCTAAAACCTCTATTGGGCACACAGATAATACAAATATAAAATGATTTAAAAATCCATACATAAATAAAAACAATTATAAAAATACAGTACAATCATAAAGTTTCAGTACATTATATATTTTTATATTTGTATTATCTGTGTGCCCAATAGATTCTAATTCACTGTGGTATTTCTATCAGTAGCTGAGTGCACCTCTCTGATCTACCACTTTTCTTTCTTTTACATTGTTCCTTGCTGGGACATGAGTTTATAGGGAACTCATTGTTCTGGTAGGTAGACTTAGGCAGCACTCGGCAAGTTAGGTTTCTGGGTGCATTTCAGCGCCAACTCTCACAATCCTTTCTATCGATCTATCTATCTATCTCTATCTCTCTCTCTCTCTCTCTCTCTCTCTCTATATATATATATAGATAGATATAGATATATACAATATGGGTTATTTTATTTTTTTGTACAGTATGTATAATAAATGAATAATTATTACTATTTTTATTATTTTATATTTGATATTTCAAGAACGCACTTTAAGATTAATAATTATTCATGTGCGCTAACCTGACACTGCGTTAGACCTAAAGCACAAAACACGAAGTGCGTTACGCATATTTTACATTCCTATGTTCTTCACATAGAAAAAAAAGTTATTTTTGTTATTAAAAAAATATATATAATAATGTTAATGTAAAATAGATATCTATAACTATATATCTATAGGAATAGATATAGGTATATACAGATATAATTAGGAATATATGTTTACTTTTTTTGTATTTGAAGAACATTGGAATGTGAAATGTTAATAACTCCTGTCGGGTTAGCGCATGTGTGATTCTTTTTTGTGTTCTCCATTGAAGTCTATGGGGGAGAATAAGTTAACACGGTCGCAATATTCTAAGTTCTTTGGTTAGTGTGCGCATACTATTTACTTTCAACTTGTACCCGATGTGTGCAAAAATGCTTACTTCTAGCAAAGTTTACACTCGAGCGAACAAGTTAAATAGCGCGCCATTTGTAATCTGACACTCAATGATCACACTTTCAATGGGGTTTTCTTAAAGGGACACTGAACCCAAATTTTTTCTTTCATGATTCAGCAAGAGAATGCAATTTTAATCAACTTTCTAATTTACTCCTATTATCATTTTTTCTTCGTTCTCTTGCTATCTTGAAAATCATGAATGTAAATCTTAGCAGCCAGCCCATTTTAGGTTCAGCACCATGGATAGCACTTGCTTTTTGGAGGTTGACATGTACCCACCAATAAGCAAGCATAACCCAAGTTCTCAACCAAAAATGGACCAGCTCCTATCCATCACATTCCTGCTTTTTAAATAAAGATAGCAATAGAACGAAGAAAATTTGATAATAGGAGTAATTTAGAAAGTTGATTAAAATTGCATGCTCTATCTGAATCATTAAAAAAAATTGTGTTTAGTGTCCCTTTAAGCAGCTATTTTACTATGAACATATGTTTGTGTGTGTGTTTATGTATGTGTGTATATGTATGTGTTTGTGCATGCTTCTGTTTGTGTGTGGATGTGTATATATATTTGCATGTGTTTGTGTGTGTATATGTGTGTGTATCTATATGTGTTTGAGTGTCTGTGTGTATAATTTTAGATTATATATATATATATATATATATATATATATATATATATATATATATATATAAATAAACACATAGAAACACATAGAAACACCCAGCACTCACCAGCTAGCTCACAGCTAAGATAACATCACAACTGGAAAGGTTAGTCACCGCATCTGGCCAAATGGGAAAGCTCAGGCACGACGTCAAGGTCCTTTCCATTGCCTGAGTCCCTAACACAGCCACACTATCATGCGAGCTCACAAAGCCAAACAGACTGAGAACAAAGAAGGGGTGCACAGGTGGCTGTAATCACCCATAGAAAATACAAAACATGGAAGGGAACTGCACTCCAAGACTGGATCAGGTACACATCCTGTAACTCAGCAACATCCAGCCCTGGGTGCTAAATAGCACTCCAAAAAAGCTGTGATGTCACCAGAGCCACAGGCAGTTAACCCCAGTCCGGAATGGGTGCAAGAAACAAGGGGGATTACAAATAAAAAGTAATACAACACATAGAAACACCCAGCACTCACCAGCTAGCTCACAGCTAAGATAAAATCACAACTGGAAAGGTTAGTTACCGCATCTGGCCAAATGGGAAAGCTCAGGCACCACGTCAAGGTCCTTTCCATTGCCTGAGTCCCTAACACAGCCACACTATCATGCAAGCTCACAAAGCCAAACAGACTGAGAACAAAGAAGGGGTGCACAGGTGGCATGTTTTGTATTTTCTATGGGTGATTACAGCCACCTGTGCAGGATGTGTACCTGATCCGGTCTTGGAGTGCAGTTACAGGATGTGTACCTGATCCGGTCTTGGAGTGCAGTTCCCTTCCATGTTTTATATATATATATATATATATATATATATATACTGTATATATATATATATATCAAATGAAGGGGGCTGCCACAGAGTTTGCCCTGGGGCCCAGTAAATTCTATTTACGCCTATGCGTGGTGAAACATCTAAGTGTATTTTAATCTAACTATAAACAAAATGCTCATTAGAAATCAGACCTAGCAGCTTTAGTTCCTGAGTTATGCTGTATAACTATTTATGCAAATGTTTGCTATATTTTTCCATAAAAGGTGGCAACCCTATAAAGAAGTGACGCTATGCGCCTGTAATATAATGTTGATTATGCTCCTAGGCGACTTTCCAGTATTCATACATTAAAAAAATGTTTATAATTTGTTTCTAATTTTTAGAATGACACAATTTAAACACTACCATTTACTTGAGGATTAACAGCTGCTGATAGATGCATATGCAAGCAAGTGCTTGTTGTGTATGCAATAATCAGTGACTCACTATGCATGGCACCAGGTGCCCTTTTTGGAGTTAAAAAAGTAAGAAAACACTGTGTATGTATATTGCAAAGTTACTTAAAGGGATAGTTAACCCCTTGTAATTGTAAGCCTTCTATTTTCTTGCTATAGAATAACACAGTTGCAATCAAAATTATTCAACCCCATTGCAAAACAAGTTTATTGTCAAAATTTACAGACTTTCAGCTGTTTGCAATGAAGAAATCAAACAAAAGCAATTGAAATAACTGTAGGCAGAGTTTTCTTGTCAGTGTATGCTTTATTCTTCTTCCTCATAAATACCGCTGATCCATCGAGCCAAAAAGTTCCAGTTTTGTTTCATCACTTCACAGAACGGAATCCCCAAACGTCTGTGGCTTATTTATACGATTTGAGCATTTTGGAGCCGACTTTTCTTGTGCTTTTGGGTCAGTAGTGGTGTATGTCTTAGAGTCCTGGCATGGAAACCTTCTGCGTTTAGTAGGGGCCTTACTGTGCAAACTGAAACCTCAGTGCCTGTTGCCACCAAGTATTACTGCAGGTCTTTAGCAGTCACTCTAGGTTTTTTCACAACCTGCCTTCTCAGAAATCTGGTTGCAGCCGTTGAAAGCTTCCTTTTCTGCCCCATCCAGCTAGTGTAACCACTGTTCCTTTAACTTTTGAATTTGTGAACTATGCTTCCAATGGTGTCTCTGGGAACATTCAGTACCTTCGCTATCTTTTTGTATCCTGTTCCTTGTTTGTGAAGGGCGATGATCTCTTCTCTTAACTTTTAGGGACATTCTTTTTACTTAGCCATATTTCTAACATGCAGTCAAACGTGACACTCAACAAACCCCTAGCCAGTTCAGGTATTTAATGTGCTCAAGCACACCTGGTACAACAAATGAAGCCCTTGATTAGTTGCATCAGGTCTGCTTGAGACAACACCTGTTTTGCATATTTGTGCTGTTGTGAGGTATTCTATTCAGGGGTTGAAATAGTTTTCAGAATTCATTAAAAGTTGCATTTTCAGTAGAATTTGGGAAACCACTTAAAGCATTTGTTGTGTTGAGATATTTCAATGGCTTTTGTTAGATTTGTTCATTGCACACAGCTGAAAGTCCGTACATTTTGACAATAGACCTGATTTGCAATGGGGGTTGAATAATTTTGATTACAACTGTATATGTAACATGACAGGGGGCAAAATAAATAAAGTATATTGCAAAGTTGCTTTACTATGCATAACTACAAACTTTTTATATTAAAATCTCATGGTGTTTACTCTTCCTTTAAAGCTCTATGTTAGGCAATGGTTGTTCTAGAGGAGGGCATGGAGGTGCCACAACTCTTTACTCTTTCATTATCAAACCCAAATAATTTTTAAGGCAGTGCATTTTATTTGCATATTCTTTTTTCTTGGCGCAGTGCAATCAAATAAGTAAAGGATAGAGACTGGAGTTTATACACACATAAAGGATGGAACAGGTAAAAGAAAACAAAATATATACTTACATGATAAATTAATTTCTTTCAGTCCATGATCCATTACTCTTGGGATTCAACTCCTGGCCACTAGAAGGAGGCAAATATTCCCAAAACTCTAAGAGCACTTAATCCCTCCCAGCTCTTTGGTATGTCAGTCTGACGTAGCGCCAAGCAAGGAGGAGTAGAAAGGTAGGAAAGGACAAAGCAAGGAAAACGAGGAGCAAACTAGAACTGCTATGAACAAAAAATTAATTTAATAAAATTGAGCAGGGGTCGTGGACTCTCACCACCATGAAAGAAATTAATTTATTAGGTAAGCATATTTTTTTTCCATAAGGTGGTGAGAGTCCACAATCCATTACACCTTGGAACTAATACCCAAGCTGTGGAGTCCACAAGTAATTTGGGGCAGGATGAAAACATTTTGAAAAGGCAGGCACCTATTTGCAAGACACTGCTGCCTGGAGGACTTTCCTAACAGAAGTTGATTCAGAAGAAGCAAAAACATCACAGTGGTAGAATTTTGTAAAAGTATTGCTACCTTTCAAATTTGTTCAACAAAAGCCTAATTTTTGAAAGCCCAGGAAGTGGAAATCTAGTGGGCTGTGATGCATTTTGGAGGAGACTTATCTGCCTCTAAGAAAGCCTTGTGATGTGAAACAAGAGTTTTAGCCAAGAAGCTAAGGTAACAGCTGTGGCTTATGCGTAGACTAGAAAAATAAATAAACAGATTAGCTTGCAACAGTTATCACAAGATCTAAATGATGTAGGAGCCTTTCTTTTGAATTGTGAGGATTTGGACAAAAGAGAAGGAAAAACAATTTCCAATTGATGTAATCAAATTTTGTCCTTAAAACTGTCTTATCCTGGTGAAAAAAAACAAAGAAGGAGGCTTGCAAGAAAGAGCAGACATATCAGTGTATCTAAAACACAAAGGAAATAAGGACGCCCTTGTTTCCTTTGTGGTTTAGATTTCTTCACCTTCAAGGTTCACCAAGACTCTGAACAAGGAGCAGCCTGGGCCTAGGAGGATCAAAAGTTATAGAATTTTTTGGACTTGTGCACTGTTTATCCATATCACTTTTTATTGATTATTCACATTCATAACTTTTTTTTCCCCCTTATTGGGTGCACCCTTTATTATTCTTTGATATTTGGAGTATATCAGAAACTCTCCTGGAAGAAGAGATTGCTAAAAGAATCAATACCTTTCAAGACAGAAACTGAATGTCCAAACTATGTATAGGTTCTAAAGGACAGACCCGCAAAACTCTTAGAAACAAATTAGTCCCAAGTAGAAGAAATGTATTTAAACAGTAGTCTTATTCTGAATAAAGCTTGAACAAAGCTCTGAATGTCAGGACTTTTAGCAACTTTATTGTGGAATAACACCTAAAGTGCTGACATCTGACCTTTTAAAGAGCTAGCAGATAAACCCTTAACTAAGCCCTCTTAGAATTGTAGGAATTCTAAATGAATGCCAGTGAAAACCTTTTACACACTAGGAAAGAAACATTTTCCAAATCTTGTGATCAATTTCATAACTGAATTAAGGTTTCAACTCTCCTGGACTCCCATAGTGCACACCAACCCCAGAGACTTGCATCATTGTCCAAGTTGGCAAGATAAAAAATGCAACTAGAGAAATGGACTGGTTCTCTATCCACAAGGATCGAGATTGCCTTGTCGTGATTATTGTCCAAGTTGGCCAGATAAAAAAATGCACCTAGAGAAATGGACTGGTTCTCTATCCACAAGGATCGAGATTGCCTTGTTGTGGAATCCAAAAGGATCTTTGGAGAAACTCGAGTGTAATCCTTGCATCACTGACATAGCATGCAGAGTTTAACAGTCCTTATGTAAAACCAAGCAAATGGAATGGCATCTGATGCTGTAATTATCTAACACTTCCATGCATAAGGCTACTGTGGGATTAAAGGTTCACTGAAGTCTCACACATGTTGTCTGTTGCTTTGATCTGTTAAAGAAAGTCTCATTATTATCAAGTCTATAATGACAACTAGAAAAAAAAGACCCTAGTTCGGATAGAAATAGAACTCTTTGGAGAATTTTGATTGTGAAGAAACATCAAAAGACTGCTTAGGGTAAAGATGGAGCCTATACTAAGATTCAGGAAAGAAGCCACCAAACGACCCTGAGCTTTTTGTAAATATTCTGGGAGCAGTAGCAAGACCAAATGGTAGAGCAACAAACTAAAATGTTTGTCCTGGAATGCAAATCTTCGGAACTGGTGGATAGGAAAAAGGTAAGCATCATTCAAGTCTATTGCCCCTGCTGAATAAGGGATAGAATAGTCCAAACTGTTTCTATTTTGAAAGTAGAAACCCTGAGAAACTTGCTTTGTTTTCAAATCCAGAATAGGAATGGAAGTTCCCTCTTTTTTGGGAACAATACAAGGTTGAAACTAAAGGGACAGTCTACAATAGAATTTATGTTGTTTTAAAAGATAGATAATCCCTTTATTACCCATTCCCCAGTTTTGCACAAACAACACAGTTATATTAATATACCTTTCACCTCTGTGATTACCTTGTATAGAAGCATCTTCTGACAGACCCCTGATCACATGGCTTTGTATTTATTATCTATTAACTTGCATTTAGTATTGTGTTGAGGGACACTCAATCAAAATTAAACTTTCATTATTCAGATAGAGCATGCTATTTTAAACAATGTTCCAATTTACTTCAATTAACAAAATGTGCACATTCTTTTTATATTTAAATTTTTTGAGTCACCAGCTACTACTGAGCATGTGCAAGAATAAGTGTGTATGCATTTGTGAATGGCTGATGGCTGTCACATGGTACGTGTATGCATTTGTGACTGGCTGATGGCTGTCACATGGTACAGGGGGAGTGGAAAAAACCATCACTTTTAAAATTGTCAGAAAAAAAATCTACTACTCATTTGAAGTTCAGACTAAGTGCTATTGCATTGTCTTATTATATTGCATTTGTTGATTATGCAAATCTACTGTGTTGACTGGTCCTTTAAATAACTCCCCGGGCGTGAACGCATTGTTATCTATATGTACCACATGAACTAGCAGTCTCCTGCTGTGAAAAGCAAATACAAAGGCATGTGATTAAGAGGCTGTCAATAGAGCCTTTGAGAAAAGCAGAAATGTAGAGGTTTACATGCTATAAAGTATATTAATCTAACAATGTTGGTTGTGCAAAGCTGGGGAATGGTTAGTTAAAGCATTATCTATCTTTTTAAATAATAACATTTTTTGTGTATACTGTCCCTTTAAAGCTCTGACCTTTTTCTGACATAGGAACTGGAACTATCACTCTCATGAGTTCTAGATCCTGAACACATAGAAAACAAAGTTTGTGCCTTTACAGGATCCTTTGGGACACGAGAAAGAAGAAGCTATTCTATGGGAGGTCTTGATTTGAAGCCTGTTCAGTATCCCTGAGAAATTATGTTTAGAACCCAAGGATCTTGAACAGACTGAGACCAGGCATAATCTGCTCCCTACCAGAATAATATTTGGAATGGGTTTGCACCTTCATGTGGACTTGATAGAGGAAGAATGCTTTTTTGATTGTTTGGCCTTGTCAGAAATAGGATTGGACTTCCAGGGTGATCTTGAAGATTCCTGCTTAGGTGAAGAGGGAGAAGACTTTTGGTTCCTAGATCAATGAAAGGAACAAACACGACTAAATGTTCTGCTTTTTCCCTTTGACTCCTTGTCCTGCGGGAGAATAGCTCCTTTCATTCCTGTCACAGTAAAAATGATGGCATCTAGACCAGACACAAACAAAATCTTCTCTTGAAATTGATTAGATGAAAGGCTGTATTTTTAAACCATGTCACCTGACCATGATTTTATCACAGGGCCTATCTGGTCAATACTGCCAATACCATATTTTTTACATTAATCTTTTTTTTTTTTTTTTAAATTCTTTATTAAAACAATATTGAGTACAATTCGACAGAAACAAAGAATTATATTGACTTTATACAATAGTAACTGTGATTACAGATCCATCTAGTCCTATCGGCAAAAGTCAAAAACAACAAATAATAATACCCTTATTGAATTTTCCAGATTCTTTTTCCCTATCCCTTTCCCTCTACCATGAGGCAGAAGGCACACTCCATTCATACAAAAAAAAAAAAAGGACAAATTAAATATATCAGGGCAAGACAAAACAAAAACAACAATCACGGCAAAAAAAAAAAAAAAGGGGGATACCTTTCCCCCTTCTCCTCTCTCCCCTCTCCCAACCCCCCCCCTCAGATATTGTATATATTTACAACTGGTTATGGTTGATACATGAATACTGTTGTTTGTAATTTGCATTGCATAGCCAATTACATTGATAGGGAGTGTACTACAGTTCAACAGTTTATCTGTTTTTTTACTTTAAACAACTTGTGAATCTATAGTTGATGCCTTATTATTAAACAGTTTGTAATTTGTATTGCATAGCCAATTGCATTGCCCAATAATGAGTCAGAATAAGAAAAACTGAGGTTTTATTTTATAATTGCCATTTGTCACACTTATTTGGTTTAAAATATTCTCATTCTACAATCTAAATGTTCATTGCAGCAGACAGACATTTTCCAGTTGTTATTGTATGAATGGATATTGTGCAGACAATCATTTATATTGCTGTTAGCTTATGCTCTGTATTGTCTGTACCTTCTTAGTAAAACCTAAATAAAAATAATTATAAAAAAGTATACAGAATGTCATTTTTTGTTTTCATTGAATATTGATATTCTATAATATTTATTTTTAAGTGCATCCCAGTTGTCAGGTTGTGTAAATATTTTTTGCTTAGAGCAGTAGCAGGTCCACACAGCTGTAAAAAATAAGCCATAGATCCACAGATAGATCCCGGCATTGCTACTCCTGAGCCTACCTAAGTATGCTTTTCAAGAAAAGATACAAAGAGAACAAAGTCAATTTGATAATAGAAGTAAGTTCAAACATTTATTAAAATTTCAAGCTCTGTCTGAATCATGAAAGTTCAATTTTAACGGTCCTGGCTAATTTGAAGTGGTTTATTGTAATTGCTGCTTATGACAAGCAAAATGAATTTAGCCAGAAATCGGCAATATGTCTTCCTCGTTAACTTACAGGTAGAAGGCTGCCTATGGGCAGTGAACCTATAAGAATAGGTACATGCCATACAAAGAAAAGCATTTGAATATGTTTAAATATATTTTGTTTTATTTTTTTTTGTTTTAGTTTTAAAAAAATTCATGTAAATTATTAATTAAACCACTTAAAGGGAAGACAAAACATATTTTCTTTCTTCTATTCCCATGTGTATAGAACAATGCCCATTAAAGGCTAGATTACAAGTGGGGCAATATTTATCGTTCCATGCTTGCAAAATGCGTCTTGCGCTTCTTGGGATCCGCTCGTATTACAAGTTGAAAAAAATCATTATTTTGCCTGAGAAGCGCAAAAATCGCTAGCTGAGTTTTTGCGTGCGTATGCATGTGTTCCCCCATAGAAATCAATGGAGAGAAAAAAGTGGAAGAAACACCCTACTCGCAAAAATGACAAAAAAATAAAAAAAAAGCCCCTAGCCTAATAACCCCTAATCCCCCCACATCGCCAACCCTAAATAAACTATTAACCCCTAAAACGCCATACCACAACACAAACTAACGACTAGATTACGTGTTTTGCGGTAAGATGAAAAAGCAGCGTTAACAGGTCCTAATGCTGCTTTTTCACTACCGCTGCTATTATGAGTCTTGCAGGTTTAGGGGCCCCGCACAATTTTTTGGCCTTACTGCAAACCGACTTACGTAAAGTTCATAAAGTCTTTTTTCTATGGGACTTCCATAGCGCCGGTATTACGAGTCTGTCTTGGGAGGCCAAAAAGTGAGCGGTACAGCCTCTACCTCCAAGATTCCGAACGCATTCTAAAGTCAGTAGTTATGAGTTTTACACTATAACGCTGTAGCATAAAACTGATAACTAAAGTGCTAAAAAGTACACTAACACCCATAAATTACCTATTAACCCCTAAACCGAGGCTCTCCCGCATCACAAACACTATAATAACATTTTTATCCCCTAATCTGCCGCAACAGACATTGCCCCACTATAATAAACATATTAACCCCTAAACCGCTGCACTCCTGCCTCGCAATCACTAGTTAAATAATATTAACCCCTAATCTGCTGCCCCTAACATCGCCAACACTTACATTATATTTATTAACCCCTAATCTGCTGCTCCGGACATCGCCGCCACCTACATTATATTTATTAACCCATAATCTGCTGCCCCCAGCATCGCCAACACCTACATTATATTTATTAACCCCTAATCTGCCGCCCCCAATGTCGCCGCAACCTACATACACTTATTAACCCCCAATCTGCTGCCCCCAATGTCGCAGCCACTATTCTAAATTTATTAACCCCTAAACCTAAGTCTAACCCTTACCCTAACACCCCCTAACTTAAATATAATTTAAATAAATCTAAATAAAATTACTATCATTAACTAAATTATTCCTATTTAAAACTAAATACTTACCTATAAAATAAACCCTAAGCCAACTACAATATAACTAATAGTTACATTGTAGCTATCTTAGGGTTTATTTTTATTTTACAGGCAACTTTGTATTTATTTTAACTAGGTAGAATAGTTATTAAATAGTTATTAACTATTTACTAACTACCTAGTTAAAATAAATACATATTTACCTGTAAAATAAAACCTAACCTAAGTTACAATAACACCTAACACTACAATTAAACCAATTCCCTAAATTAAATACAATTAAATAAATAAAATTAGCTAAATCACAAAAAACAAACAAACACTAAATTACAGAAAATAAAAAACAAATCACAAGATATTTAAACTAATTACACCTAATCTAATTGCCCTATCAAAATAAAAAAAGCCCCCCCAAAATAAACCCCCCCAGCCTAAACTAAACTATCACTAGCCCTTAAAATGGCCTTTTGCAGGGCATTTCCCCAAAGAAATCAGCTCTTTTACCTTTAAAAATAAATACAAACAACCCCCCCGACAGTAAAACCCACCACCCACACAACCAACCCCCCAAATAAAAGCCTAACTAAAAAAACCTAAGCTCCCCATTGCCCTGAAAAGGGCATTTGTATGGGCATCGCCCCCTTAAAAGGGCATTTAGCTCTATTGCAGGCCCAAAGCCCTAACCTAAAAAAATAAACCCACCCAATACACCCTTACAAAAATCCTAACACTAACCCCCGAAGATTTACTTACCGGGAGAAGTCTTTATCCAACCGGCAAGATGTCCTCAAGGAAGCCGGCAGAAGTGGTCCTCCAGACGGGCAGAAGTGGTCCACCAGACGGGCAGAAGTCTTCATCCAGACGGCATCTTCTATCTTCATCCTTCCGGCGTGGAGCGGGTCTATCTTCAAGACATCTGATGCGGAGCATCCTCTTCTTCAGATGCACTAACGACGAATGAAGATACCTTTAAATAATGTCATCCAAGATGGCGTCCCTTAGATTCCGATTGGCTGATAGTATTCTATCAGCCAATCGGAATTAAAGGGACAGTATACTGTAAAATAGTTTTTCCCTTAATGTGTTTACAATTGCTTTTTATACCAACTGCAGAGTAAAAAATGTATGAAAATTAGCTTTTTAAGGCTTATTTGTGTATATTAAAGCTCTGATTTTGTGTTTTGAAGCCACAGCCTAATAAAATAGGTTGAGCTTGTAGATATAATCAGATCTCATTACTGTATCACATTGTGCACATATACCTGCTTCTTTATCTTATATCTGTCCTTAAAACAATCACCAATACTTTGAGAGAACAATGGAAAATCAACATTTTATTACCTTATCTCTGCTTTATCACACTGGGAGTGTAATTTCTTCTGCTGGCTGTGTTTACAAAGCTTATCTATAGCTGGTACGCGCGGCCACAAACTTTCAGAATAGGTGGGGATACCACATGCTAAATTAACAATTTCAAATGCCAATATAAGGGTAAAGGAGCTTCTTGTAAACAATTTAATACACTCCAGCAGGTAAAGTGGATCATTGGGAACAAATTAAAGGGGAGAAAATTTTTGAGTAAACTGTCCCTTTAAGGTAAAAAAAATTCTATTGGCTGATTGGATGAGCCAATAGGATTGAGCTTGCATACCATTGGCTGATTGGAACAGCTAATAGAATGGCCAATCGGAATCTAAGGGACGCCATCTTGGATGATGTCATTTTAAGGTACCTTCATTTGTCGTAGTCCGTCGGAAGAAGAGGATGCTCCACGTCGGAAGGATGAAGATAGAAGATGCCGTCTGGATGAAGACTTCTGCCCGTCTGGAGGACCACTTCTACCCATCTGGAGGACCACTTCTGCTGGCTTCCTTGAGGACATCTTGCCGCTTGGATAAAGACTTCTCCCGGTAAGTGAATCTTCAGGGGGTTAGTGTTTTTCATTTTTTTTTTGTGATTTTTTTAATGTTGTATTGGGTGGGTTTATTTTTTAGGTTAGGGCTTTGGGCCTGCAATAGAGCTAAATGCCCTTTAAAGGGCAATGCCCATACAAATGCCCTTTTCAGGGCAATGGGGAGCTTAGATTTTTTTAGTTAGGCTTTTATTTGGGGGGTTGGTTGTGTGGGTGGTGGGTTTTACTGTTGGGGGGGTTGTTTGTTTTTATTTTTAAAGGTAAAAGAGCTGATTTCTTTGGGGCAATGTCGGTGGTTTGCAGCGTCTAACAGCGGATCCTTTGCCTGAATCTATCTACCCCAGAAGACGACACGTTATGGGAGCAAGTTTCAAGGGAGGAGCGGCTGCATGAAAAAAGACAGGTACCTATGTGAACTTTAACCCATTATCAACTCGGCTTGGTAACACGGTAATACGGTATACCTGTGAAAAAGACGCGGAGAGGTACAGCTCCCCCTTTAAATAAGCTCTAACGTATTTCATTGGTGTAAGGAACAGGGGTATAGATTTAATTCGCCTGGTTTTGAGAAAAATTTGGGAACGATCTCCCTTCCTTTGGATTACAAATAATATGCATTTATCTTGAATGACATTTAATCCTAATGATTTCTGGTGCACCAGACTAACTCTCGGCCAGTGTGTCTTTACATGCGCTATTATGGGATCCCTTGTATGAATGTGATTTGAATGATTGGATGTATGATTATCATTTTTTTTTATTTTTTTTTTTTATTGAGATTACAGAAAGTTACAATAACATATTTTGTCCAATTACAATAACAGATAATGCACTTGTATGTAAAAAACAAACAGTTGGTATGTTACAAGATAATCTATACAACAAGTTTGGGAGCTGAAGAAATATATGTCAGTAATAATTTTGTTGAGGGAAATAGTGAATAACTAGGTAGATAAGCACTTGCTGAAAATCCCTTCATGCATGATGATATATGATCACTTATGAAAATACTCAAAACATAGCTATTGGTCAATAAATGAGAAAGTAAATGGACTATTCTTAATGAAATCTCTTTTTTTTTTTTGGTGGAGTGAAAGTGTAGATTGAAATAGTAAATATAAAGGAAAAATTTGGGGGGGAAATCAGCGGACAAAAGCCGCTCGAAAATTAAGAGGAAGGGGGGGGCATGTCCAAGGGATTTTTAAAAACGTTATGGTAAGTATAATTGGGCCAATTAACAAGTACTGTATATATCTTTAAGGGCCTACATAAAACTAGAGAGGCGTATAAGAAAAAAGGCTAACGCGCATCAGAGGGGTATTCCCAAGCGAATTTACATTGTAGGGGGTGTACAGATCCATATATTATTATCTTTAATATCAGCTATATATCATCTATACGTAACAAGATGAGTCATTGCCTGTAAAATGGTAACATTAAATGATTCAGGAGGATGATTAGCCTTAGCATCCATTAATGTGAAAAAAGTTGGAGCATACACTCCCCAGTCAATAAACTGCCTGAAACCGCTGCAAATACAAAAACAGGGGACTAAGTACAGTTAGTGTCCACTTTTATGTTGGATGTAAGGTATAGTATGATCTGAGGGGTGCCATCAGTAACTAGATGTTTAACTTAGGATAGAAAACTGGCATATAGTAATATTCATATTGTAATGGGACACTTATGCAGTAGCTTGTGGAAACACACATTTCGATCATATCAACTGTTATGTTGGTATTCTCTTCCAAAAGTGTCAGGTACAATGGCAGCGATGAGACTGTGTTCATATCTACTAGTAATATAAATAAACAGAGTGTAATATCAAGCTGATAGACAATTTAGATGGTGAATAGATGTTCTTGAGTATGGTTTTGTATTCATCTAATCATACAATGCAATAAGAACCTCTCTAACTCAAACTGGATAGCATTCGTGGTATACAGTTTTATTGGTATATATAAGGAAGCTGACAGCTCCAGGTTATAGCTACTAGGGGGTGTTATATTGAATGCTTCAATTGGGAGTGAGTGAAGTGTAACATAGTCCCTGATATAGTCAATAAGTAGTTTTCTTATTATCTATTAGGTACCTCTAAAACTACAAATAGAAGCATGAGGTGAGCTAAGAGTGACTTGTTATCTGTTTGCAGGGAGCTCTGTAAATAAATGTATGAACGCCTAAGCAAGTTTGGGTTACTCTGTATGCGCAGACTCCATCAATGAGCCTATAGAGCTGATAGAATGTTAAGCCTGCTGGTATGCCTGCTTAGCCATCTCATCCTACAGTGTAGGTTAGGGTGCATAGTACATTGTATCAATATGTCATAAACTCTGACCCTCAAGAACATAGTCCCTTAAACATCATAGGCATAGATATTCCACTAAACAGTAATATATTTGATCCCAACAAAGTAAATATATAGGAGACCATGGGTATCTAAAAAAAAAAAAAAAAACACACAAGGGGTTAGGGCTATCAAGTTAGATAAGAGATGCATGTATATTCAAAAACATAAACTAATGCTTTGAGAAATAAAACATATGAGAAGCTATAGTTTTGCTATATAATTAGTTATATTATGGACAAACCATATTCTAATTAGAATTATATTATAGAGGTTGTAATTACTCCTATACAGGATGGCGTTTAAAGGAACACCAGACTACACATATCGCTGAAGTCTTCCTCTACCTACATAAGGCTGCACATTGTACCTAGAGAGGAGTCTCAAACCAAGTAAATTGTCACTCTCAGACTACTAATGCTATATGTACACTAATATCTAAGGCTAAATAGTAGTGAGAGAGGAGGGGAGGGAGGATAACAACTGATAATGTTAATAATAGAGAAGGTAAACTGGGCTGTAATGTTTATAATATGTTCCTATTATAATTTAAATAATAACAACCTTTTGGGTCTAGGATATATATGGAAAGGAGCTAGCAATTGGTGTTACATAACTGCATTAAGACATATCATGAGTACCAGTAGTAAATATATAAAGCTATACCATTACACACTAAAAAGAAAGAGATTAACGAGGTAAGTGAGAAAACTACTGAACTAAAAGAATATACAACAGACATGAGTCAATAACCATGAGTTGGACACATTCCTCAAGCAGGATAATTTTCATCAGAGTGCCCAATACAATTAGACTCAAAAATTCAGTCTAGGTCACTGTTACCGAGATTAAGTAGTAGAAGCACCTAGATTTGTAAAAAAAAAAAAAAAAAAAAAAGTTATTACCCAATGCCATGTCTTATAATAAACATTGTAGGTTTGTTTCTTGTTGTGTGAACTTGCAATGTTAAAAACCTTCAGTTAGAGGAAGATTGCTGCTTAATGAGCTCTGTAAATAAACTCGGACCTTCCATGTGTCTTTGTTTGCTGAGTAGGCTGTCTGGATCTCTCTTCTCTGGTCTCTTCAGAAGGGTGTTCCATTTGTCCAGTCTGCTTTTGAAAGATGAATCCAAGAGATGATAATAAGATGCCTTTATTTGACAACTGAGGCTGCTCTGTACCATATCAGACAATTCTGGTGTTGATAAATGCTTCTCAAATCTATTACGCCATGTAGGGGTTGCGAATCCCAAATCTTCATTACAGATCGTAACTGCTTCCATTGTTGTCAGATTAGCAGGGGAATCATAACTTGAGAGCATAGGCGGTCGCCATTGATGCGTGGCATCTAATGCTGAAGTTTCATCCAGAATTGTGGTCTCCGTGAGAAGCTCTCTGTCTCCTTTATCGGGATCACGCAGATCTGCTCCGTCGGCACCCAGGCAGCAAACTCGTAGCAGGTAGGTAGCAGGTTCGTCTGATTGGTATTCAGACATCAAGCACTCGAGAACTTGAGTGAGCAGCCTTTTCATGCAGCTAAAATGGTCATCCAGTAGCCCTTGTACACAAGACTCCCATCTGTCTACGATGTTCACAGGTCTCAGGTTATCAGGATCGGAAGATTCGCCCATCTCGAGCATGTTGGGGAAAACAGCCTATAATGGCTTTCAGCCCTCGGATAGGAATTGGTAATAGTTCTATATCTTATAAATAGTAATGGTGGGAAGGAGGGTTGTAGATTTATATCTTATGTGAGCATCTATATGGATCTTGTATCTTTTAAAACTTGCGGTTAGTCACTAAGGCTGAATTAGTCTTGGGCTCTTTACCGTGCTAGAAGATCCGTATGTGAGTTAGATGACAGTCTTACAATTAGTGCTCCGGTTTATATTTAGACCCCATGGGCGGCCACCCTGCCAGTGCGGATCAGCTGTTAAATCTGGAAGCTGGGTCTGTGCCGATATAGGTAAGGAGGTATTATTTGTATATCTTGGGATCTTAAAGGTGGTCTGCACACAAATCAGCAGGTTTTTACAGGTAGCAGCAATTAGGTTTATCAGCGATGTTCTGTGTTCCCCAGAGAAAGTAAGTGCGTCACAGGTGGCCGCACAGCTCAAAGGCCCCACCGTTGGAGTTCAATCTCATCGGAAGAAATTTGTTTATCGGTGCTTCTGACACAAGTCAGAGTAAATACTACAAGATGTGGAATGAGTCTCAGAGGTCTCCACTAATTTGGGTCGGTGATTTTACCCCAATTATGATTATTTTACTGCAGAGCTCCACAAAGATGCGTCTACTCTCCTTCCCAGTTAGCTCCGCCCCCTGATTATCATTTTATTATTAAAAAATCTTCTAATTTTGACTTAAGAATCTCTAGTGTGCTTTTTTATTAGACAGTTGTGCTGATTTTGCCTAGACTTTTAGAAACTCCGTATTGTGGGGTTTCTACTCCCTCTTCTATGTTGTTCTATTGATAGTTTAGTTTAGGCTAGAGGTTTTTTTGTTTTGGGGGGGCTTTTTTTTTATTTTGATAGGGCTATTAGATTAGGTGTAATTAGTTTATATATCTTGTAATTTGTTTTCTGTAATTTAGTGTTTTTTTGTGATTTAGCTAATTTAATTTAATTTATTTAATTCTATTTAATTAATGTAATTTATTTAATTGTAGTGTAGTGTTAGGTGTTAGTGTAGGGTGTTAGGGTTAGGGTTAGACTTAAGTTTAGGGGTTAATAAATTTAGAATAGTTGCGGCGACGTTGGGGACGGCAGATTAGGGGTTAATAAGTGTAGGTAGGTTGCAGCGACATGGGGCGGGAGATTAGGGGTTAATAAGAATAATGTAGGTGTCGGCGATGTTGGGGGCGGCAGATAGGGTGTTAGGTGTAAACATAACTTTAGTTTCCCCATAGGAATCAATGGGGCTGCGTTACTGAGTTTTACGCTGCTTATTGGCAGGTGTTAGACTTTTTCTCAGCCGGCTCTCCCCATTGATGTCTATGGGGAAATCGTGCACGAGCACGTACGACCAGCTCATGGCTGACTTAAGCAGTGCTGGTATTGAAGTGAGGTATGGAGCACAATTTTGCCCTATGCTCACTTCTTGCCTTTTAACGCCGGGTTTGTAAAAACCCGTAATACCAGCGCTGCATGTAAGTGAGCGGTGAGAAAAAACTGCTAGTTAGCACTGCACAGCTCATAAAGCAAAACTCGTAATCTGGCCGTTAGTTTGTTATTTTTTGTAATGGTACGGTTTTTTATTTTTTGTACATTTTAGTTTTTTTTTTAATGTAGGTTATTTTTTTAATGTATTTTTTTAAAGTAATGGTAGTTTTTTAGGGTAAGCTTAGGTTTTAATTTAATTTTACAGGTAAGTTTTTATTTATTTTAAGGTAGTTAGTATTTTTTTTGTTAATTTATGGATATTTTAATTGGGGTAAAGTTAGGGGGTGTTAAGTTAGGAGGTTTAGATGTTAATTACTTTCCATTGTGGGGGGATGCCGGTTTAGGGGTTAATAGTATATTTAGTTAGTTGACATGTGGGGGGAAGGCAGTTTAGGGGTTAATAGTTTATTTAGTTTAGGTTTGCAATGTGGGGGGATGGCGTTTTAAGGGTTAATAATATTATTTAAGGTTTGTGATGTGGAGGGATGGCGGTTTTTGGGGTTAATAGTGTAGTTTATGGGTGTAAGTGTACTTTATAATGTATTTTTGTTTTGTTTTGTGCAACTTTTTATTTTTGAAAGAACAGTTTACCAGGACTCTTAGATCACGGTAAGGATTGAAGCAGAAAAGTCTATTGCGCTAGTGCAATTTCTCCCGACTTGTAATGTCGGCAGGGAAAAATGGATCACGGAATCGTAATTGCGCTAGAGCAAAATCCATTGGGCCTCACTTGTAATCTAGCCCTAAGTGTAGAAATTTATTACAAAGTGCATCCAAGTCTGCACCGGAGGAACTCCGCGAGTATCTGGATGGTTCACAAGGCACATCGTGCGGGGATTAGCAATGCGGCATCTGATAGACTTACCTGTGAAGGACAATATTATCGATTTATATGCTTTTATCTGCTTTTATTTTTGTGAGT
Source organism: Bombina bombina (assembly GCF_027579735.1). NCBI lineage: Eukaryota > Metazoa > Chordata > Amphibia > Anura > Bombinatoridae > Bombina > Bombina bombina. The sequence continues at coordinate 566,763,178 of NC_069501.1, forward strand.
AGTATTCTATTATTTTGCACTGCACTTTGTAATAAATTTCTACACTTAGATGTGCTTGCGCTCTAAGGGTTGCAATTGGTTAACAAGGGTCCCTTTCTTCTGACAAAGCAGGTTATTAAAGACAATTAAAAGCATACAAATATCCTCATTTGATAAAACAAAACTGCGTTACACATAACAAAATGCTTTGCAGCTATAACGCTTCTGTCTTATGCAGCTTGCAATTTATATTCAATGTTGCTTTAAGTGATTTCAAATTTGTTAGTGACACCATTCAATAAGGGCCAAGATAATTAAAAAGACATGGAACCAACATTTTTTAATTCACGATTCAGATAGAGCATACAATTTTGTACCACTGTCCAATTTATTTATTTGATCTAATTTGCTTCATTCTCTTAATATCCTTTGTTGTAAACCATACCTAGGTAGGCCCAGGAGCTGAGAGCTAGTTGATTGGTGGATGCACATATATGCCTATTGTCTATTGTGTTCAGCTAGTTACCAGTAGTGGATTGATGCTTCTTCAATAAAGGATGCCAAAAGAATGACGCAAAATTCATAATAGAAGCAAATTGGAAAGTTGTTTGCAAATTTTTGCTCTATCTGAACCTTGAAAAAAAATTTGTTTTGTTTGATGCCCTTTTTAAGTCAACACTCATCTGCACAGGTAGCATATTTGGAACCCACTCAAAGACTTCATTGTTTTCTCTTTTTGTAAACTGAACAAGTTGTGCCAAGGTTCCCCCTTTGTTTCTATTTGTAACACTTCCTGTGTAACAGGGTTTGGAAACTATAACTCAAATACCAACATTCATACTTTAACCACTTAATTACTGGTTTATTTAACCATGATAATAAAAAAAAAAGTGAATTTGTTCTATTTGGCACTGTACTAAACATAACGTTTGTATACTATCTTGTAGAAGAGGTATGCACAATCACACTTCCACTACTTTCTATTTTATGCTTAAAGGGACACTGAACCCAATGTTTTTCTTTTGTGATTCAGATAGAGCATGCAATTTTAAACAACTTTCTAATTTACTCCTATTATCAATTTTTCTTCGTTCTCTTGCTTTCTTTATTTGAAAAAGAAGGCATCTAAGCTATATTTTTTGGTTCAGAACCATGGAAAGCACTTGTTTATTGGTAGGTGCATTTATACACCAATCAGCAAGAATGAGCCGGCATCTAAACTTACATTTTTGCATTTCAAATAAAGATACCAAGAGAATGAAAAGAATTTGATAATAGGAGTAAATTAGAAAGTTGCTTAAAATTGCATGCTCTATCTGAATCACAAAAGAAAACATTTGGGTTCAGTGTCCCTTTAATTTATAGCAAAGCACTCAGTACCTCTGCTCAGGTCTTGCTCTGCTAGAGAGAACTGAGAGCAAATTAATAAAATGCAGAAAGCAAGAGTTGCAAATAACTTGAAACTGAAATATAAAGGTTTGGTTTTCTGCAATGTACAACCCTTGCATCATAAAGGGACATGAAACCCCAAAAAATTATTTAATGATTCAGATAGAGAATGCAATTTTAAACAACTTTCGAATTTAAATGCATACATAAAGAAAAGCGCTCTACCAGGAACGAACACCCACTCAGTTGCTTGCTCTATGGCGAGTTACCACCTATTGTTAGTCAGGTGCAGCCATACCCCGGCCTCTAATCACATTCAGCAAGGAGTCCCCGTCTAGCTTCCTCCATCACCTTATGGAGACCTCCCCAGGGACATAATAAAGAAAGAGAAACGCTCTACCACAAGATGAGTGGTATTTCTGTGCTGGACTGACCCTGTTAGGCAGCCTCAGACTGATATACTTCAGGAAAGCTCTCCTCTGTGAAAAGCACAATTGGGTTAAAAAAAGACTTCTCCTAGGTGATAAATCGCTATAGAACAAGCTACTGAGATGGTGTTCATTCCTGGTAGAGCACTTCTCTTTCTGTATGTAACTTTCTAATTTACTTCTATTATAAAAACGTATTTTCTCTTTGTATCTGTTGCTGAAAACAGTGACATAAGCTCAGGAGTGTGCCTGTTTCTGAACCTGTTTCTGAACTTAAAGTGATGGTAAATTCTAGAGTTTCAAACATGCTAGGATTTATCATCACTAAAAATAAAGGTGACCTTCATTCATCAGTTTAAAAAAAAAAGATTAATTGGTACCTTTATTTTACCGCAGCTTGAGTGCTAACCTAACCACCTCTGGCCGACCACGGCACAGCTCAGTTTTTTTCAATGAGGTGAAGTTTCCACCTCTTACCCAAGAGACGTGCTCGCCCTTCGGCATTATGCTGTAGGCTAGCATGGCTATTTGCTAAGAGGTGCAAATGTCACCTCATTGAAAATACTGAGCTGTGCAGTGGTCGCATTTATTTTTAGTGATGGAAAATCCTAGTGTTTTTGAAACACTAGAATTTACCGTCACTTTAACTAGGTATCTCTTCAACAAAAAATACCATGGGAAATAAGTAAGTTTGATAAACTTTTTTTTAAAATTTGTCTAAATCACAAAATCAATTTTTTGGGGTTTCATATTCCTTTAAGGAAACAAAATTGTGTTATTCAAAATATGTTTGTATAAATACACAATTCAAGTGTTGTATATAATAGTAGCAACCCATTTCAGTCTTTCACATAAAAAAAGATAAAAGGATCATCTCATTAATGCCTTCTCCTTTATCACAATTTTATTCATACTTATTGCATACATCTTTCAAGTTCACACAACCCATCCTTACCCTGTCCACAGTATAAAGTCTGGGTCTGGCAAAATTCTCTTCATAGCATTTATTGATGAGATGATCAGAGTTTGAGGGGCATCACATAGATAGTGCCCGAATTCCCCTGCATCTGTTACTTGCTGGTTTCCTGCTGATGGACATACACCCCCTGGGTCAGAGGTTACTTTGTAGTTAGGGTCCAAGTGCAGGTCTGTGAGATGCCAAAAGTAACCTATAAGAAAAACACATTTATATTAATATACTGTCTTTTTTACCTCCATTCTATTACCATCAAACCTGTCTTCTTTTTCTGTAACACATACCTGTTTCCTTATACTAGTAAACTTGTTTCTCACACATTCCCTCTTTCTCTCTCTCTCTCTCTCTCTCTCTCTCTCTCTCTCTCTCTCTCTCTCTCTCTCTCTCTCTCTCTCTCTCTCTTTCGCTTTCTCTCTCTCTCGCTTTCTCTCTCTCTCTCTCTCTCTCTCTCTCTGTTTTGAATCACAGTTACCTTTCTTTGCAGTGGAAAATCCAATGAGAGCCAGCTGAAATAAGAAAATTATGAACTTCATGATCTGAAGAATGTTTTCCCAATATGTGAATCTTGCTTGTGAGAATGTTCTTATGACAGCTTACTATAGGGTGTGTTGTATATGACACCTGGAAATCCTGACAGTCTTATCACCTCCCTCAACTATATGGGTAGAGATAATCGTTGGTCAAAAAGCACCTCATGTAATAATTTTACATCTTTACAGATAGTTGTAAGCAGAGACTTACCCTATTTATACACAGCTGTACTGCATTACAAGAGTTTTTTAGCCTAAAGAAACACTGGTAGTACTTAGTAGAAACTGTGGTAAGTGTTTTGATGATATAAATTCACTACAAAAACAATTCCCTTAATCTTTTTTTCCTGGCACTGGCACTGCATATTACTTCCTGATTATTGCTTGTTCTGCAACTTTACCTTATTCTTAAGTAAATGTTAATGTTTATTTAACCAGCCATAATTAGTTAGCTGGAGTAAATTCGGATGATGTTAATAGTCAACCTAACTCCTCCTGGGGTAATAAAGAGGAATAAATCATACTCAAACCAAAATAAAAGTAAAATAGTTTAGGGTTTACTAGAATCACAAAAAAAACATTTGTAACTACATCTAAAAATATGCTGTTTCCACTATTGCTATCTGACTTACAATACAAAGGGCATGAGAGTGCATATCAAGAGATTACGCATTATGAGCCTTGGTTATCTATTACACATACATACCTCCTCCTTAATTGTAACACATGAGGCGTAAACTGGTTAAAGGTTAAAATAATTTAAAATTATGCACTATATACTATATATATTATATATACACACAGTGTGTGTATATATATATATATATATATATATATATATATATATGTATATATGTATATATATATATACAGTATATACATCCATAAAGGGTCAGCATACCTTCACAAACTTCTCTGCTGTAATCATTCCAAATATTTATAAGAATCATGAAGACACAGCTCCTTCTTTCTCCAACATTCGTGTGTCCGGTCCACGGCGTCATCCTTACTTGTGGGAATATCTCTTCCCCAACAGGAAATGGCAAAGAGTCCCAGCAAAGCTGGCCATATAGTCCCTCCTAGGCTCCGCCCACTCCAGTCATTCTCTTTGCCGTTGCACAGGCAACATCTCCACGGAGATGGTTAAGAGTATGTGGTTCCGGTGCACCCCGACGCTTTTCCTATACCCAAGCGGGTGGCGGACATAGTGAATAAGGAGTGGGAGAAGCCCGGCATACCTTTTGTTCCCCCTCCTATATTTAAGAAATTATTTCCTATGGTCGACCCCAGAAAGGACTTATGGCAGACAGTCCCTAAGGTCGAGGGGGCAGTTTCTACTCTAAACAAGCGCACTACTATTCCTATCGAGGATAATTGTGCTTTCAAAGATCCTATGGATAAAAAATTGGAGGGTTTGCTTAAAAAGATTTTTGTACAGCAAGGTTACCTTCTACAACCCATTTCGTGCATTGTTCCTGTCACTACAGCAGCGTGGTTCTGGTTCGAGTAACTAGAAAAGTCGCTCATTAGAGAGACTCCATATGAGGAGGTTATGGACAGAGTTCACGCACTTAAGTTGGCTAACTCTTTTATTTTAGATGCCGCTTTGCAATTAGCTAGATTAGCGGCGAAAAATTCAGGGTTTGCAATTGTGGCGCGCAGAGCGCTTTGGCTAAAATCTTGGTCAGCGGATGTATCATCCAAGACAAAATTGCTTAACATCCCCTTCAAGGGTAAAACTCTCTTTGGACCAGAATTGAAAGAGATTATCTCAGACATCACTGGGGGAAAGGGCCACGCCCTCCCACAAGATAGGCCTTTCAAGGCCAAGAATAAGTCTAATTTTCGTTCCTTTCGTAATTTCAGGAACGGACCGGCCTCTAATTCTGCATCCTCTAAGCAAGAGGGTAATGCCTCACAGTCCAAACCAGCCTGGAAACCGATGCAAGGCTGGAACAAGGGTAAGCAGGCCAAGAAGCCTGCTACCGCTAACAAAACAGCATGAAGGAGTAGCCCCCGATCCGGGACTGGATCTAGTGGGGGACAGACTCTCTCTCTTTGCTCAGGCTTGGGCAAGAGATGTTCAGGATCCCTGGACGCTAGAAATAGTTTCTCAGGGTTATCTTCTGGAATTCAAGGAACTACCCCCAAGGGGAAGGTTCCACATGTCTCACTTATCCTCAAACCAAATAAAGAGACAGGCGTTCTTACATTGTGTAGAAGACCTGTTAAAGATGGGAGTGATACACCCAGTTCCAATGACGGAACAAGGAATGGGATTTTACTCAAATCTGTTCGTAGTTCCCAAAAAAGAGGGAACCTTCAGACCAATTCTGGATTTAAAGATCCTAAACAAATTTCTCAGGGTACCATCATTCAAAATGGAAACCATTCGAACGATTCTACCCACTATCCAGGAAGGTCAATTTATGACTACTGTGGATCTAAAGGATGCGTACCTACATATTCCTATCCACAAAGAACATCATCAGTTCCTAAGGTTCGCCTTTCTGGACAAACATTACCAGTTTGTGGCCCTCCCATTCGGATTAGCCACTGCTCCAAGGATTTTCACAAAGGTACTCGGGTCCCTTCTAGCGGTTCTAAGACCGAGGGGCATTGCAGTAGTGCCATACTTGGACGACACTCTAATACAAGCGTCGTCCCTTTCAAAAGCAAAGGCTCATACAGACATCGTTCTGGCCTTTCTCAGATCTCACGGATGGAAGGTGAACATAGAAAAAAGTTCTCTGTCTCCGTCAACAAGAGTTCCCTTCTTGGGAACAATAATAGATTCCTTAGAAATGAGGATTTTTCTGACAGATGTCAGAAAGTCAAAACTTCTAAGCGCTTGTCAAGTTCTTCATTCTGTTCCACGTCCTTCCATAGCTCAGTGCATGGAAGTAGTAGGGTTGATGGTTGCAGCAATGGACATAGTTCCTTTTGCGCAAATTCATCTAAGACCATTACAACTGTGCATGCTGAAACAGTGGAATGGGGACTATACAGACTTGTCTCCAGTGATTCAAGTAGATCAGAAGACCAGAGATTCACTCCGTTGGTGGCTAACCCTGGACCACCTATCCCAGGGAATGAGCTTCCGCAGACCAGAGTGGGTCATTGTCACAACCGACGCCAGTCTAGTGGGCTGGGGCGCGGTCTGGGAATCCCTGAAAGTTCAGGGACTATGGTCTCGGGAAGAGTCTCTTCTCCCGATAAACATTCTGGAATTAAGAGCGATATTCAATGCTTTCAGGGCTTGGCCTCAGCTTGCAAAGGCCAGATTCATAAGATTCCAATCAGACAACATGACGACTGTTGCGTATATCAATCATCAGGGGGGAACAAGGAGTTCCCTGGCGATGAAAGAAGTGACCAAAATAATACAATGGGCCGAGGATCACTCCTGCCATCTATCTGCGATCCACATCCCAGGTGTGGAAAACTGGGAAGCGGATTATCTGAGTCGTCAGACATTCCATTCGGGGGAGTGGGAACTCCACCCAGAGATCTTTGCCCAGTTGACTCAATTATGGGGCATTCCAGACATGGATCTGATGGCGTCTCGTCAGAACTTCAAGGTTCCTTGCTACGGGTCCAGATCCAGGGATCCCAAGGCGACTCTAGTGGATGCACTAGTAGCACCTTGGACCTTCAACCTAGCTTATGTGTTTCCACCGTTTCCTCTCATTCCCAGGCTGGTAGCCAGGATCAAACAGGAGAGGGCCTCGGTGATCTTGATAGCTCCTGCGTGGCCACGCAGGACTTGGTATGCAGACCTGGTGAATATGTCATCGGTTCCACCATGGAAGCTACCTTTGAGACAGGACCTTCTTGTTCAGGGTCCATTCGAACATCCAAATCTGGTCTCCCTCCAGCTGACGGCTTGGAGATTGAACGCTTGATTCTATCAAAGTGTGGGTTTTCAGATTCTGTGATAGATACTCTGGTTCAGGCCAGAAAACCGGTAACTAGAAAGATTTACCATAAAATATGGAAAAGATATATCTGCTGGTGTGAATCCAAGGGATTCCCATGGAATAAGATAAAAATTCCTAAGATTCTTTCCTTTCTGCAAGAAGGTTTGGATAAGGGATTATCTGCGAGTTCTCTAAAGGGACAGATTTCTGCTTTATCTGTCTTACTACACAAACGACTGGCAGCTGTGCCAGATGTTCAAGCATTTGTTCAGGCTCTGGTTAGGATCAAGCCTGTTTACAGACCTTTGACTCCTCCCTGGAGTTTAAATCTAGTTCTTTCAGTTCTTCAAGGGGTTCCCTTTGAACCTCTACATTCCATAGATATTAAGTTGTTATCTTGGAAAGTTTTGTTTTTGGTTGCTATTTCTTCTGCTAGAAGAGTTTCAGAGTTATCTGCTCTGCAGTGTTCTCCGCCCTATCTGGTGTTCCATGCAGATAAGGTGGTTTTGCGTACTAAGCCTGGTTTTCTTCCTAAGGTTGTTTCTAACAAAAATATTAACCAGGAGATAGTTGTACCTTCTTTGTGTCCGAATCCAGTTTCAAAGAAGGAACGTTTGTTACACAATTTGGACGTAGTCCGTGCTCTAAAATTCTATTTAGAAGCTACAAAAGATTTCAGACAAACATCTTCTCTGTTTGTCGTCTATTCTGGTAAAAGGAGAGGTCAAAAAGCGACTTCTACCTCTCTTTCCTTTTGGCTTAAAAGCATCATCCGATTGGCTTACGAGACTGCTGGATGGCAGCCTCCTGAAAGAATCACAGCTCACTCCACTAGGGCTGTGGCTTCCACATGGGCCTTCAAGAACGAGGCTTCTGTTGATCAGATATGTAAGGCAGCGACTTGGTCTTCACTGCACACTTTTGCCAAATTTTACAAATTTGATACTTTTGCTTCTTCGGAGGCTATTTTTGGGAGAAAGGTTTTGCAAGCCGTGGTGCCTTCTGTTTAGGTAACCTGATTTGCTCCCTCCCTTCATCCGTGTCCTAAAGCTTTGGTATTGGTTCCCACAAGTAAGGATGACGCCGTGGACCGGACACACCAATGTTGGAGAAAACAGAATTTATGCTTACCTGATAAATTACTTTCTCCAACGGTGTGTCCGGTCCACGGCCCGCCCTGGGTTTTTTAATCAGGTCTGATGAATTATTTTCTCTAACTACAGTCACCACGGTACCATATGGTTTCTCCTATTTTTTCCTCCTGTCCGTCGGTCGAATGACTGGGGTGGGTGGAGCCTAGGAGGGACTATATGGCCAGCTTTGCTGGGACTCTTTGCCATTTCCTGTTGGGGAAGAGATATTCCCACAAGTAAGGATGACGCCGTGGACCGGACACACCGTTGGAGAAAGTAATTTATCAGGTAAGCATAAATTCTGTTTTCGCAAACATTAAGTGTTTATTCCAATGTTGCGGCCCCCATTTGGGCCTTTGTCAAGGTTACAAACATTTCCCATAATCCCCTTCTTTATATACCCTTCAGCCCTTAATTACATTTAATACCACACCATCTAATGGTCATTTTGTATATTGCATCCTTTGCATGTATCTTCTTTTGTTATTTTTTCTTACTAAAAGAGAACAAAATATCCATGGATTACTATAAATGAACATAAAATGGGCATTTCACAATTTCAAAATCACAACTCACCTAAGTAGATAATGCATTTTCCCATATTCATTATATTTAAAGAAAGCTAGTCAGAGACAAATAGGTATTCAGACCCTTAGGGTATATTGTATCTAACACTGATAACGAAAAGAATATAATTCTCCGTTACACACTTCACAAGTGGAGGTAAAGTAACGGGGCAAAATCTAAAACATAACTTTTAATATTTAGGGATAAAAGGTGTCAACATAACACAGAGTAAAAGCACTTAAAAAACATAAACACACAGTACTGCCGTCTGAGTAATAGGGAGAGAGGATAGCACGTATCTTATATATATATATATATATATATATATATATCAGTGACGTGCAGTGAGGTCAAAGGCTGGTGAGGCACTAGATATGATACGCCGGAGAAACACATGTACCAGAGGTCCGCAAGTACCCCCAACAGGGCAGGTTTAAATGATAGCTGAACCAGTGCACAGGTGACATAATCAGGTGATGGGTGAGAGCAAGTTAGTAACCACTGAGTTACTGATCAGCTGCTTACTTCACCTGTGCACTGATTCAGCTATAATGAAAACCTGGCCTGTTCGGGGTACTTGAGGACCATTGTTGAGAAACACTGCACTAAAGCACCAGCTCATCGGAAATGTATTGATTACCTGGAGAATAAAGCACACATACTCTGCTCACTGACACCCACACACACTCTGCTCACATACACACCCACACACAATTCTGTGGCACAGTGCCAGTTACTAAGCAATTAGAATGATACACAATCACTTCTCTACTCACTACTGTATTGTAAAAATAGAAATAATTTACCATACAAGTTTTACACAAAGGACACGTTATCAATACTGCCAACACAGATGCTGCAATATGGTGTTCAAGAAACGCACATGCACATCCCACTTAGGTATGCTCTTCAACAAAGGACACCAAAGGATACCAAAAGAATGAAGTTTTTAATTATGGATTTAAATTTGAATTGACCCTTTGACTACCTGTCAGTATTGGGTTATGCTCACTTACTGTCCCCCCCTGTTAATGAGCTGTATCTGAACACAATTTGTGAATCACAAGAGATGTAGAATACTACTTTACTCTTCTGCTTGGTGTCATCTGTTCTTAGGTTACCTCAGCTTCCAGTTGTGTCACATAACCCTGCTCACTGCATCCTCCTTCTGATTAATCTATATATCCTTCACTTGTATGGTTGCCACCTCAGCCATGTTTTCCTGGACACTTATGAGTTATACATGCTGCAGGGTGTGCTGGGAGGAACATGAATTTAAACCCTGGACAGCAAACAAATAGTGACACTGAATAGCACTTTTCATATCCCTCTCTACACACCCTGCAGCATGTATAACTCATAAGTGTCCAGGAAAACATGGCCAAGGTGGCAACCCTATTCACTTGCTAGGAGGCATCAAGAGGGGTGCCTCCTATTGGTACCAATTTGTGCTGCTAATATATTGACAGAACACAGGTGGCGCTGCAGCACAGCTTTTCCTTTGACCCATGTACTGCAATGGAGAGAAGCGTTCCTGTACCTGCCTCTCCATAGCATTACATGGGGGAAAATATTTTTTTGTGACTTTTTTTTTTGTTTTAATTAAAATTTAATTAAGCTTTGGCCACATATGGCAGGGTTGGCACTGCCTCCCCTGCCTCTTATAAGTGCACATCCCTGATATATATATATATATATATATAGTGGCAGAAGAGATATGCTTCTTATTAATAGTCATAGGACAGAGAGGCCCATTGTGTAGCACCCAACGACTAGACAAAAAGTTACCTATACACAAATTACACTATGATTAGATAAATCCCACATGCAGTGGGCTTAACATTATACTGACGTAGGGTGTTCATACACAATTGTTGAAAAATGTCTGGGCATCGTGCTTATCGGATCAACAAAAGGTAGAGCAGCAAATTAATACCTTTAAATACCTCTAAATACTTCTAAATATGTCATAAATGGCAACCACAATTAAGCCCTATAAATATACTCAGACTGGCGAATGCCTGACGTGCGTTTTGCCTGAGCTTTGTCAAAGGTGCCTTTGAATGGGAGGTGTAGAGGCAGCAGTGACTGAGAAGGAAAAATGCTTCTCAGACAGGGGTTACCCTAAAAAAATGTTGGAAGAGAGTAAGGCAAGGATTCTGGGAGAGAGGACAGTACAGACGACACATAAAAAAGGTGACGACAGGTTATATTTTATGATTATATCACTGCCAAGGAAGGCTATTATTGGTAATTGGAAGATTTCGCAGGCAGATGAGAGGTTGGCACCGATAGTTGTGAATAACCCCATGTTATTTTACAGAAAGGGTAAAAGTATTAAAGACCCAGGGCCGTTTCTAGGGGCGGGCAGACTGAGGCACTATAGGGAGCAGTGCGGAGCACTTTAAAAAGTGGCAGTGCTAAAGTGGCAGCGCTTGCTTGCTTAATAAACTACTGGTGTAGCAAAGGTTAAAATACACAGATAACAAGCATAAACATTAAAAATATATATACTTGAAAGGAAGCTGTTATGTTAATTGGCTGCATTGGATGTCAATCATACTAATGGAGCAACAAGATCACAAAGGGGGTGTGTTAAGACCGGATATCTTCTTAGAGCTAAAACTGAAAGTAAAAAGGAGAGGAATAACCCTGAGGAAAGCAGTCTCCTATCTGTGTCACTAAAGAGGTGATGTTTATGCATATGACAAATTATTCATGGTCTTTACATAACATGTACATATTTTTTCATTTTACTAAGCTAATTAAAAAATGTGCTTTATAAAAATGTTGTTTCCGCATACTAAGGAACAGGTTTTCTGTTAAGGACTGTTGAATTAATTTTTTTTTTTTTTACATTATGCCTTTTTTTTGTATTTATGTGCTTATTGTTTACAAATGCTTAATAGTGATGGGTGTGTATGCGTCATTTACTCCTTAATAACAATGGAAAGTTTTCACAAACTCACATGTGAGTGCTTGTGTCTGCTATTACTGCATGAGTGTGTGTGCGTGCTTATCTATCCCTGCCTGTGTGTGTATCTGCCTATTACTGCCGGAGTGTGTGTGTGTGTGTGTATGCCTATCTATCCCTGCCTGTGTGTGTGTCTGCTATTACTGCCTGAGTGTGTGCATGTATCTGCCTATTCCTGCCGGTGTGTGCATGTATCTGCTTATCCCTGCCTGTGTGTGCATGTCCCTGTCTATTACTGCCTGTGTGTGCATCTATCTGCCTATTACTGCCTGTGTGTGCATGTATCTGCTTATCCCTGCCTGTGTGTGCATGTCCCTGTCTATTACTGCCTGTGTGTGCATCTATCTGCCTATTACTGCCTGTGTGTGCATGTATCTGCCTATTCCTGGCTGTGTATGCATGTATCTGTCTATTACTGTCTGTGTGTGTGCATGTTGTAAAGATCTCCTGTTATAGAATGCACAGAACTCATGAAGGCACCATTGTTCAACTTCAAGAACTTTTTATTAACTGAAGATAACACATCTATTTCACTGTTATACCTCATGCTTGTCCCTAGTGTTAGAATATATGAACTGCAACAACTGGAACAAACCATTATGATATATTCATTACATCTCCCTTCTTATAAAATAAATAAAAATTAAAACAATATATATTAGATATAAAGGAATATACATTAAAAAAAAAACAAAAAAAAAAAACACAAGCACAAAAAACAAACAAACAAACAAACAAAACACACAGTTATGCAGTGTCATAATCTTCCCAATACTTTGGCTTGATTCTCCGTCCATATCTTGAGAATCTACTGGGTGGCTCAACTTGTGCTGTTTCTGTTGTGCTAGGAAGAATCACATTGGAGCTGTGATCAGAGAGTTGTGCGGATGGTGTTGTACTCAGTAATTGTCCCTCCTGTATGTCCACATGTGAAGCATCAGTTGAGCTTAGAGTCTCATTTATATCACTATGTGACATCCTTGGTGGTACATGATGAAGCACTGCATCTGGAATATTTGTTACTCCTGTATTTGTACCTCTGTTATGACGCAGATGTACTCTGTTGCGCCGGTACTCTTTGCCATTCTCGGTGCCGACAATGTATGAGGGTGGTGCACTTGTTACTTTGGTTACCACTGCAGGTTTCCACCTTCCTTCTAAATTTTGCATCCTTACCCTATCGCCAAGCTCACAAGGTTTTAGAAATTTAGACCCACGATCATAGTATTGTTTCTGCCTGTTTTTTAATGATTCCACTCGCTGTTTAACCATTGCAGGATTCTGTACTTTGGAGGCAATTTGTGTAGGTGTTGAAGGCAAAACTGATTTCAAACGGCTACTCATTAGTAATTGTGAAGGTGATGCAATTCCATCTATTGGGCTGTTACAGTAGTTTAGAATACACAGGTATGGATCTTGATTAGTTTGGGCTGCTTTTTCCAAAATGTTCTTTACAATTTGTACATATTTTTCAGCTAAGCCATTTGACTGTGGGTAATATGGGCTGGACAATGTGTGTTTGAAACCCCATTCTTTTCCAAAGTTTGCGAATTCCATTGAGGAGTACTGAGGACCATTATCTGATATTAACTCATCACATATGCCATGTCTTGCCAAGACAGATTTAATGACATTTATCACTGCACTAGACTTAGTGTCTCTTAGTTGAACTAGTTAAAAGTAACGACTGTAGTAGTCTACCATTATAAGATAGTTGTTATGGTTCCATGTAAATAGGTCTGATGCAATTCTTTGCCAAGCTCTCTCTGGCTGTACTCTTGTTACCATTGGCTCCTTTTGGTTTGCTCTTTGATTTTCTTGACATGTTGCACAATTATTGACCATGTCTTCAATCTGTGAATTCATTCCAGGCCAATATAAGAGATCCCTAGCACGTCTTTTACACAAGGCTATTCCAAAATGTTCTATATGCAGTTTTCTTATTATTTCTTTCCTGAGCTCCGGGGGAACCACAATTCTCTTCCCTTTAAAAATAATCCCATCAATTATTGACAGTTCTTTTCTTACATTCCAGTAAGGTTTTAAGTCAACATTCACTTTGGCTTTTGAGTTTGGCCATCCTTGCCTTATTATTGTAATCAAATTGGCCATAGTTGAATCCCTTTTTATTGCTAGCTGTAGTTCTTTAAGTTTCTCATCAGTAGCAGGTAATTGTGAAAGTACAGAGTGCACATGCTCTTCCAAGTCCCTTTCCTCTCTTTCGTCTTGTCCAGGCTTAAATGTCCTTGAAAGCATATCAGCTACTGGAATTCTATTGCCAGGTACATATACTACATGCATATCATATTTTTGTATTCTTAGGATCATTCTTTGCAGCCTTGGTGGAGCGGACACAAGTGGTTTTTCCATGATGCTCATAAGTGGTTTATGATCAGTCTCAACTGTGACTTTCTGCCCATAGATGTATTGATGAAACTTTTCACAACCAATTACAATGGCCAACATTTCTTTTTCTATTTGGGCATAGTTGCGTTGTGTAGGAGTCATTGATCTGGAAGCATATGCAACAGGCCTGCCTTCCTGCATTAGGATTGCTCCTAAACCGAACTGAGAGGCATCAACCTGTATTGTTACCTCCTTCTTGGGGTCAAAATATTGTAATCCAGTTTCTGATGAACGCACAATAAGACTTTTGACATCTTCAAAAACATTATTTATTGAGTCATTCCAGCTCCATAGTGCATGCTTTTGGAGTAGTTCTCTTAGTGGAGCTGTAGCTTCTGCTAGTCCAGGAACAAACCTTGACAGATAATTAAACATACCCAAAATTCCTTCTTAGAGGTAGGAGGATCCAGATGTTGTATTGCTGCTATTTTCTCTGGGTCTGCTTTTAGCCCATCTTGTGACAGAATATGACCAAAATATTTAACTTGGGTAACACCGATTTGCATTTTACCTGGGTTTAACTTCATGTTTCTCTCTCGACACCGTTCCAATAGTGCACACAGATTTTGATCATGTTCTTTCCGTGTAGATCCATATACCAGAAGATCATCTATGATTACATCTACACCAGGAAGGCCTTCAATGGTTTCATGTGCTTTTTTCTGAAATATTTCTTGTGCTGAGGCAATACCAAAGAGAACTCTAGTAAAGCGCCATCTTCCAAATGGTGAATTAAAAGTGGTGAGCCTGCTGCTCTGTTCATCTAATTTGAGCTGCCAATATCCTGACTGAGCATCTAATACGCTGAAGAATTTTGCATGTGCTAACTTGTGTGTGATGTCATCTAGGCCCATAGCGTCAAATATGTTGCATTCGCGGGCATCAATATCTTCGCCAAACTTCGGCAAACATCGCGGCCGCAAATCTCAATACGATCTTCAAATTTATTTAAAAAAAAATTCAAAAACACGCACGTCAAGTACGGCGCGATTAGCATCGTACTGGTTAGCGTACTTTTGATAAATTTGGGTGTTTCATGTCGCGAATTCCCTGCTTATAAAATTTGTCAACTATTATTTATATTATATGAAGACTTTTTTTATATTATATGAAGACTTTTTTTACTCTAATTATTGCAACTCTATTCCTAACATCTGCACATATCTTAGTTAATATACTCATAGATATATACATACATATATAATCTTAGTAAAGTTAAATTACTAATTATACGGAGTGCCTTTCTTATTTATTCTGTATATATATATATATATAGATAGATAGATATATAGATAGATAGAGAAAATATATATATATATACTGTATGTATGTTTGTGTATGTATATATATATATATATATATATATATATACCTGTTATGTCCATTTACAAAAAATTTTAATATGTTCATCAACATTGTAATTTTTTAATAAATCAACATTGATCTTCATATCTCATTATGTATTCATATGAATCATTTTTGACCGATGAAATATATTATCGATTGTATCAATAATATATTAAAAACATGTAATATGAATTATTACTCAATTGAGTTTTATATTTAAAACAATGTCATTTCATATGTTAAAGACATCAAAATGATATGTTATTTCATTATGCAGATAGACAAAAAACCTTTTCAAGCCTCATTAATCATTTTCACTTCTATTATCCCTCAGATATACTATTTTTTTTAAATAACAATGCACATGTGCAAGCCAATCACATAAGTCATCCATATGTAGACATAATTCAGCAGCTATATGGTTTGGAAAAATATGCTTCCCATCAAAGGATAGATATAAATATCTAACCAAATAATAATCAACCACATTGCATGCTATTTATAGATGATTAAACATATATTTAATGTTCATGTCCCTTTAAGATAATCCTTAAAATAATGGACTGACAACATGATATTATAAATATAAACTTTTAATTCTTCATAAAATGTTTGATGTAAAACCAAAAAAAAATATACAATAACAATATTAAATTTTTTGAAGGGAATGCTCTATTAGTCTTGCAGCCTCTACAATATTTTGAAGTGCCTGACGAAGGTCGATTAATTGTGTTATTGAGGGCTCTGTTTGTGTCCCTATTTCAACCGCTGTAATAAAAACACAAAATTAGTTTTGTTACAACAATTCACTTTCAAGATATAAGT
The DNA here is from genome assembly GCF_027579735.1 of Bombina bombina. Classification (NCBI taxonomy): domain Eukaryota; kingdom Metazoa; phylum Chordata; class Amphibia; order Anura; family Bombinatoridae; genus Bombina; species Bombina bombina. The sequence goes on from NC_069501.1 coordinate 566,779,652, forward strand.
TAAAAAACATTATATGAAAGATTCCTACTTTCTGTTTTTGCCACCTCATCCTCTGCTGTGGCTGCATATTCAGTGCCACTGTCTGTTTCAGCTGTCCGAGAAGAAGCACAAAAAATATATTGTTATTGATCTTGAATATGCGTCAAGGCCTACATTATACTCCACATTGTTTAAAAAAAAAATACAAATTCCAAATAAATATAGCAGTGAAATAATATATGATAAATGCTTATGCTTACATTCACTTTCCGCCTCCTCCTCTTGCCTCACCTCCAGACTCAGGGCTGATGTAGCATATTCATCACTTTCATCTGTCCGAGAAGAAGCACAAACAAAAACAAAAAAAAACATTGTTATGGATGCAGAATCGGTGTCAAGGCCTAGATTATCCCCCACATTGTTCTACAAAGAAAAAGAAACTAGGGTCTGCAGAGTATTTCCAAATCAATGTGGAATTGAAAAAAAAGAGAACCTGAGAGATTCCTACCTTCATTTTCAGCCTGCTCTTCCTCCTCTGCCGTCAACTCGATAGGACTGGGTGCTGGGGAACTCTCCTCGGATGATGAGTCATCACTTTCATCTGTCCAAGAAGAAGCACAAACACAAATGATTTTTAGGATGATGAATATGTGTCAAGTCATATATTATGCTCATCATTGCTGTTAGATGGTTGTGACAACCTCATGCTTTTAAAAACACAAAATTACATATTAGCTATTCAATTCAATTAGCTGCTAAGACCTGCAATAACCACAAAGGTCACAGATGCACTGCAGCAGATAAGGGGATACAGCATATCGGAACAATGTCTTGTCCTCCATTATCACCTTTTGATGCATATCACTGGTCAAGTTTCTCGTGTGTAATGCTTTTCAAACCAAATATTATTTAAGCAGTTAATGAAGCAAAGGTTTTGAATTAGCACTGCCTATAAGACTTAATCATTGCATGTGCCTTGTCTTCTCTATAAAAACCTTCACATTATCAGTCACTTTACTATATGCTTGATTTTAGATAGAGGACAGTACAGATGTGATGCACTTCCAAATTCTGATTCCCTATGCAAATAACGTGTGTGCCTAGGCCATAATACATCCCTGATGAAACAGCATTAGGAAAATTAAAACATTTTAATATCTTATTTTAATGTAAATAATGAGATGTTGTTACATTACCTTCATTTTTGCTCATATCTGAAGATGTCCCTGAGTCCTCATCCCCCTGAGGTTAGAGCAAAGTCAGGGGCAGTGGCAGTGATGACCTGTAGCTCACTGGGCTGCTGTGGGATACCGGCAGCAGATACCTAGGTATCTTCTCCCTTGGCCTTGATAAGTCTGCAATGATAAATTATTCATGTCCACATTACAACTATTCACTTTATACTACTATGTCTAATGCTCATGCAGCTTCAATAATTGTACATTGTACACTCCAGATAATAATAATAATAATAACAACACATATATCATATATATATATATATATATATATATCTCATACTATATTTTCTAACTTTTTTTATAATATGTAACTGATTGTTTAATAGTTATGCTTTCAACTATTTAAAGGTACAGTCTATGCCCAAAAAAATTTCATGATTCAGATAGAGCATTACATTGTAAACTATTTTTACAATTTACTTTTGTCAACAATTTTGATTTGTTCTCTTGGTATTCTTAGTTTAAATGTATTTCATATAGATAACACTGTGCTTGTGCACGTGAAGTTATCTGGGAGCAGGCACTGATTGGCTAAACTGTAAGTCTGTCAAAAGAAATAAAATAAAGGGGCAGTTTGCAGAGGCATAGATACAAGATAATCACAGAGGTTAAAAGTATATTATAGTAACTGTGTTGGTTATGCAAAACTGGGGAATGGGTAATAAAGTTATTCTCTATCTTTTAAAACAATAATAATTCTGATGTAGACTGTCCCTTTAACAGTTCATATTTTACATGTTATATTTTGGTGCGTCATGTTTGTCGACAGTAGATGATTAAACTTAAAAATATGAAAATACAGGGAGTGTAGAATTATTAGGCAAATGAGTATTTTGACCACATCATCCTCTTTATGCATGTTGTCTTACTCCAAGCTGTATAGGCTCGAAAGCCTACTACCAATTAAGGATATTAGGTGATGTGCATCTCTGTAATGAGAAGGGGTGTGGTCTAATGACATCAACACCCTATATCAGGTGTGCATAATTATTAGGCAACTTCCTTTCCTTTGGCAAAATGGGTCAAAAGAAGGACTTGACAGGCTCAGAAAAGTCAAAAATAGTGAGATATCTTGCAGAGGGATGCAGCACTCTCAAAATTGCAAAGCTTCTGAAGCGTGATCATCGAACAATCAAGCGTTTCATTCAAAATAGTCAACAGGGTCGCAAGAAGCGTGTGGAAAAACCAAGGCGCAAAATAACTGCCCATGAACTGAGAAAAGTCAAGCGTGCAGCTGCCAAGATGCCACTTGCCACCAGTTTGGCCATATTTCAGAGCTGCAACATCACTGGAGTGCCCAAAAGCACAAGGTGTGCAATACTCAGAGACATGGCCAAGGTAAGAAAGGCTGAAAGACAACCACCACTGAACAAGACACACAAGCTGAAACGTCAAGACTGGGCCAAGAAATTTTTCAAGACTGATTTTTCTAAGGTTTTATGGACTGATTAAATGAGAGTGAGTCTTGATGGGCCAGATGGATGGGCCCGTGGCTGGATTGGTAAAGGGCAGAGAGCTCCAGTCCGACTCAGACGTCATCAAGGTGGAGGTGGAGTACTGGTTTGGGCTGGTATCATCAAAGATGAGCTTGTGGGGCCTTTTCGGGTTGAGGATGGAGTCAAGCTCAACTCCCAGTCCTACTGCCAGTTTCTGGAAGACACCTTCTTCAAGCAGTGGTACAGGAAGAAGTCAGCATCCTTCAAGAAAAACATGATTTTCATGCAGGACAATGCTCCATCACACGCGTCCAAGTACTCCACAGCGTGGCTGGCAAGAAAGGGTATAAAAGAAGAAAATCTAATGACATGGCCTCCTTATTCACCTGATCTGAACCCCATTGAGAATCTGTGGTCCATCATCAAATGTGAGATTTACAAGGAGAAAAAACAGTACACCTCTCTGAACAGTGTCTGGGAGGCTGTGGTTGCTGCTGCACGCAATGTTGATGGTGAACAGATCAAAACACTGACAGAATCCATGGATGGCAGGCTTTTGAGTGTCCTTGCAAAGAAAGATGGCTATATTGTCACTGATTTGTTTTTGTTTTGTTTTTGAATGTCAGAAATGTATATTTGTGAATGTTAAGATGTTATATTGGTTTCACTGGTAAAAATAAATAATTGAAATGGGTATATATTTGTTTTTTGTTAAGTTGCCTAATAATTATGCACAGTAATAGTCACCTGCTGTTATGTTCTGTAAAGTTATGTGTTAGAACAGGTGGTAAATAAGTTCAGGTACCTAGTATCCGCTATAGCAGGACCACTCAGCCTCACACCAAACCTTGGATTCACACAGATTTAACTTACAGGAATCCGGTTTTGCTCATTGAACTGAGGGTCACTACTGCAGGGTACAGAGTGAATACGGAGCTGTCACGCAACCAGGTTACAGGATGTCTGTATCTCAACAGATAGGAGGAGTATCTATAGATAGGATAGGAAGTTAATCAACTAATTAACTAGTGATTAAATGTGATATAGCTGACACATATACAAAGAAGATAGATAGTGAAATGGAATGTAATATAAACAGATGTAGAACAAAGAGATATTGTTATTAGGCCAGAATGTATTTGTTAGGAATTCAGCACTTCAGGGAATATCATATGTAGTTAGAATGATATTTTGGATTATGTTAACAGATATTGTTTATGCAAGGATAAGTTAGTAACAAACGATAAGTCACTTAGTCAAGTTCAAGGTGGTCACAGCAAATGATGTTAAACAAGCAGCAGTTCAAACAGAGTAGGCAATGTAACAGGCAGTTGAAATAAATCCTGAAGTTTAGTGATAGTAACAGTCATTGAATACAGTGCTTAGATAGTTTGCTTACTTGAGAGACATAATGATATCCAAATAGAGTAATAAAATATACAGACCAATTCCTGATGGTTATTTGGAAGGCTAAGTCAGAGCCAGATGAAAGCCTTACGGTATCCTGAATGCTTGTTTGTTGAAAGGACACAGCGCGGTACACGCGCTGCAGACACGCTGAGATGCCGGGTGTGACGTCACAGCCACCCGGTGTAACAGTTAGGGAATTGAAAGCTGCTCCTTTGGTTCCTAAGAAACTGCAAGTAACAAAAGAGGCAGACCGGCACACAGCAATGAAGGATTAATGTAGGCTGCAAAGATTCAAAGCAACAAGTAAGAAATCCCCACAGATTGAGGAAAAGGCTAGGTGTCTTCAGAGAGGAGTCACATTAAGTAACTGATTCAAATTACCAAGCGAGGAGCATAGAGAGGAGGGGCCTTAAATAGGGAGAGAGGATTCAGAATTAAAGGGACAGGATTGTAATAGTGAATACCCTGACACCTGCACACACAGATATCCCCCTAAAATAGCTATAACTAAAAACAAACTAAAAACTACTTCCAAAACTATTCAGCTTTGATATTAATGAGTTTTTTGGGTTCATTGAGAACATGGTTGTTGTTCAATAATAAAATTAATCCTCAAAAATACAACTTGCCTAATAATTCTGCACTCCCTGTATGAAAAAAATCTCTTACATCTCCGAATGAGCGACCTCATGGCCATATAGTGCTCCGGCTCTCTGCGTCTAAGGTCGCTGAACCGTCTCAGACACTGTCGGCGCCTCCTATGTATCCCTGACACACGTCTCATCCTGCGCATCATCTCGTAGATAATTTCATCTCTTCTTTCGTGCCTAATACCGCGCACACCACCGATTCTCCTAGGGAAATATCTATTCATTCCATAAACAAGTATGATTAGTTCTCCGTCAGTGAAAATTGGTGTTCTCGACATACTTGTAAACCCACAGAAACAAAAACACTTTTTTTTTTTTTAAGGCGACAATAAATATACTAAGTATACAGCTGTCTCATTGGTTCTTGAAAATATCAATTTTACTTTTGCTTATTGATTGGAGGGACATCTCAATAATATTGTATGCAACAGCGAATCACTAAAGATGATGAGCGTCATCAAAATAATAATTCTAATTGCGTCACAAATGAAACTTTTTTTTTTTTTTAAAGCAATAGAAAATTATAATATCTGCGTCACAAACTAAAACAGAAATAACATGCTTGAAAAAGCAAAGAGGGCCCCATAGGCCTGTTGACTTTAAAAAAAAAATAATATATTGTAAAATATATGTATAATGTTAGTAATATTGAACAAAGAAAAAAAAAAAAAAAACATACCTATGGTGTGTCCAAATCCAAGATCCTCAAATTAATTAATTCAATATAAAAATGGAGTCACAAATGGCGCACAAAGTATATGGATTTATATAAACTTTTGGCTGATTGTTGATTGATTACATTGCTTGCAATAGCATACTGATTGGCTGATTTAAATGATCACCTGGTTCATCAATTCCCAATAAATATCAAGAGAAAATTCAATTGAATGTGGATTGTTCAGGAGATAGAATTGTCTGTTAACCATTACCTTTGAATTTGGCATAGACAATGGCATCTGCAGGGTCTGGAAAAACAAAATCAGGATGTAACATCCAATTTAATTTCCAGCAGAACCAGGTTCTTGTTACTATGGTGCTGCAACATTATGATTTATTATTTGGTGCTAAAGCACAAAAAACTACTTCCTCCAGGAAAAACGAGATATGGTGATCAATATCAGAAAATGTTTCTGCTGAGGGGAACAATCTTAAAACAGTGGATAATTGCAAAAAAAGATTTTCTGATATTAAGCGAATTTTGAAGGCAAAGGTGGCCAGAGAAAAAAAGGCAGCACGTGAAACAGGCGGCGGGAAGCCATATGTTGCAGAACTCTCAACATATGAAACTTTGTTAATGGAGAGGTTGGGAGAAAATCTGCTTCAGGGACTTGATGATTTTGACCACGACACTGACGCCTTAGCCTTACAAAGTAAATTTCTATATTTTACTGCGTCACTTCTGACGCCGAAAGTTAAAAATGTTAATTGGTATAAATGTTGATTACTTGATTTCAATTTTATTAATACTTGATATTGATTTTCAACATTAATCTATTACAGCATCTACTAGTAGAGCTTCTACTGTTGCTACACAGCCGTTACCTGTGGTTGATACTGGGCTGATTGATACGGACTCCAGCCACAGTTTTTCTTCAGCTACAACACTGCCAGACATAATGTGCAGCACTCCTGACCCAGGTGTTGGACAAACAACAGGTATGTAAGTTAATGTTAACTGTTGTTTAATGTAAATCTGTAATTGTTAACTGTTTCATGTAAATGTGTAATTGTTAATATTCAATTTTAATTTATAATGCCATTTTTTATAATTGTAGTGGAAGTCAGAAGGGCTATGGGGCCAGCTCCTACCTCTTCCATCTCCTCCTCCTCCTCCTCAGGTAATACAATTAATGCAACACCTGAATGTTGTAAGTGTGAAAACTTAAACAGACACTGAATGCCATAATCATTAATTTGTGTGACTCTATGAAATCACAGTAAATATTATTTCATTTTTTTTTAATTTAAAGATTGTAAGATAGCATACTGGATTTCATTGCAGAGTTTTATAAAACGAGTAAACAATATCAAAATTAACATACTTTATCTTGTGATGCTGCTTGTAATATAAAGGGTTAATAAGTATTAGGGCACATTGAAAGTTTGTCAAATATAACTGTGTTGAAAATAAAAGGGGCGTTACCTTCAACCATTTATATGTGAAATCATTCTACATTTATGTATTAACCACAAATACTTTATTTAGTTATGTTTTTGATTGCTCAACATTATATTAATACATGCATGTGTTGCATATCTAGAAATTATTATTGCCACAGCATATTAAACACTGCATCTCTTCAGAGCAAAAGAGGTGATTGTATCCTGTGAACTATTAAATTAATTCATTACAAGATGGTACAAGCACCTCAGGCTCAGGCAATGAATGCTGTTTAAAATGCTGCGGAACAGTGCTTATTTAAAGGAACAGTCTACACCAGAATTGTTATTGTTTGAAAAGATAGATAATCCCTTTATTACCCATTCACCAGTTTTGCATAACCAACAAAGTTATATTAAAGGGACAGTCAAGTCCAAAAAAACTTTAATTTTTAAAATAGGGCATGTAATTTTAAACAACTTTCCAATTAACTTTTAGCAACAATTTTGCTTTGTTATCTTGGTATTCTAGTTGAAAGCAAACCTAGGAAGGCTCATATGATAATTTTTATGCCCTTGAAGGCCGCCTCTATTTTATTTACTTTTCAGAGCAGGGGAGAGCAAGCTCATGTAGGCCATATAGATAGCATTGTGATCACGCCCATGGCTAGTGGCAGACACTACACTAATTGGCTAAAATACAAGTTAATAGATAAGAACTAAAAGTCATGTGATTAGGGGCGGTCAGAAGATGCTTAGATACAAGTTAGTCACAGAAGTAAAAAGTGTATTAATATAACAGTGCTGCTTTTGCAAAACTGGGGAATGGGTAATAAAGGGATTATCTATCTTTTTAAACAACAAAAAATGCTGGTGTTGACTGTCCCTTTAATATACTTTTTACCTCTGTGATTACCTTGTATCTAGGAACCTTCTTCCAGTCCCCTGATCACATGAATTTTATGATAAAAGTAAATTTGAAAGTTGATTAAAATTTAAAGTCCAATCTGAATAATGAAAGTATAATTTACACTAGACTGTGCCTTTATATACAATTTTTTTAAAAAAAAATCCATTACTTTGGATTCAAAGCATAGTTGTTAATAGTTGTATATTACATTTTTTTGGTTTATATTACTACCTGAAATACATCCATATGATTTCCTATTTTGTATGTAATATTGTTTTAAAGGGAAAGTAAATTATGAAAAAAAAAATAAAAAAATAGGGCATGTAATTTTATAAACATTTCCATTTTAGTTTTATTACTAATTATGCTTTGTACTCTTGATATACTTATTTAAAAGCTAAACATTTATTTGAACTGTGTTGGTTATGCAAAACTGGTGAATGTATAATAAAGGGATTATCTACAATGTTTTTTTTATAAAAAATATTTGTTGGATGTCCCTTTAAAGGTGCATGTAATACAAACATTTTTATTGCATTTTTGCAATGCAGATTAAAATGTATAAAACCATGAAAAGTTCATTCATATAAGTATAAGTCATATTTATTTTTGAAAGAAATAATAATGCACATGTGTGATATAGCTGCACAAGGCATATTGTTTGTACATGATTAATTTTTTTATATGATTTTGTTTCAATTCAAAAAATCATATTCTTTTTAAAAAAAATTTTATTCACAAATATATTATGATTGGTGTGTTAAATGTCAACTGCAATGTATTATTATTATTAGTTGAATGGAAAAGGAGTGCAATCCTTGCAGATGGCTGTGACTTATATTAATGAAATTAACAGATAAATCTGTGCAGGCAACAACCATAATATATCTAATCCTAGTGTTGAATATGTGCTTATTTATAATTAAAAAGAAATGAGATTCCAAGAGAACAAATCTATATTAAAAATATTATTGTATATAAATGTGTATTAAAAAGAAAATACATAGCAGAATCATGCAACTTTAATTAATTTTGATTATAATATTAGTTTATATTTACATTAGGTACCGAACGGTGTCATCAGCTGTCGGAGGAGCTAACAATTGTGGTTAGGCAGATACAAGAGAGTTTATATGATGAATCACAAGATCTTATTGGTAGCCTACCTAATGACGATACGCAGATAGAAAGCTATCTGGAAGATTCAGCTGCTGCCGCCGCCCCTGCTGCCACCCCTGCTGCTGCACCTGGCCCTGCTGCTGCCACTGCTGCTGCACCTGCTGCCGCCCCTGGCCCTGCTGCTGCCCCTGGCCCTGCTGCTGCCCCTGCTGCCCTTGTTGCTGCTCCTGCTGCCGCCCCTGGCCATGATGATGATGGGGCAATAAATGATATGGTGAAGCTGGGGAGGCAGTATAGTGACAATCAACAGGAGTTGATTAGGACATTGGGGGGATATATTCAGCAACAGGGGTGTCAGGTGGAGATGGCAATGGAATTGCAAAGGGAGACAATAGCTATAGATCTGCGCAGGGTAGCCATAGAGGAAAGGGAGTTGGAGCGAAGGGAGAGAGCTGATGAGGATAACCGAAATTTCAATAGAAATGTATTTCTATTAATGCAGGGTACCCTTTCAGAATTAATATCTTCAAGAAGGGAAAGATCACCTCCACAATCTCCCACTGCCTTTAAGAGGTCTAAAGATTAGTTTTTTTGTTTATTTTATTTGGTTTGTATTATGCATGAAGAAATGCTTGTTATAATTTAATAAAAAAATATATTTGGATGATTATTTATCTTTATTGTATTTTATTTAAATAAATGCTGTTTTTAATTACTATGCATTGGTCATATATAATATATGTAATATAATTTATTAAAGGGACAATGTACACCAAAGTATTTTATAGTTTACAAAATAAATAACATTATTAAACATTGACCGGTTATGCATAACCAACACAACTATATTAAATGGACATAAATACAATAAAAATTAATTTTGATGTTATAAAATAGAATGTTATTTCCAAAGTTTTTAGAAACAACTTTAATTGTATAATTTTAGTCTTTCACTTGTTCTATATTGATCAAAGATGAATGTATGGAAGCTCATGAACAGGTAATAACCAATGTTATTGAGAAATATATATATAGATATCCAAATTTCCAGATCTTACCCACAAGTGGAAAACTGCCTGGGTGCAACTTTAAACAACAAATAGCATCCAAAAGAAAGTGCACTCTCAGGTCTTTCACAGCAAAAGTTACTTTATTGATGTAACGTTTTCGGAGGACTTGCCTCCTTCATCAACGATTTCAAAGCCTTATTGTAATGTGGCACTAAGGTGTGATACATTCTAAGGGTACGGTACCTAGACTACCATGACTCTGTGAGTTCTGGGCTCGACAGATCCCGTTAAGGGGGGTGGACCTGCCCAGACACACTCACAGCACCAGGTATGGGGGACTTTGGCACTCCCAGTTCCTGAGTGGAAGTCAGGTAGTGGTGCCTTGGAGTTACCATGCACTGCTTAACACACATAGCCAATCCATCATTACAAGGCTCACTGAACTGGTTAAACATCCATGTAGCTTACAATGAATGCCTTATAAAACCATATGGGTATGATGGTCCAAAATACCAGCATCCAAGGACAACCCATATAGGTCAATCTAGGTGGATAAAATACCTTTATTTTCCACAATCGACAGAGTGTACCAAATCCAGCAAAGATGTAAAGATACGATGATGCTCCTAGAACAACTAGAAGAGGCAGGAGAGTGATATAATATGTGAAAAAATATGTGAAAAAATATGTGAAAAAATATGTGAAATCATATCCTGAAGAAATATGGGAGTAATTTAAAACTCCAGTCGGTTCTGTGACAAGAGGGACAAGATACATCCTGGGAAATATAGAGTCATACCATCACCCAGTGGGACTTTTTGCATTGAATGCAGGAACCAGTATTTATGTTTATTTTAATTTTTTGTTTTTATTTCCCTTTTTTTGTGATCCTTATTGAAGCAGAAATATTCAATAAGGGGTTAAGCATGGAATGTGTGGCAACATTGTTTTTAGCAAAAACTAAGGTTCAGGGGGTGAATGACTTAGTCATAGCTAGCCAGTTAATTTTAACTGGGGGGATTCTATTATTGGATTGCCTATTGAAATAACTAGGAGCTTATAAAGCATTGGGTTCCTACACATCATTTAAAATTATGTTATTAGGGAAATCCTACCCTAAATATAGCTAATATACATTATCACCCTGGAAAGTGTGTATACATTGCAATTCTGAGGGATGTGTCCGCATTATTTAGATGTTATCTAACAATCTTTAAAGGTATTCCTTACCCAAAAGAAGTAGGGATGACATTTTAGTGCAGCAGTGTATAACTTTAAATCTTCAGCATAATACAAAATTACACGCTACCAAAGTAGGCAATGTATTTTTCTATCTTTTTATTTTTGCTTTAACACATATGCGTATGATTAAGCATTGCACTTTTTAAAGTTCATAGGTTACTACACAAATTCAGTGTGCACATTGTTTGAAAAAGTTTTTTCAGTATGCGAGTGGGGCACGATTAGTGAATATAGGTTGCCATGGCAACGGGCAAGCCGTTGTGAAATAACACTTATTTCCTGCACATGTTTTGTTTTTCAGATTATAGTATCTGCACTCATATATATTGATAGTAAGATACACTCAGTGAACACGCTTTGTAATTTTTGATTCACTGTACACGATTCATTGTATCCAATATCGTCAATATTGTTAGCAATATTTGTCTTCCGGAAGTGATGTTGCACACCACTTCCGGTTCTTATCGCCGGTGGAACGCAGTATGCGTTCCAACATCGGCAGTTTGGCGCCAAGGGAAAAGGGCATGGTTTTGAATGTTAATTGTAAGTATGACACTATTTATTTTGTGTTTTATGTTTAATTCACTATGCTGATGAAGGAGGCAAGTCCTCCGAAAACGTTACATCAATAAAGTAACTTTTGCTGTGAAAGACCTGAGAGTGCACTTTCTTTTGGATGCTATATATATATATATATATATATATATATATATATGTTTTGAACACATTAAAAATAATGTATATGGGCTGCCTGCGGGTCATATCCCTTCTCCTTTTTCCTGCACCGTCTATAGCTGACATTTCCCCAGGAGAGGGGCTCACCCAGTGATCCTGTATATTCCATACATACTAATATCCCCCCCCCTCCATATAACTTTCTTAAGAACTACCCTTATTTATCTTACTGAAAGCCCCTCAACTATACATATAAATTCCTACACCCTGAGTAACTCCTGCTTACAAATTTGACATACTATCTGGCTCCGCCCTCCACCCCCCTACTCTACTTTGAGCGGCTTTTGCCCGCTGCATCCCCCTACCCCATAAAACTATAGAGCCACCTCCTCCCTAGCCCTAACCTTATTTGAATAGATACCCTAATGTTCTTCTTACACAGCTGGGAGAGGACCATTACTGTTTATTTTACATTTATGATACTCTATAATAAAACTGAAGTCTTTCTATGAGACAGCCCACATTGTATAGTAACGTTTGAGATATGTGAATATATTATGTAGCTAACTATACTATGTATACATTGATGTATAAATGTTTTGGGGCTTACCCCATATTCTGTATCTTTTTATGACTTCAATAAAAATTATTTAAAATAAATAAATAAATAAATAATGTATATGTACTAAAGTCCCTTTCCTCAGTGGGCATAATCATTACTGATATTACACTACATAATATGATTAGACTCCCTGGCTTAATATTCCAAAATATATTATGCTGTCATTAACACACCTAAGCTTGGGTGTGATGCTTTAACCCAGTGTTTTTCAACCAGTGTGCCGTGGCACATTTGTGTGCCGTGAGAGATCCTCAGGTGTACCACGGCAGACTGACAACAGTGTGACATATTTTTAAAATTTTGCTTGTTTTTTACTCCCAGTGCAGGGGTGTCCCTCTTTCAAATTTGGAAAAATTGGGAGGTATGTGACAGGCATCATGTACAACCATGACATATTGATATTCACTCACAGACAATCATTATGATTGTTTGTGAATGAATGTCAATATGTCACGTATAGTTTGTAGGAGGCATGGCATCACATCACAATACATACAGTGTGAGTGTGTGTGTATGTGTATATATATATCAGCCTCACTAATGCGTATAAATATATCTAGGTTGGGGGGCGGCCCATACCTCTGATGAAGTAACCCATTGGTTACGAAACGCGTTAGGCTCCGCACCCGCCACACGCTGACATTGCACGCTGTGCTCACACATCTACACGGAGCTGCATAAAGGATTGGACTGCTTTATAACGAATTCATATAAAGCAGATCTGCGAATATCCTTTGGTGCTCCTTTCTTGATTTTATGTTTATGTATAGTAGAGCGCATTAGCCACTCGTGTTTCTAGCCTTGCATGCTGGACTGAACACCTGTATGACTACAGCTCTATAGTGATATTCTTCAATACGAGGAACATTTTCTCTCTGCCTACAAAACAAACTCTTGTAGGGGTTTTTTATTCTGCACTGTTAAACGCTATTTTATGTATATAAATAAACACCTGTTTTTATCTTTATCAATTGGTAGTTGTGTATATTTCAAATCAGTACACTTCACCTCACTCCTATGCCCTAGTCCCCTTTAAATAAAGGTTGCAGAGTTCCAGGGATACGCTGCAGACTCCACGGATTTACTGGAGACCTGAGGACACACAGGAGGACTACAAGAGCGGAGAGTACACTAACAGAAGTGCTTTTTGCATACCTCATAAGTTGAGGTTGAACCAGGTGAGAGCGGATTTTTCCCACTGCTATATTATAAGTAAATGATCTGAACGTATTACACGAAGTGTGCCCCTGGGCGCTTGTCTCGTCTCATACTCTTTCAGATTTCTAAGAGGAACCTCGCCCCGCGGGGGATCATTCTTCTTCTCTCAGACGAGCAGCCTATTTCTCCAGAGCACACAGGAACCAGTATTGTGGATATTAATGAACAATACACATCCATAGACTTGCCACATTTGACTGAATGAGACTGTTTTCTGTTTAACCTACAAGTGTCTTGTGTACACATATACTTTCCAGTAGTGGATGGGAAGATATATTAAGATTAACAGCATACTCATACACTTCTAGCGTTGATTTCTATAATCTCTATTACTTCTTTTGGGTATCCTCTAAGGTCACTAGTGACCTATATTGTATATCATGTCATCAGCAGCTGAAGAATCATCTACCTCTATATGCAATTTTGGGGTCTATTTTGACCCTGACAGTAAAAAGAGAACTCATTCTGTAGATTTACAAGGTGATAATAATACTAGTAATGTACAAAAGCCAGTAAATCCTAAAGAACTGTTTAAACAGGTGGAGAAATTAAGCAGAATACAGATAAAAAACTGGTGTGACATAATAGGATTAGAAACCTATTTGAAAGCAGGTGTTATACCTAAAGGTTTAATGCTGAGTAAAACTGCTATATTTAACAGCACAGACATAGAACTGATTACTGAATGGGAAACTGTTTTAGAAGAATGTTCAACCAAATTAATAAGAATTATAATCAGATTTAGAGAAGCAAATCTAGACAAAGTTACCGCTGAACTACAAAGAATAAGAACCCTACTGTTACCTTTTAAAGGAGACACACACTATGACAAACTAGATAGTGATATAAGAGAAAGAATGAGCAAACTTGAAAGAGATTTAAAACTTAAGAAAAAGAAAAAACTAGAAAGAGACATCCAAAGGAAAGCTAGTGAACAAACAGGAAACATTGAAGTGGAAACTGATGTACCATTTACACCCATTACACCAGGAGGCAATGATACACCTAATTCACCACTCATAGTACCTAACACTACTGGTAATACTCTGTGCAGTGATATTATTCGAAACAATCACATAAAAGAAAATAAAAGATCTGATTTAAGAACTCCTAGACCATCTAATATCAGATTCGAATTCCCACCTAGAAAACAAACTCCAAGACTAAATAGATATGACTCCTCTAATAGAGAGTATCCATCCCAACACATAAACTACAAACAAGAATACTATAGGGATGAAGGATACAGAAGAAATGAATCATACCACTCTTATAGAGGAAACAATCACTACACGAGAGATAGAAGAATGTATAACTATAATTCAAACAGGAATAATCAAAATTCACACAGGATGAGGAACTATAGTCATGAATGGAGGGACACATGGGATAAAACAGGGACACCCCAAGAACAATACACCCAAAGTAATTACAGAAATAGAAATAATCATCCAGAAAAGGATTTTCACGAAAGACACTTGACAGACAGACCCAGAAATATAGAGATACAAAGAGAAGGAAGGGAGACACAATACACACCCCTAGAGTGGAGACAACCAAATATACCCCCAGAAGGGAGAAGGGGAAAAAGACAAATGGAAGAAGAAGAGGGTGCAGGGCTGGAAGAAAATCTCATCTTAAAAAGACGCAGGGAAATGAGATAAAAGCTATAAAAGAAGATACTATTAAAATTTTTAATCTTTCCAAACATACATTAAGCCTAGAGGAGACAAGCCTACTAAAAAGAGGCTTATCCTTTGCACCTACCCAGAAACCTAACCCGTTTGAGCTGTTCATTGACATAAACAAATTCATACGAAAACTCACACTAGTCAGACACTTTGAAAAAGAAAAGAGGATACAAAATTCTGATAGCCTAACACAGACAGACATGGAAACACTAGAAGCCCTAATGGACTTAGAAAATGAGAGTGGGAATAACTATCATACCCAACTAGAACCCAATAAGGATTCTGAAATATTAGAAGAACTTAAAATAATTAATAGTGGCTTACGACCAAAGTCCATATTTTTCCTGGTTCAATCACAGGGTAAATATATCAGTCAGTTTAAAGACAAAGTTACTCAAGACTGTATGGACCTGTGCAATAACTATAAAATCCATAACTATAACCTAAGTATAAAAGAAAAAAATGTCCTAAAAGCATTAATGGACAATGAACAAATTATAATCCGTGAAGCTGATAAGGGAGGAGGGATTGTAATCCTAGACAGGATAGACTATCTGGAGGAAGCAATACGTCAGTTGTCAGATACCACCACATATGTAACACTGAGGAGTGACCCTACCTCCATTTTTATAAGATCATATACAGAACTTATCAATAGTGGCTATCAAAATAGAGTACTGTCTGAAAGAGAGAGGAAATATTTAGCCAATGACGAACCAAAGACGGCAATATTTTACTATCTGCCGAAAATCCACAAGAGTCTAGAGAAACCACCCTGGAGACCTATTATCTCGGGAATAGATTCTCTCACATCTAGACTCTCAGAATATGTGGATTTATTTCTTAGACCTATGGTTGTAAATTTAAAGTCATATTTGAGAGACACTCCTCACCTCTTACAAATCATAGAGGGCCTAGAATGGAAGCCTACGTATAAATGGGCTACCTTAGACGTAACGGCGTTGTATACATCAATCCCACATGAATGTGGGATTGATGCTATCAAAAGATCTCTAAATATGACAAATCATATTGCACCAGTACAGAGAAACTTTATACTAGAGTCCATTCAGTATATCCTAAAAAACAATTACTTCAAATTTGAAGGAAATTTCTACCTTCAGTGCACAGGGACCACAATGGGCACCAAATTCGCGCCCAATTTTGCGAACCTGTACATGGGAGTCTTTGAGGAGGATATTATCTATGAAGATTCTAAGTTTAAATATGAAAACGTAATCCGATGGCATCGGTTCATAGATGACATTCTAGTTATTTGGGATGGTGAAGTAGAATCAGGGAACACCTTTGTACAAGAGTTGAATACAAATTGTATGAACCTCAAGTTCACCCAAAGACTAGAAGTGTCCTCTATTGATTTTCTGGACGTCACACTATATATTTCTGAGGGAAAGATATGTAGTAAACTTTATAGAAAATCTACAGATACAAATGGCTATCTAGATGCAAGAAGCAGCCACCACCCGAAGTGGATAGAAAACATCCCCTTCGGGCAGTTTCAAAGGCTGAGACGTAATTGCACCGATATCAATAATTTTAAAGTAGAAGCAGAAATCCTGAAAGATAAGTTTGTAGAGAAACATTATCCTATAGAGACAGTCCAGGGTGCTTATGAGAAAGTGATCAAACTGGACAGACAGACACTTATACAAGGAAAAGATACTAGTCTGGAAAAATCAGCTTCATACAACAATAACAATAAAAATAAAAATAAAAACACTGCCAGACACAAAAGGGACAATAGAATTAACTTTGTAACTACATTTAATGAAGGACACTGGAAAATTAAAAATATACTACAGAAAAACTGGTCAATATTGAAAAATGACCCTATACTTAAGGATACTATAGGAAATAGACCAAATGTAACATATAAGAAAAATAAAAACTTGAAGAATTTTCTGGCACCCAGTGACACACAACTGACAAAGAAAAAAGGTAGTGGTAAGATCACGAATCTACAAGGCTTTTATAAGTGCTATAGAAAAAATTGCGTCTGCTGTGCACACACACATAAGGAGAAAAAGTACAATAAGTATATTGACAGTGGGATAAAGGGAGATAACTACCCCATTAAAGGTTTATTAAACTGCAAATCAGACTTTGTTGTCTATATGTTAGAATGCACATGCAGCAATCCCAAAAGGTACATTGGGCGCACGACACGGGGTCTCAAAATCCGTTGCCTTGAGCATATGAAAAATATTGAGGCCGGTATTCTTAAAAACCCACTAATTACCCATTTCTCTCAGATTCATGGAAAAAATAAAAACAAATTTTTTAGTAAAGCAATAGATCACATACTACCAGGAAAAGAGGGGGTAGTAGACTCCTAGAATTACGCAAACGGGAGACTATGTGGATTCACAAACTAGGAACTCTAGAACCCAAAGGGTTAAACAGAGATATTGATCTTGCAGCCTTTCTGTAAAGCCCAAGATAGCAGTATGTTGGTTCCATCCTATATATGCACCATTAGAAACAATAAGATAATAAAACTAGAATAAGATCTGTCTTTATATACAAAGGGTGTGATAGATAGAAAAACTGCTTTAAATTTTAAATCTTAAAATAAAAAACCTTTTAAATAATCCACAAGTTTAGCAGCGTTTTTAAAAAAAGGTCCTGCTGCAATAACAGGCAACTCTATTAAATGAACTACCTTGTTCCTTTATAACGTACTTTTAAAGGTTTTAAATGTTATATATATTTATATATTTATTTATTTATTTGTCTGTGTGAAATTTCAAACTGTGTTGTAATGATAATATGTACTTATGTCTATACACCAGCTAGAATGACTTCTAGCTGGGACAATTTGGTATACAAATGTGTAAAAACTATAGAAATATATAGACAAAAATCTTTAGCACATTCTGATATAATACCCAAAGCATGTAAACAACTGAGGAAGTGATCCTGATACTTTATGTGGCTTCGTAATATCACATACTTTTTCACATACAACAGGAACGAAAATCCATTTGCCCTCATTCAAAATGGCGATAGAGGGGCACTCAAGAGTCAAATCAGCCTCACTAATGCGTATAAATATATCTAGGTTGGGGGGCGGCCCATACCTCTGATGAAGTAACCAATTGGTTACGAAACGTGTTAGGCTCCGCCCCCCGCCACACGCTGACATTGCACGCTGTGCTCACACATCTACACGGAGCTGCATAAAGGATTGGACTGCTTTATAACAAATTCATATAAAGCAGATCTGCGAATATCCTTTGGTGCTCCTTTCTTGATTTTATGTTTATGTATAGTAGAGCGCATTAGCCACTCGTGTTTCTAGCCTTGCATGCTGGACTGAACACCTGTATGACTACAGCTCTATAGTGATATTCTTCAATACGAGGAACATTTTCTCTCTGCCTACAAAACAAACTCTTGTAGGGGTTTTTTATTCTGCACTGTTAAACGCTATTTTATGTATATAAATAAACACCTGTTTTTATCTTTATCAATTGGTAGTTGTGTATATTTCAAATCAGTACACTTCACCTCACTCCTATGCCCTAGTCCCCTTTAAATAAAGGTTGCAGAGTTCCAGGGATACGCTGCAGACTCCACGGATTTACTGGAGACCTGAGGACACACAGGAGGACTACAAGAGCTGAGAGTACACTAACAGAAGTGCTTTTTGCATACCTCATAAGTTGAGGTTGAACCAGGTGAGAGCGGATTTTTCCCACTGCTATATTATAAGTAAATGATCTGAACGTATTACACGAAGTGTGCCCCTGGGCGCTTGTCTCGTCTCATACTCTTTCAGATATATATATATATATATATATATATATATATATAAATATATACTGTATTAGGATACATGTGATTTTTTGAAATTTTTGAATGGTGGTGTGCCACAGGATTTTTTAATCGAAAAAAGGGTGCCACGGCAAAAAAATAGGTTAAAAATCACTGCTTTAACCAATGGAAAATGGTCAATCTCCATGATAATGTTTTAAGGCAAATTTTAATAATGTATCTACACATATAATAAGAGCAACGGAATTTATATATTTGATTTTTGGGGATTTTTTTATTTTTTTATTTTTTATTATTAAAACCTAATCAGGGAGACTGAACATCTGCCATTGGTTAAAGAACACCACCCAAGATCAGGTGTTAAACCTGTATTGCATTGATGCTGATTCAAAAAATTATATACAAAGATAATGAGTACAATAGAATAGAATTTAATAAAAATAATAGCCTTCTATATAAATCATGAAAGATGATGTTTAATGTACCTTGTATCTAAGCATTTTCTGAGAGCCCTATGATAACATGGGCTATCACTTATAATCTATTGAGTATTAATTTGAAATATTTCATTAAAAAAAGAGTCAGGTGTGAAATGAAGAACATTTATTTTAATACATATTAAAAATTAAGAAAAACTAACATAAATAGCCTCTTTTGGGATAATTTTAAACATAAAAATATGATGAAACAAAAGAACATATGTACAATATATTTACATAATCATTGTTCAAATAGAGCATGGATGTAATCAGATCGAGCTTGTACTCCTCTTGCATCAATTTGCTCTAAAGGTGCCACATTGTCATCATACTCTACTTGTAATATAGAAATATCATCATCTGGCATGCGTAATGCTAGGTTGTGGAGCATGCAACATATGAGAAATATCAGAGATACTTTCTTTGGTTTGTATAGAAGTACTCCCCCAGAGAGGTCTAAACAACGAAACCTGCTTTTCAAAATGCCAAATGTGCGCTCTATGACATATCTTGTAGATGTATGAGCCTCATTATAGCGCACTTGCGCAGGAGTTGTGGGGTTCAGCACAGGAGTAAAAAGCCATGGGAGACATGAATAGCCTGAATCTCCTGTGTGCAAAAAATAAACAATATATTTTAGCAATCTGAAATAGATAATATTTTTATATCCATATATGACAATTTGTAATAGATATTTACCTAGGAGAATTCCCTCTGGCATTTGTTGATTCTGAAACAGGTCATAAACAGTAGAATTCCTCAGGATGAAAGAATCATGTGTTGAACCTGGGAATCCTGACCGGATGCTCATAATCTTCAATTTGGCATCAGAGATGACCTGTATATTTAAAGAGTGGTTATGCTTGCGGTCACGATAGGGCAATTCTCCTAACTTTGGAGGCTGCACTAACACATGGGTACAGTCGATTGCACCCAAGATGTTTGTCATCCTGGCAATCCCATAGAACTGCACCTTCACACGATGCCAATCCTCTGGTGTTTCCGGAAAATGTACATAATTCACTATCCATTGGTGTAAGGCTTTTAATACTACAGTTAGATGACTTGAAAAAGAAGCCTGGCTCATCCCCACAACTAAACTTGTTACAGCCTGAAATGATCCTGTGGCCAGGAAATAGAGGACAGCCAGCAGTTTTAACATTCCAGGGATTGCCTTTGTCCTATATGTTATAGGTTCAATGGAGTCTTTGATCTCCAGATAGAGATTCTCAATTAAACCTCTATTTAAACGGAATCTACAAACAATTTCCCTGTCACTTAGGGTATGCAACCCCATTCTAGGTAAAAATAACCTTGGCCTTCTGCGTCGTTCATAACGCTGAACTAGCTCCAAAAATCTCCTTCTCCTGCATCTTTGTTGTATAGCAATGCAAAATATATTGACCATCTCCATCTTGGTAATAACACTGCATACATCAAGCTTTCTGTGCTGTTAGACACTCCCTTTTATAATGACCATTTCACCAGCTGAAAATGCAGGTGGGAGCAACATATTGATTGCTGCAATTTGAGTAATTATTGGGGTGTTGGAAGTGACAATTAAGGTATACAATTTTTTTTATAGATATATTTATACATATTTTATACATATATATTTATCTCAAAATATATCACAAATGATAAAAGGAACATAAATATTTTTCATTATAAATCATTTCTAATTCCCATTGAGTTCTATGGCATCCGCGACCTCAAGGGTGGCGGATTGAAAAATAGGTACGCTGCGTCGGATAAGACGCGAGCGTAATTCTTGAACTTTTGATAATTTCTTGATAGCTTCAAATAGTTTCGGATAGGAGAGCGAATGAACAGGATTACGCTCAATTTCCACAGGCTTTAAACTCGCATCGATCTGCGTTGAATAGAGAACAGCGGATCATATGTTATGTCACAAAATTCTAATTATTATGATCTCAAGGCTTTGATAAGTATGGCGCATCGTGATCGCGACATGTACGACGCGGAATTCGGGCGTATTTTAAGTTGACGCTTTGATAAGTATGGGCCCTAGAGTTGGTAAACTGTAGTGTTCTTGCATGATTTCTCTGTTTAAATCTCTTGGATCAATGCATATTCTTAAAGCACCTGAGTTTTTCTTTTCTACTGCAACCATTGAACTCACCCACTCAGTGGGCTCATCTACTTTTTCCAGCACTCCTAAATTTACAATGCGATCCAGTTCCTCTTTGAGTTTGTCTTTTATGGCAATTGGAATCCTTCTTGGTGAATGAATTACTGGATGTGCATCTGGTTTTAGTTTAATGCTGCATTCACCAGGCAAACAACCTAGCCCTTGAAACACATCTGAAAATAGTTCCTCAACTTGTTGCTTAGATAAACCTTTGTTATACTGTTCAACAGTCATGACTATTTTTATAAGGTTTAGCTGTTTGCAGGCACTTAATCCTAAAACAGGCTTTGCTGGGGTGTCTATAACATAAAATTCCAAATTAAGTTTTTTGTTTTGTAACATGCATTTATATGAGCACTTTCCCAGTACATACAGCCGGTGTCCTCCATAACCAACAAGTTTTGACAGACCAGACTTTTCAAGCTCACATATGTTTGCCAGCTTGTCATATGTGCTAGCGGGAATTCAATTTACTTGTGCACTTGTATCAATCTTGAATTTAATTGGTATGTTTTGTCTGCTCACAAGAATCTCAACATATACTTCATCTTGTTCTACATTTGTTTTATCCACCATAGCTAGAAATATTGTACTTTCATCAATGTCACTATCAGTTTCATTTTCATCTTGCTCCACTTGATTCACTGACTTCCTATACTTTATAGTGTTGTTTCTGCACACCCTGGCAAAATGGTTGTTTTTCTGACATTTGTAGCATATTTTTCCCTGTGCTGGACACTGTGTATTCTTAGTGTGTTTTGTACCACATTTACATAGTTGCCAACATTTAAAAAAAAAATTCCAGGGACACTTTGCAGCAGAGCAAGCAAGCGGGTTACTGGAGTATTGACGACCTACTGTTCAACTGCTCCGCCCCCTCAGTTCTGCAATCAAAACACACCCATTTGAAAGTAATAGTATAATTTAGACTTATCCATAGTTTATTATACAGATTACAGCACCAAGCTCTTACACCTACCCAGTCTCTGGAACACATTCTGGGCATATGGTTATTTTTACAACACAGCATCAAAATTAGAAAGACAAATAATATGTGAACCCATTCAATAATATTATTATTATTATTATTGGTTATTTGTAGAGCGCCAACAGATTCCGCAGCGCTATAAACAAAGGGGGAGTACAACAAAACAATTATAGGGTAGAGGGCCCTGCCAAGAGTTGCACTGTTGTAGTCAGCTCTTAAGAAGGTGAACTACAAACAGCTGGACTTTTAGGCTTACATGATAAGAGGGTTCGGGGATTGCAGGGGAGGAGAGGAACTGGTATTAGGAAAGGTTAGCATAGGTTGTATGCGTCCCTGAACAGTAGAGTCTTTAGGGAGCACTTGAAGCTTTTAAAACTAGAGGAGAGTCTTGTGGAGCGAGGCAGAGAGTTCCATAAGATGGGAGCCAGTCTGGAGAAGTCCTGTAAACGGGAGTGTGATGAGGTGACAAGAGAGGAGGAGAGTAGGAGGTCATGAGCAGAGCGAAGGGGACGGGAGGGAGAGTATCTGGAGACAAGGTCTGAGATGTAGGGGGGAGCAGTGCAGTTGAGGGCTTTGTATGTAAGAGTGAGAGTTTTGTGTTTGATCCTAGAGGCAAGAGGAAGCCAGTGAAGGGATTGGCAGAGAGGTGCAGCAGATGAAGAGCGACGTGTAAGGAAGATGAGTCTGGCAGAGGCATTTATTATGGATTGTAAAGGAGCTAGGCGGCAGGTGGGGAGACCAGTGAGGACAGAGTTGCAGTAATCAAGGCGGGAAAGAATGAGAGAGTGGATTAAAATCTTAGTTGTGTCTTGTATAAGGAAGTGTCTAATTTTAAAGATGTTTTTAAGGTGGAAGCGGCAGGCTGTAGCCAAGGACTGAATAATAACAATATTCCATTAGGAATGAATTATATTTAAATAATACACTATATCTAATTATCATCTATCTATCTGTATATATGTATGTGTGTGTGTATGTATATATATATATATATATATATATATATACATACACAGTATATATATATATATATACACAGTATATATATATATATATATATATATATATATATATATAAATATATATATATATATACATATATATATATATATATATATATATATATATATATATATATATATATATGCAAACAACAAATGTTGTGCAAAAGAGATTTTCAGGGACATTTCCAGGGACAAAAAAAATCCAGGGACAAACAACAAAATCCAGGGACTGTCCCTGGAAATCAGGGACTGTTGGCAACTATGCATTTAGTACAGCTTCTGTAAAGAGTTTGCTCTGCACAATCCTGCAGGTTATTTGCTTTTCTGCTATGAATCAGATTACTTTCACTTTTCCTTTGCACCATGTGTAAGACTTCTGTATCTGTATGAATTAACTGCATGTGAGCTCTGGATGTTTCATATGCTCTAGCTATTTTTACTGCAGAGTTTATGGTTAGATCCTCTTCTAGCAGTAATTTTTTCTGTACTTCTCTAGAATTTGATCCCATCACAATTCTATCTTTTATCATATCATCACAGTCCTGAAAGGCACAGTCTTTAGCTATGAGATATAGCTGTGTGACCCACTCATCTATAGATTCTGTTTTACCCTGATGTCTTTCTTAAAACACTTTTCTCTGTACAGTTATGTTTTTCTTAGGATTACAGTATGCCTTAAATTTCTCAAATAACACATTGGGATCCTTTTTACCTTCAGCAGATATAGCTCCACTTGCACTCCATGATCTGCAAATATCTCTGCCTTTCTCTCCAATGCAAATGAGAAACTGTGCAGCCTTCTGCTCCTGTGTCCACTTCTCAGCATCAGGGCCAGTAAATAATAATTCTATGAGCTCTCTCCATCTTGTCCAGTGCTCACATACATTGACTTTATCAAAGTCCATAGGAGGCACTTGCTGTCTGCTTGCAGCCATGACAATCAAACTTAAATAAATCTGTTTACTTCTGACACCATGTAAAGATATCCTGTTATAGAATGCACAGAACTCATGAAGGCACCATTGTTCAACTTCAAGAACTTTTTATTTTATTAAGATAACACATCTATTTCACTGTTATACCTCATGCTTGTCCATAGTCTTAGAATATATCAACTGCAACAACTGGAACAAACCATTATGATATATTCATTACACATGTCTCTGTCTATTAGTGCCTGTGTGTGTGCATGTATCTGTCTATTACTGCCTGTGTGTGCATATTTCTGTCTATTAGTGCCTGTGTGTGTGCATGTCTCTGTCTATTACTGCCTGTGTATGCATGTATCTGTCTATTATTGCCTGTGTGTGCATGTCTCTGTCTATTACTGCCTGTGTGGGCATGTATCTGCCTATTCCTGCCTGTGTGTGCATGTCTCTGTCTATTCTTGCCTGTGTGTGTATATATCTGCTTATTACTGCCTGTGTGTGCATGTCTCTGTCTATTAATGCCTGTGTGTGCATGTCTCTGTCTATTAATGGCTGTGTCTGCATGTATCTGCCTATTCCTGCCTGCATGTGTCTGTCTATTACTGCCTGTGAGTGCATGTCTCTGTCTATTACTGCCTGTGAGTGCACGTCTCTGTCTGTTACTGCCTGCAGGGCCGCCATCAGGGGGTGACAGGGGTGACTCCTGTCAGGGGCCCAATGAGCCAGGGGGGCCCCATGAGGCAAGAACTAAAAAAAAAAAAAATTTTTTTTTTAAATTTTGGCAGCCACCAGTGGGTACTACAGCAGAGTGCTAATTGATCATGGGAAATGTTATTACAAGTAGTAAAGTATTAGCATTTGAGAGGATTTCTTAGTGTGCACTAAACCACTATGCTCAGTGTGAGACAGACTTGGCACTTTGTACAGTGTGTGCCTGAGTCAGATGGCAGATCACTTTCATTTGAAGAGGAGGTAGGACTTACTTAGCAAATGTTTTTTATTTCTTTGTGCAATTTTGGATTATAACTTCAGTGTGGTAGTAGTTGTATGGTGGGGCCAGGGGTCCATAAAAACATTTTTTTTTTAGCAGCAGTGTATTTATGATTATTTGACAATGCTGTAGAAATTCTATATTTAAAACCATGCAGAAATGTTTCCTCCTCAATACACAAATGGTAGATGCCCTTTTGGCAGATATGCATTTTATATATATATATATATATATATATATATATATATATATATATATAACATTCCAGTTTACTGCCCCTTTATGCAAGGACTTTCCAGATGCAAGGAGGCATTTTATCTAAGATTTTTACATCTGCATAGAATGTTATACTCTCAGACTAAGATTGCTCAGTGTTTGAAATGAGACAGGTTAACTTAAAACTGTTCAGTTTACACTACAGCTGACTTAGTTTTGAAATACATACCAACAAGCCTAAATCCTGCATTTAACCAGATCTAATGGTATGAGTATCACAGCTTATGGTCCCACCAAGACCATATAGAGTACAGCATTTTCAAAATCCATAAGTACAGCTGACAGATGGGAAAATTTGTACACTATATTTGAAGTGGTGCTCTTGGTTGGGGAAAATGGGAAAAAAACAAACAAACATATGTCAATCTTTTAAAGGTACTTTTCTTCATCTAGCCATCTACCCAGCTCATTAATGTACAATTTTGAATTCACATAATTATTTTTGTTTGCACATTTACAAATATGATTCTTTAAAAAGTGATCTCTTAATTTCTGCATTTTTTTTTATCATGCCACACACTGTTGATTTAGGGGATGCAAGGTGCATAAATGTTTCCTCCTGTGAGTGTTTCTGTGGGTATATGTGTTTATGTCTTTGTGCTTTGGTTTGTGTCTCTATGTGTATGTATTTTTCATCTGTGGGTCTCTCTGTGAGGGTGGGTGTGTATGTCTTTGTGCATTTTCTGTGGATGTCTGTGAGGGTGTGTGCATATGTCTTTGAGATTTTTCTATGGGTGTTTCTGTGAGGGTGTTTATGTGTATGTATGTATGTATGTATGTATGTATGTCTGTGTTTTCTGTGGATTTCTCAGTGAGGGTCTGTGTATGTATGTCTTTCTGTGTTTTTCATGTGGTTGTCTCTCTGTGTGTGTGTGTATGTCTTTGTGTGTTTTCTGTGGGTGTCTCTGTGTGTGTATGTGTGTATATGTCTTTGTGTGTTTTCTGAGGCTGTCTCTGTCGGTGTTTCCTTGGGTGTATGTGCAAGTTTGAGTTTGTGTGTGTGTGTCCATTATCTGTTCCTTTTTAGGACATTTTGACCTTACTACTAATTATTCACATCTTTCTACAGACTTTGAGACTAACAAGACCTTTCCGAAAGTAACCACTCCACCATTTAACCTTTAAATTATTGTTTAGGCAGTTCTGGGCCCTTCCTTTCAGCCACTGCATGCTGTTGTCATAATTTAGTTGTCATCTTCCTTTACAAAAAGATAATCAGAACTCCATATTTTGTTTTCTAAATCTTTTTTTTTTTACAAAACTGTAGTTTACCTCATTACTTGTGAGGTCAATGTAAACAAGTGCTAAGTGTCTGTTTGGATTTCTGTGTCTGAGTGTGTTTCTTTGCGTGTCTGCTAGAGTGTCTATATGTGAATCCTTATGTATGAGTGTGTTTGTGTGTTTCAGTCTATGAGTGTGTCTGTGTGTGTGTGTATGTTACTACCTTTACAACATTTCCAAGTTTAAATAGACAATTAAGAATAAAGTGCATATACGTTTTAGTCACTTGGTCAAAAATTGCACATGTCAAAGGAGGGGGGGGAGGGCCCTGATCAATGGTTGAGTCAGGGGCCCCAAAATTTCTAGTGGCGGCCCTGACTGCCTGTGAGTGCACGTCTCTGTCTATTACTGCCTGTGTGTGCATGTCTGTCTATTACTGTCTGTGAGTGCATGTCTCTTTGAAAAATAAACAGCTATTACAGTTCTTTATCAAATTATTTATGTGCAAAAATCTCATAGAGTTTAATAGTGAATTTTGTAAAAAAAATTTGTTATAATCCTTTAGAAAATCTTACCTGATGACTTTTCTGCAAAGTTCAACTTTAAAGTCTATTGGAAGTTTTGGAGATACATTTTGGATAAGAATTTAAAGAGATTGATATGTTTTAAACAAATAAATATGCATAGCTATATGAAAAGTATAAATATAATGGCAATTAGTAAAAGATATAAAGATATTTTTAGATAATATCAATATATTTGGAAAAAACATTCTAGTAGAAAAAGGACATATTTAAAGGGATAGAAAAGTCAAAATTAAACTTTCATAATTCAGGATACACCATAGAATTTTAAGACAATTCTATTATTTTTGTTCTCTTGGTATCCATTGTTGAAAAGCATATGTACATATCCTTAGCAGCAGCAATGCACTGCTAGGAGCTAACTGGTGGTTGGCCGTAACACACATTTGCCTCTTGTCATTTGCTCACCAGATGTGTTCAGCTAGGTCCCAGTGCACTGCTGCTTTGAAACGGACCTCTAAATGACAGAGTGACATGCAAGGTCTAGGAGGGGGACTTTAGAATCTGTGAGGGGGGCGCATTTTGGAATTTTGCCCTGGGAGCCAGATTCTCTAGAAACGGCCCTGTAAAGACCTATTGGTATGCAGACCCAGTGGAGAAATATGAGAAAAGGAAGCCCCACTTTTTATTGAGGAAACCTGGGGTATATCGCTGCCATGGATGTGTGACATGTGACAACCTGATTTTAGATGACACATTTTCACACAGCCATTTAGGAAAGAGATATAAGATTAAACATCCTCTTAATTGTCAATATAAATATGGTGTTTACATCACTAAATGCCAGTGTGGAGATATTTATGTAGGAAAAACGGACAAAGCTATAAAGAAAAGTAAAACAGACCAGCCGGTTGCTAAACATTTTTTGGAGAAGGGACACTTTGTCTCATGCTTATGATGTAGCCGAAGGAAGAAAATGTTGCTGCAATGGGAGGCCAAACAGATCTAAAAAATAGATACAGTACACCTTAAAGGCCTGAATACCTATTTGTCTCTGATTAGTTTTCTTTAAATATAATGAATATGGGAAAATGCATTAATATCTACTTAGGTGAGTTGTGATTTAGAAATTGGGAAATGCCTATTTTATGTTCATTTATAGTAACCCCTGGATATTATGTTCTCTTTTAGTAAGAAAAAAATAACAAAAGAAGATACATGCAAAGGATGCAATATACAAAATGACCATTAGATGGCACAGTATATCATATATCTGTGGGTGTGGTATTGAATGTAATTAAAGGGCCATAATACCCAAATGTTTAAACACTTGAAAGTGATGCAGCATAGCTGTAAAAAGCTGACTAGAAAATATCTCCTGAACATCTCTATGTAAAAAAGAAAGATATTTTACCTCAAAAGTTCCTCAGTAGCCACATCCCATTGTAAAGGATTTCTAAGCAGCATATTAGTATGTCTGTCCTAGGACAGCTGAAGGGATGAGCCTCGTGCACTCTCATATTAATTCACCAATTAGGTAAAGGAAGTTTACAATGAAATCTCATGAGAGTCAAGTCAAATCTCATGAGATCACAGTAAAAGTTCATGACCTCAGCACTGCTGATGCTGATTGGCTGCTGTTCATTTCTTCCTTTTTTTTAACCTGTAGCTGGGAGCAGGTGAAGTATAACTTTTTACACAGAACTTACTCTGCTGAGCTGAGGAGATTGTGAGGTAAAATATCTTCCTTTTTTACATAGAGATGCTCAGGTGATATTTTCCTGTCAGCTTTTTACAGTTATACTGCATCAGTTTCAAGTGATTTAGCATATGAGTAGTATGTCCCTTTAAGGGTTGAAGGGTATATAAGGAAGGGGATTATGGGAAATGTTTGTAACCTTGACAAAGGCCCAAATGGGGGCCAAAATTTTGGAATAAGCACATAGGGGCCAATTTATGAAAGTGCGAATGGACATGATCCGCTGTAGCGATCATGTCTGCCGCACATCGATAAATGCAGACAGCATACTTTGTCAGTAGTTATCATTGCACAAGCATTTCACTAGAAATGCTTGTGCAATGCCACCCCCTGCATATTCGCGGCCAATTGGCCACAAGCAGGGGGTGTCAATCAACCCGATCGTATGCAATCGGGCGGATTGCTGTCTGCCGCCTCAGAGCAGGCGGACGAGTTAAGAAGCAGCGGTCTTAAGATATATATATATTTTTTATATTCTTTTATTTGTTTACTGATTTAATTTATTTCATTTCATTGCTATCTTGTTCATTGAATAATAGTCCCATACTTGAACCTATCCATACATAGGAGCTAGATAGAGTAGAGCTAAGATTTTAATATTCTATTATGCTGGAGTGAACACACTCATAATTATTGCAATTATGCAAATATCTATCTAACCTTTTATGAAATGACAGGAAGGTAGCTGTTTATTGGTTATCCCTTTCCTTTGTGTACCAAGAATGACAAAACATATGTGAGAGAAATGTTTTAGATATAAACATGAAATATGTATCTTGTTAAGTTCCACTCTGTTCCTGTCAGCCATGGGATAACAATTTAATTCTTCATTTTTAATTTATTTTGTTCATTAACAATTGTCCCATTATGAGTTTTGTTATGATTATCAATTCTGAAATATACAAAGAATATGTTCAGGTTATTTGCTTAGCAGCATTAACTGTCTAGTATAAGGTGTGTTAGGGGGTTAAATGTACATGCAGTTGTAAGTAGTTTTGGATTGGCCCACCTGATTGTCCAATAGGAGGAAGGTTAGCCCTAGAAAAAGGGCGCTTGTTTTTAATTTTTAACCAGCTAAGACTACGGCGTTACAGCCGAAACGCGTCAGCTGTTTTCCAACCTCCCTACCCTATTTGAACAATCAGCTGCCGTCAGTATTTCCAGAGCACTATTTGTTTATCACAATTTGACTTTCTTGTTTGTTTTTTGAGTGCTTTTAACACAGCGTTATTGTGGAAATAAACGCTGACTCTCACATCCACTGGTGCTCCTGCTTTTCTTTATTTCCTTGACAATCGGATCCCTTACAGTGAGCACAGCTGAGGTTCGCCTCCTCCCCTCCCCCTCTCGTGGATTGGACGGAGTACTCACCGGGCGGTGACGTCCTGAGCCGCTGACCAATAGGAGAAGCCGCACGCGTCTGAGGAGGGTGGGGTCTGCATTCAGTTGGTAATCGGCGGAGTCAAGGAGCTTCAGGGCACCCTGGGCGCAAGATAAGGAGATTAACATATCCACGGGGATCGCGGATCACCGGCAACCAGAGCCCAGCCCCAGACCGACCACAGAGAGACAAAAAAAAACCCCTAGGGCCGGACGCGGTAAGTCGACTCACAGAGTCACAGAGTTCTCTTTCAGTGTGGGACTTCTGTTTATTTTATATATATACACACATACATTTTAAACAAAATTTAAGAACTATACATTTTCAGTCTCTCAGTGTATTACCAGTAACAAAGAAAATTGTTTTAACCCCTTTCTAGCTGCCAGTCATCTACATAACTAAAATAAACCCTTACCTGCTACAAACATAGACTTAGGTTAACTGGCTGTTTCAGCTATGGGTACAGGAGACTAAAGGGAGAGACACATGGTAACAGGTTTCTGAATGCGTGTGGAGCACAGTGAGGCTTTGCATTGGTACCGTTTACCATGTGCATGTACTCTGCATAATACTGTGTCCAGTTTTGATACTCCAGCCTGTGTGCGTTTCACCAAGTGCAATGTCTCTGTGCCTAAGCACAGCCACATAAACTGCACCTCATCATGGTCAGCAAGGAGATAAAATGATGGGCTAGTGAGGGGTTAAACCAGGGGCTGGTTATGAAAGAAGACAGGAAGATGACACTAAAGCTATAGCAGACAGTGTTCATAAATCCTCAGTCATTTTTATTTGCCTCCTTGATAGAGTAAGATGAAAGCTGAGGTGCAGATCTACTTGTTTTTGAGAGGGGTTCTCTGACTTTCCTAAGGGCTATTTCCTACTCTCAGTACCCTGCTGGACAGAGGGCTAGAAAATTAGTTATCAGCCAGGCAGTGAAAGATCTTTTCTCTGTGGGGTGTAGATGCTGTTACTTGTTAAAGATCCTTGGCATTGTGGTTGCTTTGCTCAAGATGGGCTTGTTTACTGGAAGCAAGTTGCTGTAGCTGAGGTAATCTAATCTAATCCCCCTAACAAAATAAAAAGCCCCCCCAAAATAAAAAAGCCCTACCCTACACTAAATTACAAATATCCCTTAAAAGGGCCTTTTGCGGGGCATTGCCCCAAAGTAATCAGCTCTTTTACCTGTAAAAAAAGTGCAAATGGCCCCCACAACATTAAAACTCACCACCCACACAACCAATCCTACTCTAAAACCCACCCAATACCCCCTTAAAAAAAACCTAACACTAACCCCTTGAAGATCACCTTACAGGGAGAAGTCTTCACCCAACCGGGCCGAAGTCCTCAACGAAGCTGGCAGAAGTGGTCCTCCAGACAGGCAGAAGTGGTCCTCCAGATGGGCAGAAGTCTTCATCCAGATGGCATCTTCTATCTTCATCCATCCGGCGCGGAGCAGCTCCATCTTTTAGACATCCGACGCGGAGCATCCTCTTCATGCGACGTCTTCTTGAACAATGACGGTTCCTTTAAGGAACAGCCAATAGGATTGAACTTCAATCCTATTGGCTGATTGCATCAGTCAATAGGATTTTTCCTACCTTAATTCCCATTGGCTGATAGAATTCTATCAGCCAATCGGAATTGAAGGGACGCCATCTTGGATGACGTAACTTAAAGGAACCGTCATTGTTCAAGAAGACGTCGGATGAAGAGGATGCTCCACGTTGGATGTCTAAAAGATGGAGCCGCTCCGGATGGATGAAGATAGAAGATGCCGTCTGGATGAAGACTTCTGCCCGTCTGGAGTACCACTTCGCCCGGCTTGGATGAAGACTTCTCCCGGCTTCGTTGAGAACTTCTGCCCGGTTGGTGAAGACTTCTACCGGTAAGGTGACTATTTAGTAACTATTCTACCTAGTTAAAATAAATACAAACTTGCCTGCAAAATAAAAATAAACCCTAAGATGGCTACAATGTAACTATTAGTTATATTGTAGCTAGCTTAGGGTTTATTTTATAGGTAAGTATTTAGTTTTAAATAGGAATCATTTAGTTAATTATAGGAATTTTGTTTAGATTTATTTAAATTATATTTAAGTTAGTGGGGGTTAGGGTTAGACTTAGGTTTAGGGGTTAATAAATTTAATATAGTGGTGGAGATGTTGGGGCGGAAGATTAGGGGTTAATAAATGTAGGTAGGTGGCGGAGGTGTAGGGGGGACAGATTAGGGGTTAATAAGTATAATGTAGGTGGCGGCGGTGTAGGGGGCGGCAGATTAGGGGTTAATAAGTATAATGTAGGTGGCGGCGGTGTAGGGGGCGGCAGATTAGGGATTAATAAGTATAATGTAGGTGGTGGTGGTGTAGGGGCGGCAGATTAGGGGTTAATAAGTATAATGTAGGTGGCGGTGGACTCCAGGAGCGGCGGTTTAGGGGTTTATACATTTATTAGAGTTGCGGTGGGCTCCGGGAGCGGACGGATAGGGGGTAAACAGTATAGTATAGTGTGGGTGTTTAGTGACAGGGTACCAATAAAGCTGGGAAAAAGCCAAAGAGCAGCGAGATCGATGACTGTTAATTAACAACAGTCCACTGCTCATCGCACCGTACTTGGTGCGCGGCTTTTTGACAGCTTTTTTGATAATTTTGGAGAACGTGTTAGGCGATCTTAGGCGAGCGTATTGGTGCCGTCGAATGCAAGTAAGTTGACGGCTTGATAAGTAGATGCCAGAGCATGCAATTTTAAGCAACTTTCTAATTTACTCCTATTATCTATTTTTCTTCTTATCTTGCTATCTTTATTTGAAAAAGAAGGCATCTAAGCTTTTTTTTTGGTTTAGACTCTGGACAGCACTTTTTTTTATTGGTGGATGAATTTATCCACCAATCAGCAAGGACAACCCAGGTTGTTCACTAAAAATAGGCCGGCATCTAAGTTTAAATTCTTGCATTACAAATAAAGATACCAACAGACATTTATAATAGGAGTAAATTAGAAAGTTGCTTAAACTGTCATGCTCTATCTGAATCACAAAAGAAAAAATGTGGGTTCAGTGTCCCTTTAAGTCTTTTCCTGTCAGTCAGCACCAAGGTCCTGATGATCTAAAGGTCTCTGGGATCAAAGGTGTGTATAACAGTTTATATACATATATTTATTTATACACACATATACACATGTATATATGTGTTTGTATGTTTGTGTGTGTAAATATGTATGTGTGTATACATTTAACACATTAATTGCGAGCTTGTTCATTTGAGGCTTGCTGCATTCAATTTCTCTGTTAAATTATAGGAAGTCACTGGAGGTGGTTTATCCACCGGAGGGGTTACGTGACCGGGGGGAGGAGAAGGCCCCTGATTGGATATAATGTAGGGAGGAGGAGGAGCAAAAGGAGGAAGCTTAAAAGGGGGCTGAGCGGGAAGAGCAGCTGATTAAATTACCTCACGGAGGAATTTTAGGAATTTGTCTGCGAGTTCTGCCGTCCCCTTTTACCTCAGGGAGAGTTTAGATGGTGTAATTGGAGAAAATTTTCTCCCTGTTAAGGGAAGCAGCGGAGTTGAAGGGCCCGACTTGGCTGGAAAGCCAGGTGAAGGATCTGCTGGGGGCTCAAACAGTTCCGGAGATGGCTGGTGTAGCAGGAAAGTCCAGGCTAAGGAGCAGGGCTAAGCCACTGACACGACTTAACCCTGAGAGGGTGTGTGGGCCTGGGAAAGGCAGAAGAAGGCGCTCAAGTGCTGGTAGAGGATCCGGAAGGCCAGGTCCGGTGGCAGCAGGTCAGAGGTTGACTGTGGGAGCTGAGGTGGCAGGAGACAAAAGCGGCAGGGAGCGGGAGCTGGGGGCCTCAGCAAGCAAACAGGTGAAGGGTAAGGCTGGGCCTAAAGTGTTACTGCACGGCCCTGAGGGGCCTGAGGGACATGTTTTGCGGACTGGAATGTGGCCTTTGCGGGACAAGGGTGACAGTCCTAGTGGACCTGAGGGTTTAGTTCAGGTGCCTGAGGGAACGGCTGGGCCTTCTGCCTTACAGCCAATTGGGGTTTTTGGTGTATTGGAAGAAGGGGTTAAGGTGGTGGGAATATCAGAGGAGGATTTAGAAATAGCAAAGGTGGCTTCCCAGGTTAGTAAGGAGGGTATGTGTTGTCACAGGGAGTTAGGTAACATTGGGAATGAGAGGTGGGGAGTGCTGAGGTGTCAGAAGAGGAATTGTGGGAAGATGTGGGGGACATGTTTCTTTATTTACATTCTTCAGAGGAGGAGTTTGTCCCTCAGACTCCTGAACATCGTAGGCCTGTGGGTGGGGGTAGCCTGGCCCTGCCTGGGCCCTCAATTGGTGCATCTCACACACAGGGTGGGTTGGACAATACAGATTTTCACAGAAGGCCAGTTAGATTTCAGGAAAGGGGTGGTGAGGGGGCAGGTTTATCTTCTGTGGGTTTATCATTTGCAGGAAGAATGGATTCAAGGACACGGCTGGCTGTTCAAGCGGGCCTTGGGAGTGGAACTGGAGATGATGGCCGTGAGGGGACTACCTCTGGCCCGTATAGCTCATGGACAGAGGCTAATGGGGATGGCGTTACTCAGGAATGGCGCCAGGATGCAAGGAACGGGGGAGTCAGGGTGAGCATGGCCTGGTATGGCCCTGTTTGCTTGTTGGGGTGGGCACGGAGGTGAAACTTATACTAAAAAAGTTGCAAAGAGTAACAGTAAATGGCCCATTGGGCAGGGTGCTGGTGTGGTTCTGGCTAGGGATAGAGTGAGGAGAAGAGAAGCAGTGGATGAGAGATGGTTGGGGGGGATTGGTGTTTCGGCCCCTAAAAGAGGACGGGCGGGGCACAGTCTTATGTCCCCGGGGTTCATCGGGGAAGGAATGAAGTGGGTGACATGTTGGGGGGGATTTCACATGTACATGTTTTGCAGGATCATTCACGGCAGGTCCAACAGCCGAGTACGGCAGGAACAGTTGCAGCAGCCATTTATCCAAGTCATGGACAAAAAGTGACGGAGTCTCATGCTAGTGAGTTCCAGGCTTCGGAAAAACAACCATTAACGGGGACTCCTATTGAGGGCTTTCAGCAGGCGGATAATTGGGCAGGTGAGAAGATTACATTACCTGTAGACAATAAAGTTGTTGGAAAAGAGGGTGTGATTGTGAAGGTGGGTGACTCTTTGACGGGGAAGTTGGTAGTGGGTTTTAGGGAATTGTTGTTGAAATTTGAGGAGGTTGGTTTGTCAAGTGTCCCACCAGTGGCTAGGTCATGGATTGCCAATCCCGTGCAGGTGCGTGAGAGCTCTAGTGGTGGTATTGCAGCACAGGGTTCCACTGAAATGGTCCAGACTTGGGCGGCTGGCATTACTAGCCCTCCCCCTGTGACTCAGTTTAGTGGGCTAGTGGCAAGTGGTGTTTCCAAGGTGGCCGCTGGGGTCGAAATTAAGATTGCGGACACTGCAATGTCTAGGTCGTGTTTGTGCTCCATTTGCCTTCTGAGTATGCATTTAACTGTTAAATTTAAAAAAAAAAGATTTGGAAGAGGGACTTTATTGAACTTTTTTCTCTCCTCCCCTTGGATCTACTGTTTGAGATCCCGGAGGATTTTGTAAAAGATTCTGTTAAAAAGAGGAAAGAAAAAAGCGATATAGAAAATTGCCTAAAACGTTCACAAATTGGTTTCAGGAGTTCGTGATTTATGCTAGCATTTTAGCGATTAAGTTTCCAGAGCAGGATGCTCCACTTTTTTGCTACCTCGAGGAGATAGCGGCAGCACAGAGGACATAGGGGGTATAGCTTGGTGGGCCTATGACGAGCATTTTCATCAGAGGCTGTCAGTAAAGCCTGACATGAAATAGGACGACCAAGATATGGGGCTCTGGTTAAAAATTATGGCCCCTCTCAGAAGCTCCCAGCCCTTTCAGCGGTCAATATACCACAGGGTCGTCGACAGCAGTTAGAAAAGGTTTTGGTTCGTGTTCAATGACAAAGGGTGTAAATTTGGAGCTTCTTGCAAATGTGTTTTAAGATTGCATCAGCCAACAGGATTTCTTCACCTTTAATTCCAATTGGCTGATAGAATTCTATCAGCCAATCGGAATTCAAGGGACGCCATCTTGGATGACGTCACTTAAAGGAACCTTCATTTGAGAAGAGCCGTGGAAAGAAGAGGATGCTCCGCGCCGGATGTCTTGAAGATGGAGCCGTTTCGCACTGTATGGATAAAGATAGAAGATTCTGTCTGGATGAAGACTTCTGCCCGGACCACTTTTTGCTGCTTGGATGAAGACTTCTCCCGGCTTCGTTGAGGATGGATGTCGGGTCTTCAAAAACTTTAAGTGGATCTTTGGGGGTTAGTGTTAGGTTTTTTTAAGGGTTTATTGGGTGGGTTTTATTTTTAGCTTAGGGTTTGGGTGGAAAAAGAGCTAAATGCCCTTTAAAGGGCAATGCCCATACAAATGCCCATTTCAGGGCAATGGGGAGCTTAGGTTTTTTTTAGTTAGGATTTTATTTGGGGGGTTTGGTTGTGTGGGTGGTGGGTTTTACTGTTGGGGGTTGTTTGTATTTTTTTTAACAGGTAAAAGAGCTGATTTCTTTGGGGCAATGCCCCGCAAAAGGCCCTTTTAAGGGCTATTGGCAGTTTAGTTTAGGCTAGGGGTTTTTTTTTATTTTTTGGGGGGGCTTTTTATTTTTATAGGGCTATTAGATTAGGTGTAATTAGTTTAAATATTTGATAACTTCTTTTTTATTTTGTGTAATTTAGTGTTTTGCTTTTTTGTAATTTAGTTAATTGTATTTAATAAATGTAATTTATTTAATTGTAGTCTAAGGTTAGGTGTTAGTGTAACTCAGGTTAGGTTTTATTTTACAGGTAAATTTGTATTTATTTTAGCTAGGTAGTTAGTAAATAGTTAATAACTATTTACTAACTAGTCTACCTAGTTAAAATAAATACAAACTTAACTGTGAAATAAAAATAAAACCTAAGATAGATACGATGTAACTATTAGTTATATTGTAGCTAGCTTAGGGTTTATTTTATAGGTAAGTATTTAGTTTTAAATAGGAATTATTTAGTTATTAATAGTAGGTTTTATTTAGATTTATTTTAATTATATTAAAGTTAGTGGGTGTTAGGGTTAGACTTAGGGTTAGGGGCTCATAACTTTAGTATAGTGGTGGCGATGTTGGGGATGGAAGATTAGGGGTTAATATATGTAGGTAGGTGGCGGCGATGTCGGGGCAGCAGATTAGGGGTTAATAAGTGTAATGTAGGAGGCGGCGACATTGGGGGCGGCAGATTAGGGGTTAAGTGTAGGTGGGTGGCGGCGATGTCGGGGGTGGCAGATTAGGGGTTAATAAGTATAATGTAGGTGGCGGCGACATTGGGGGCGGCAGATTAGGGGTTAATAAGTATAATGTAGGTGTCAGCAATGTCAGGGGCTGCAGATTAGGGGTGTTTAGACTCTGGGTTTATGTTAGGGTGCTAGGTGTAAATATAAATTTAGTTTCCCCATAGGAATCAATGGGGCTGCTTTACGGAGCTTTACGCTCCTTTATTGCAGGTGTTAGGATTTTTTTCAGCCGGCTCTCCCATTGATGTCTATGGGGAAATCGTGCACGAGCACGTAAAACCAGCTCACCGCAGCTCACTGCAGCGCTAGTATTGGAGTGCGGTATGGAGCTCAATTTTGCTTTACACTGCAATATTGCCCGCAAACGCCGGGTTTTTGCAAACCTGTAATACCAACACTGTAGGGAGGTGAGCGGTGACAATAACTTGCAAGTTAGTACCGAGCAGCTCTTACCGCAAAACTCGTAATCTGGCCGTTAGTATTTAACACATTAACTAATCAACACATTAAGCTTGCTGCATTCAGTTCCTCTATTAAAGGGATATGAAACCCAACATTTTTATTTTGTGATTCAGACAGAGCATACAATTTTAAACAACTTAAGAATTTACTTCTATTATCAATTTTGCTTCATTTTCTTGGTATACTTTATTGAAGGAGCAGCAATGCCCTACTGGGAGCTAGCTGAACACATCTGTAAACCAATGTCAACAGGCATATATGTGCAGTCACCAATCAGCTAGCTTCCAGCATCTAAGACTACCTAGGTGTAGAATAGAAGTAAAAGGGAAAGTTGCTTAAAACTGCAATTTATATATGAATTATGAAAGAAAAAAATGTGGGTTTAATGTCCCTTTAAAGTATAGAGTTTGAGCACTAAGGGGTTAGAGCAACCAAGAGTAAATATAAATCTTTTATATTATGTAAGAATGTGTGAGAATCTCATTCAGTGTACAGATTGCCATATGTAGCTGGAGCAGCCAATTCAAGGTTCATATCTCTTTGGCGTTGAGAGTTCTGGAGAAACAAATTGCTACACTGCGTGATATTCAAACACTTAAAAGGGAAATGGATTTGACTGAGCAGGTTGTTCATGGTTCTAGGAGTTGGAATGGAGGGAATTCAGATGGAGATACTCAAGAAGTATCAGGGTCACAGTTAGAAGGGGAGGTAGGAGTAAGCAGAGAGACAGGCCAGTTGTGAACTGGTACACCCCATAGATATGCCAGGAAAGATGTTGGAGACATCGGTTCAGGAGTGGTAATGTCCTTCAGTCATGGAAGAGGGGCATACAAATCTGGGCCTGAGACAGATGTTGGTTGTAGGAGGCTATACTATTAGGAAGGTTGATAGGGTATTCTCGGTCTGATCCTGCAGTCATGGTGCATATTGGCAATAATGACAGAGTCAGTGGGAGATGCAGTATTCTAGAAAATGACTTCAGAGAGTTAGGTATCAAGCTTAAAGCAAGGACCTCTAAGGTAGTATTTTATGAGATATTACCAGGGCCATATGCTAACTCAGGCAGAAGGAGCTAAGGTCAGTTAATTCCTGGTTAAAAACAAGATGTAAAAATGTGAGGTTTACTTTATAGAGCATTGGACGTACTCTTCACTTGGGTACAATTTGTAAAGTAAGGATAGATTGGGGGAGCTGGAGCTCATAGCTGCAAAATAGAATTATAATATTATTAGCATAACTGAAACCCTTCCCAGTCCATCACCATTTCTTATTTTTCATATCCCTTTAAATTACTGTTAAAAAAGGATTTGAATAAAAAAAACATATATTTTATGGGGGAGGAGCCTGCTTCCAAAGCAGAAAGACATAGGCAATAACCACAGAC
Organism: Bombina bombina; assembly: GCF_027579735.1. Classification (NCBI taxonomy): domain Eukaryota; kingdom Metazoa; phylum Chordata; class Amphibia; order Anura; family Bombinatoridae; genus Bombina; species Bombina bombina. Next base: position 566,819,644 of record NC_069501.1, read on the forward strand.
TCTAAAACAGTAAGACAATTTTTTGTGTTGACTGTCACTTAATAGTTTTGGAGGAGAGGTTTGTTGTTTTTTCTATATTTGTTTCTGTAGTTCAGGTACTTATTGGGCAACCTGTAGATTTTTGATTTGCAGGATATATTTCAATCTTATGACTCAATTGATCAAGATGTATGATGACATTTTATATATTTTTCTATGTTTATATACACTGACCATCTTCCATTGGTTAGAGGGTACTTTGCGATGGGGAGTGTGTCATTTTAGGGAGTAATAGTGTAGCATGGTACTTTGCAATAGGGGTGGCGGATTAGGCATTAATAGTGTAGCATGGTACTTTGCAATAGGGGTGGCGGATTAGGCATTAATAGTGTAGCAGGGTACTTTGCAATAGGGGTGTCGGATTTGGGGTTAATAGTGTAGCATGGTACTTTGCAATAGGGGTGTCGGATTTGGGGTTAATAGTGTAGCATGGTACTTTGCAATAGGGGTGTCGGATTTGGGGTTAATAGTGTAGCATGGTACTTTGCAATGTGGGGATGTCTTAGTTTAGGGGGTAACAGTATAATTTAGTGCTACTTTTTTCTTTGGCCAAACTCATTCTGCAAATTTTTAAGTTGCGTAAAAAAGTTTGAACATAAACTGCAATTACGTTTGAGCGATTGCAGCTTGTAATACAAACACACATTGCGTAAATTACTGCAAGTTCACGCTAACAAATTTGCGATAATTTAAACACTGTGCCACTTGTAATGTGGATTTGAGCTAAAAAAACACTGCAATCTCACAATCGAGTTTGCACTCCTCACACTAACGATAGCGCGCCACTTGTAACCCAGTCCTTAATTTGTTTTTATAAATATATCTGGTGCCTCCTAGTGGACATAATCTTTCCTTCATGGCAAGGACCTTAAACATACAGTACAAAAAATGTAACCCATTACGGGCCAGATTACGAGTGGCGCACTAACTGTTGTGTGCAAGCAATATCGTGTTTTTCGTGGCTGTTTGTGCACAGCGGAAGTAGAATGCGCATTTGAAGTTGAAAGTAAGAGCGTTTGTTTTATAACGTTTGCGCTAATATAATGTTATATAATTCTGCACTATGTGCAGAATTATATAACATTATTTTTAAGGTTTACTGTCCCTTTAACTCATAATAACACCATATGATAAAACTTATTAAAACAAACAAACAAAAAAAAATTGCATTCAAAAGTTATAAGGGCTCAAAGATATGAGGTGTCAGGCTGCAAAGGCTGCAAGGGTCTTTATCATAGAGATAAATACATATACATGTCTAAATATGTATATGTATGTATATATATATATATGTGTGTTTACATATGTATTTATGTATTTATATGTGTATACTGTATATGTATTTACAGACATATAAAGCAGACACAAAACAGAGGGGCACCTCATGTGTAGATCACCAAAACCAGATATACATCAACGATAGCCAAATGGGTACTCACATTTAGCAATAGCACCCTTATGTGCTAGTAGTGGCAAGCTGATATCTCAGGCCAGCTTTGATGCCCCTTTCACTCACTGCTTTATGTTTTTAAATGCAATTTTAATAAGCCATTTTTAACTCAAGCAAGTGAAAGCACCTTCCTTTCAACCGCCTATTGGAGTGCTGCATCTGGGTGAGCTGTGCTTCCTGAACTTGATTCAGTTTGCATTCTTGTAGCCAGGAGAGGGTGAGCTGATACACCCTAAGTTATCAGCTTGCCACTACTGGCACATAAGGGTGCTATTGCTAAATGTAAGTACCCATTTGGCTATTGATGTATATCTGGTTTTGGTTCTGTCAATCTACACATGAGGCGCCCCTCTGTTTTGTGTTTGCTTTATAGTTATATCTGGACTTGTCTGTGAGGAGGAGAGCAGCCATCATCCCATAGTCCCCTGTGGAGGTCTCACATGATTGCAGATAGTGCATAGTACTGATCCTGACTTTTTAAATATAATTTTAATATTCCTTTATTGTACTTATGGATATTGATATTTGTGCATTGTCACACCTATATTCATTGTCCACATCTCTTTGTGCGCCCCCTGTTTCTGTTTTCTACTGTGTGTTGATTATTCATATATATAGACATATAGACATATAAACACATAAATACATATGTATTCATATATTTATAGACATAAATATACAGTCATGGCCAAACATATTGGCAACCCTGCATTTCTGTCAGATAATGCCCCACTCCGCCCAGACAATGATTGCAATTACAAATTTTTAGGCATTCTCATGTTTATTTCTTTTGTTTGTATTGGTATGACACATAAAAGTAGAGGGAAAAAGCCAAATCTGACACTTTGCCTAAAAAACTACAAAAATGGACTGGACAAAATGATTGGCACCTTCTCACAATTGTAAGAAATAATTGCATTCCAAGTATGTGATGCTCCTGTAATTTGTAATTAAACTCACCTGTATCAATTAATAGGTGCTGAGAATATAGAAATCACACCGCAACCAGTTAAAATGGTGAAAAAATTACTCAACCTTTCTGTTGTGTGTCTCTGTGTGCCAAACTGAGCATGAAGAAGAAAAACAGCAGCAAATAATTGTCCAATGATTTGAGAACAAAAAATTTGGAAAAGCATGGACAATTTCAAGGTTACAAGTCTATCTCCAAAGATCTTAATATTCCTGTATCCACTGTGCGCAACATTGTCAAGAGGTTTACAGCCCATGGCACTGTAGCTAATCTCCCTGGAAGTGGACAAAAGAGAAAAAATTATCAAGATTGCAACAAATGATTGTTCGAATGGTGGATAAAGAACCTCAATCAAGTTTCAGACAAATTCAAGCTGACCTTCAGGCACAGGGTATAATTGTGTCAGCGCGCACTATACGTCGCTATCTAAATGAAAAGGGACGCTATGGTAGGAGACCCAGGAGGACCCCACTGCTGACACAGAAACATAAAAAAGCCAGATTGTAGTTTGCCAGAACGTGCCTGAGGAATCCCACATTCTTTTGGGAGAATGTGCTGTGGACAGACAAAACAAAATTACAGCTTTTTGGTAAAGCCCATCATTCTACTGTTTTTAGAAAAAGAAATAAGGCTTTTAAAGAAAAGAATACAGTCCCTACAGTCAAACATGGTTAAGGTTCACTGATGTTTTGTGGTTGCTTTGCTGCTTCAAGCACTGGATGTCTTGACTGTGTGCATGGCATTATGAAATCTGAAGACTACCAAAGAATTCTGTGGTTCAATGTAGGGCCCAGTGTCAGAAAGTTGGGTCTTCGTCAGAGGTCATGGGTCTTACTAATCCTTCCAATCTGAGAGACCTGGAGCAGTTGGTGAAAGAGAGTGGTCCAAAATTCCAGTAGAGAGGTGTAAGAAACTCATTGATGTTCCAAGGGGTCTGCTACCAAATATTAAATTGAGGGTGCCAATAATTTTGTCCACTCCATGTTTGGCATTTTGCATGGAATATGTCAGATTTGCCTTTTTTTTCTCCACTTTTTTGAGTCATACCAATTTAAACAAAAGACATAAACAGTCAAGTAGCTGAACATGAAAAATCATATTTATGCAATAATCATATTTAATATAGTGTTTTCAGTGTAAACATGTCACATTCCAATGTTCTTCATATAGCAGAATATGTTCTATATATATATGTATAGCTATTTATTTTAGCAAAAAAATTATATATATATATATTAGATAAGACAAAGATATATATATATATATATATATATATATATATATATATATATATATATATATATATATATATATATATATATATTACAAACACAGAGGAAATATAGCACTATAGATACAGGATTCCCAAATTTTAAAATACCAGTAGTGTCCTGTGAATGCAGGTCTCCCCTTGTTTTAGTCCCAAAACATCAAATCACAAATGAAGGTAGGAGAGTAGACAAAAGGAATATCCTTCACTCACAGCCTAATCCCAGGAAAACAGAAGGAATCCACTTTGACAGAGAGGAGATCCTCCAAGAGAAAATCTAGAACAGAAGAGGGAAGGGCGCACAGCAAGAGAGTCCTTTCTGGTTTAGTATATCAGGTAACTTAGAAAGAGTTAAAACAGTGTAGCCAAATGAACACTCACGTGTGTTGACCTCAACTCCTATGAGGTATGGATAAGACACTGTGTGGCATATAGCCACTGTAGATAGCAACTTTGTTTCCCTCACTCACCAGATTTCACTCACTCACCAGTTTCCTTTCAGGTGTAGTCCTCACCTCCCCAACATGAGATTAACTGTTTCAGAAGGGAGGCTAATGCCCTGTTTGCAAATGATCTCTGTGACCTTCTAACACATATGAGTTCATGCTAACAGGCTCCAATGTCTGTGCTCAGGAAGAATCCTATGCAGCGCTTGCTGGACACGGCCAGAGCACTGAGAGGTATCAGGTATTGATGTAACTGAAGTGAAAAAGGGAGCCTTCTTCCTGAGCACAGACATTGGATTCTGTTATCAGCATGCATTCATATGTGTTAGGAGGTCACAAAGATCGTTTGCAAACAGGGCATTAGCCTCCCTTCTGAAACAGTTAATCTTCTGTTGGAGAGGTGAGGATTACACCTGAAAGGAAACAACGATCTGGTGAGTGAGGGAAACAAAGTTGCTATCTACAGTGGCTATATGCCACACAGTGTCTTATCCATACCTCATAGGACAGAAAGGACTCTCTTGCTGTGCGCCCTTCCCTCTTCTGTTCTAGATTTATATATATATATATATATATATATATATATATATATATATATATACATAACATATTCTGCTATGTGAAGAACATTGGAATGTGAAATATTCATATTTCATGTCGGTTTAGCGCACTTGAGAAAATGCGATCAGTTTTACGCAAGTTGTTGGGTGTTAGTTTTCCCCCCATTTTTTGCGCTTTATTGAAGTCTGTGGGATAATACGTTAACACGGTCACAGTATTTTAACATCAGCATTTTGCGCTCTTCGAGTTATCACGCAAGCAAAAACTTTTTACTTTTACTTTTTTTATCCTATGCACAAAAAGGCAAAGTCGAGCGTGAGAGATAAATAGTGCTCCACTCGTTATCTAGTCCTTTATCTGTGTAATGATCTGTCTGCATTTTCTGAACGATTATCTGGGTAGTGTGTTTGTAGATGTGCAATATACTTTATCTGTGTATTTTGTGTGAATTTGAATATCAGTTTGTGCATTTTGACAAGGCAAATTTACATTTTACAAATTAATATTTATTTTCAAATAAATGTGCAACAAATCGTAAGTTTAAAAGATTGTCATGTTTTAAATACAGAGTAGTCATTACCTATGCATACATAAGTACTGCTTAAAACAGAAGTAAATATACACTGATCACAAAACCCATCAAGCTTATTTCAAGAGTAGGCCTATGAGAAGAGCTCTCGGTCTTTAAACACTCATTATACTTGGCATAGTCCACTTCTCTGATGGAGCATATGTGGTCAACTCTACAGATATGCCCACAGGTCACTAAATCATAGTTGACAGAGTTATATTCATAATACTTCTGTAGGTATTTAGGGTCAGAGGATATATGTTTTTAAGGACCTTGTGCATCGACTGTGCAGATCCATTAGGAACCCAGAATTCTTCTGTTAGACAATACTCTTTCTCCCATTTTGCAGTTACTTTATTGGCAAAATTTAGATTCATATAACAGGTCACTGTATCCTAAAGGTACAAAACAAAGATGGCAGGATAAATAGTATGTTTCACAGAGAACACAGGAAACAATATATATATATATATATATTTTTATATGGTTGAAAAAGAGAGAAGTAACTAGGAATGTAATCCTAGTTGTAAAAAGACAGGGATTTCAGCACTCTTTTGAAAAAATAAAGCTCATTGGACCAAGATACGTGTTTAAACAGTGAATTTTTTATTCAATTGTGAACGGGAAATTCTCCCAGCTGTATGTACACCACTCCCCAGATGAAAAGATACAACACACTGTATCACATTCGTAGTCAAAAATTAATAAGGAAACATAAGTTACCTATATACATACTAGAGTTCGTATTCAAAACCTGACCGGTCAGGGGTACATATCTTGCAAAGAGACAAAAAACAGCCAAAAACTTTGTAGAGTATTTTTTGATACCTCTAAAGAACCTCTACACCCTGCTGCACACAGAACCCCTTTTAAAGAGGTATATCCTGGGCAGGTTATGATGAGTGGGATATAAGAGGTCAAGTAGGGGTACCACAGGCAGAAGCAGTTCACAAGTTTTAGTCACAGTCACCATATTCTTTTGAATGTGATTCTGGTGTGAGGTTAGCTGGTTAAAGATATTTAAGGCAGCCAACAGGAGCAAAGCAAGTTAAAGACTGAGGAGGAAGCATGGAGGTGCAGACAAATATAAGTTTACTGACTGGAACAGCAGAACTGCTAAGGGAAGCTGTAAAATCTGAGACAGAGAGAAAACAAAAACTATAAAAATAATGTGTGAAGTATCAGCATGACACTATACATCAGCCACAGCAGCACATGTCATTTCTTTGCTAGGAACAGTAGACAACCGGTTTCCACAGCACCAATGAATAAGGAAAAAAGTTTAACAAACTTGTCTTTTATTAATCCATTTCAGCTTATACAAAGCACTGGCACACAGCAGCATAAAGCAACATTTCGGGCTGTTAACCCTTACTCATGCTCATGTCTACAGTTTACAGAGAGGTGTTTGCAGTGGCCCTCTACCACGTGCATCAGGTGTGTGCTGTCTATCATTTGGGAACTGTCTTTGCTAGGAACAAGTTCCCTCTCACCCTGCACTAGACAATGCTGCATGGGGAGGGGCGTGTGTGCACTCACTTATTCTTCCCACTGATACCTTTCTACAAAGCACTGTTCCCCTAACAAACTTTAGTTAGTTGATCTTAGGGCCACAGCAGAAAGAGCAGGGCTACGGGGACCAGCAGACTGGATGCTGTCTGCCCAAGGCTGCATGGATACAGTGTGAGATGTGTCATACAGCCTCAAGAATGAAGAGAGCAGTGTATGCAGCTGTACAGATGCTCAAATCCTCATGTGCCTGCCGCTCCAGCTTTCTGCTGCATGCGCCTACAGTCAGCCCTACCCAGAAACAATCCCCACCACCAGAGCAGTTACCTGGTAACAGTGGTAACCCCAGTAGGACCTTTTCTGATGCAGTGGGAATGGCTGGATGCTGAGTTAGGGCTTTGCAGTCAGTGCTGCACAGTGCACATCTAAAACAGCATATACCAATAGCTTGGCATGTCACATGACAACGGCACGGTCTGGCACAGTTTTTAAAAAGAAAATATATAAGCAGAGTACTTTTGACTGTGACAGTATTATGACTGAATCTGTGTGTTCCCCATGTCACATCAGCAGTCTGGTATGAACCATTGAACCATTTTTTAGGACTCTTGGGCCCCTCAACAGAGACTGGGCCCTGGGCAGCTGTCCCTTTTGCCCTGTGTTAAAGACAGCCCTGGTTGGAAGGTCCAATGACACCCAAACTTAAGCTTCTTAGTATTTCCTGATACTTTAATGAATCCATCTTGCTTTCCACACGCTGCAGGTTTCCAGTGCCAGAGAATGCAAAGCAGCACCAGAGCATCACCGATCCAGCACCATGCTTAACTGTAGGCAACGTGTTATTTTCAGCATATGCTTTATTCTTCTTCCTCCAGACATACCACTAATCCACCGGGCCAAAAAGTTCTAGTTTTGTTTCATCGCTCCACAAAACAGAATCTCAAAACTTCTGTGGCTTATTTATACGATTTGAGCATATTGGAGCGTTAAGTACGCGCCTTACTGTGCAAACTGAAACCTCAGTGCTTGTTGCCACCAAGTCTTGCTGCAGGTCTTTTGCAGTCACTCTAGGGTTTTTGTCAACCTGCATTTTCAGAAACAGAAATGTGGTTGCAGCCATTGCTAGCTTCCTTTTTCTGCTCTGTCTAGGCCAGACATCCTCAAACTTTGCCCTCCAGGGTTATGGAACTACATTTCCCATAATGCTCAGCCAACATATCAGCTGGCTGAGCATCTTGGGTAATCTAGTTCCAAAAAATCTGGAGGGCCAAGTTTGAGGATGTCTGGTCTAGGTAGTGTAACCACTGGTGCTTTAACTTTGAATTTGTGAACTATGCTTCCAACTGTGTCTCTAGGAACATTCAGTGCCTTCACTATATTTTTGTATCCTGTTCCTTATTTGTGAAGGGCGATGATCTCTTCTCTTAACTTTTTGGACCATTCTTTTTACTTAGCCATATTTCTAACATGCAGTCAAACGTGACACTCAACAAACCCCTAGCCAGTTCAGGTATTTCATGTGTTCTAGCTCAAGCACACCTGGTGCAACTAATGAAGCCCTTGATTAGTTGCATCAGGTGTGCTTGAGACAACACCTGTTTTGCATATTTGTGCTGTTGTGAGGGATTCTATTCAGAGGGTTGAAGAATTTTGAGACTGCAGAATTCATTAAAAGTTGCATTTTCAGTTGAATTTGAAAATATGAAAGCATAATAAACCTTCATATCATTTATCGTATATTCACACAAGTGACTTAATTTAAACCTCTAGCCACAGGTTTTGTTTTGGGAAATAATACTGCCATCCTTTCCACCAAGTTTCAGCACACATCTCTTTATGGTTTCATTATTTATTATTTTCCTTTATAATTACAATATGTAGGCTGACCATATTGCTGCTTTAAAAAGGGACACATATAAAAAATACATATGTCAGGGCTGTTTTCAGGGCTGTTTAAAGAAATGTTTTGTATAAAAACCCTAACATATGTATATTTCATATGTGTTCCTTCTTAAAGCGGCAATATGGTCAGCCTAATGTGAGAACAGTATGGTTTATAAATCTGTTATTATTTTACTGTTACTGTCTCCTCTTCATGCTTGATTTCTAATGGTTGTTATATGACTGGATAACAATATGTGAGTGTGCCGTGTACACACTGGCTCCATTTAACAAAGGCCAGACGGACAGAGACAAACATCTTAACTCTCGTTTGTAGGCTCCACAGCTGCTTTGCAGCTTCTTAAATGGAGCCCATAGCATGAGCTTTAAACAGACATAAAGGGTCTAAGGATTCTCTGTCTAAGAACGACAAATTAGATTCAGCAATTCTGTGCAAGCAAAGTATATTTATCTAATTTCACATGTAATACTTTTTCTCTAGTTCACACAACATTTATAAATTAAAGGGACAAGAAACCCATTTTTTCCCCTGATTCAGATGAAGCATAGAATAATAATAGACAACTTTATAATGTACTTCTATTATCAAATTTGCTTCATTCTCTTGTTTTCCTTTGTTGAAGAAGCAGCAATGCACTACTGGGAGATAGCTGTACACATCAGCTGAGCCAATCACAAGAGGCATATATGCTCAGCCACCAGTTAGTTCCCAGCAGGGCATTTGGCTTCTGAACCTACCTAGACAACAAAGGATACCAAAAGAACAAAGCAAATAGATAACAAAGATTATCTGAATCATGAAAGTTTCATTTTTACTTTAATGTCCCTTTAAAGGAATTTAAGGAATATGAAACTCCAATTTTTTTTCATGATTCAGATAGATCATGCAATTTAAACAACCTTCTACTTAATATTAATTATTATTATTAATTAATTATTTTATCAATGTTTCTTCTTTCTGTTGAAAAGCAGGGATGTAAGCTTAGGAGCTGGCCCATTTTTAGAGCTCTATATCAGCGGTCGCCAACCAGTGGTCCATGGTCCACTGGTGGTCCACGATAAGATGTTGGTGGTCCTTGACACCATCAAGCAGAAATGAATCTCCTCTGATGGTGTCACCCCTGTCGTGCTGCAACTCCCTACAGTGCCTGGCTGGACATCAGTGAAAAGAGACGGAGGAGGAGTTAAATTACAATCTCCCTACGCACGTTGCATAGTACTGCGCAACTTGCGTAGCTAGATTGTATTTTTATCTCCTCCCACCCAGCGTGCTGCTCAGAGAAAGATGCTTCCATTCTAAAGCCAGCAGAGGCTGGAATAATCTTGGCTTGAAATAGTGGAATTAAAGTATATAAAAAAAGAAAATCTTAAATTTGTTTTGCGCATATTTCATTTATTTTCTTCCCTTTACGTGTCTCTTTGTAGTAGTTTTCCTAATTCCTTCAGGTGGACTTACATCACTGTTTGTCTTCCTCCCCTCCATCTTCTTCTCTTTTTTATTAAATATTAATTATTTTTCATTATAATAATTTTCCAGCACACAAATCAATTCCACCTGAATTCCAGTAATTGCCATCCAGCAGATCAGCCCTATCCCACCAGTATTATAGTAATTGCCAGTAACATCAGTCATGATTAACTCACATCCATATTGAGAGCTTTCTGATATAAACTTAATTTATGACTCTGATGTCTGTCCATGATCATAAGTAGTTTTGAATAATTCCGAACTGGGGAGGTAACTTGGAAGTCTTGTGGTCATTTTAAACATAATTCTTTTTTTCCCCACTTTCTGCCTCACTGTTTACAGCTCAAAAGTTGGCACTCACCCTTCATCTGTCATTTGGAAGTATTCTCTAAGTTCTGTCATTCAGTTAGTTAATTCTAGAAAATAATTCTTAAAAATGTGTAAATATATACATAATGTAAACTTATCTATGGTTATACTAGTTATGTACGGTATGTGTGTGTGTGTATATACATTATACAGGTTTGTACCGTTTAAAAAAAAAAATCATGTTAGTGGTCCACAGGACTCAAAATTGTGAGTTTAGTGGTCCCTTAGGTCCGTAAGGTTGGTGACCCCTGCTCTATATGGCAGCAGTTTTGCAAGAATGTTATCCTTTTGCAAAAGCACTATATGGCAGCACTATTACCTGCCATGTAGTGCTCTAGATGCCTACATTCCCCCCCCCCAGACTTCAATGGAGCATGCAAACCCGACATGCATTAGACCAATTGCGCTAAACCCAAAGGTAGTTATGAATATGTTACATTCCAATGTTCTTCACATGGAAGAACACTTTCTTTTTGTTTTTAAATAAATCTATATGATTGCTTTTTGTAATATATATATGAATATATATATATATATATATATAGGTATATATAGGTATATATATATAGGAATGTCTATTTAAAAATACATAGAAATTTTCCTCTATGTGAAGAACATTGTAATGCAAAATAACATCATTTATGCTTACCTGATAAATGTATTTATTTCCGGATATGGTGAGTCCACGGAATCATCAGTTACTAGTGGGAATATCCCTCCTGGCCAGCAGGAGGAAGCAAAGAGCACCACAGTAAAGCTGCTATATATATGTCACTTCCTTTACCCGTAATCCCCAGACATTCGGCCGAAGGAAAAATGGAAAAGGAAGATAACACAAAAGTGTAGAGGTGCCTGAGGTTTTAGAAAAAATAACTGTCTTAAATAAAGGGTGGGCTGTGGACTCACCATATCTGGAAATAAATAAATGTATCAGGTAAGCATAAATTATGTTTTCTTTCCTAAGATATGGTGAGTCCACGGACAGAGGACACAGATGATAAGGGAGGAACAAGACATGTAGACCTAAACAGAAAGCACCACCACTTGAAGAACCCTTCTCCCCAAAGAAGCCTCAGCTGAGGAAAAAGTATCAAATGTATAAAACGTTGAAAAAGTATGCAAAGAGGACCAAGTTTCAGCCTTGCAAATCTGTTCCACAGAAGCTTCATTTTGTAATGCCCAGGAAGAAGAAACAGCCCTCATGGAATGAGCAGTGATTCTCTCAGGAGGTTGCTGTCCAGCAGTCTCATAGGCCAAACGAATAATACTCCTTAGCCAAAGAGAAAGAGAAGTAGACGTAGCTTTCTGACCCTTGCACTTTCCAGAAAAACAAGCAAACAAAGCAGAAGACTGATGAAAGTCCTTAGTTGCCTGAAGATAGAACTTCAATGCATGCACAACATCTAGGTTGTGCAACAAATGCTCCTTAGGAGAAGAAGGATTAGGACACAAAGAAGGAACCACAATCTCCTGATTAATACTCTTGTTTGAAACAACAATAGGTAGGAAACCTAATTTAGTATGTAGAACCACCTTATCAGAATGAAAAATAAGTTAAGGAGAATCAAACTGCAGAGCTGAGAGTTCTGAAACTCTCTGAGCAGAAGAAATAGCAACAAGAAACAAAACCTTCCAAGATAACATCTTAATATCTAAGTAATGCATAGGTTCAAATGGAGCCCGCTGTAAAACTCTAAGAACAAGGTTAAGACTCCAGGGAGGAGTAATGGGTTTAAACAAACACAGGCCAGATCCTAACCAGGGCTGGACAAAAAGATTGCACGTCTTGCGAATCTGCCAAACGCTTATGCAACAAAATAGACAACGCAGAAATCTGGCCTTTCAGAGTACTAGCTGACAAACCCTTCTCCAGACCCTCCTGGATAAAAGACAAAATCCTAGGAATCCTGACTCTACTCCAAGAGTAGCCTTTGGATTCACACCAATACAGATATTTATACCATATCTTATAGTAAATTTTCCTTGTCACAGGCTTACGAGCCTGAATCATGGTTTCAATAACCGACTCTGAAAACCCACGCTTAGATAAAATCAAGCGTTCAATCTCCAAGCAGTCATCTTCAAAGAAACGAGATTTGGATGAAGAAAAAGGCCCTGAAGTAGAAGGTCCTAACTCAGAGGGAGTCTCCATGGAGGTAGAGATGACATTTCGACTAGATCTGCATACCAGATCCTGCGAGGCCACGCCAGTGCTATGAGAATTACTGATGCCCTCTCCTGCTTGATCCGAGCAATGACTCTTGGCAGGAGAGCGAACGGAGGAAATATGTATGCTAGACTGAAGTTCCAAGGGACCACCAGAGCATCTATCAAGAAAGCCTGTGGATCCCTTGACCTCGAGCCGTACCTTGGCATTTTGCTGAGAAGCCATGAGATCCAGTTTTGGCTCCCCCAATTGAGAATTAAACTGGAAAATACTTCCTGATGGAGTTCCCACTCCCCGGATGAAAGGTCTGACAGCTCAGAAAATCTGCCTCCCAATTGTCCACTCCTGGGATGTGGATCGCAGAAAGACAACAGTTGTGAGACTCCACCCACTGTATTATACGGGCCACCTTTGTCATGGCCAAGGTACTCTGAGTTCACCCCTGGTGGTTGACGTACGCCACCAAAGTTATGTTTTCCGACTGGAACCTGATAAACAGGGATATGGCTAACTGAGGCCATGCCAGTAGAGCATTGAAAATCGCTCTCAACTATAGAATGTTTATAGGGAGAACTGACTCCTCCCGAGTCCAAAGACCCTGAGTCTTCAATGACCCCTAAACTGCTCCCAAACCTAAAAGGCTAACATCCGTGGTCACGATCACTCAGGAAGGTCTGCGAAAGCAAGTTCCCTGGGAGAGGTGTTCCTGAGACAACCACCACAGAAGAGATTCCCTTGTCCCCTGATCCAGAACTATTTGCGGAGACAGATCCGCATAGTCCCCATTCCATTGTCTTAACATGCATAACTGCAGAGGTCTGAGATGGAACCTAGCAAACGGAATGATGTCCATGGAAGCTACCATCAGACCAATAACCTCCATACATAAAGCCACTGACGGCCGAAGAGAGGACTGAAGGACAAGACAGGAGTCGAAGATCTTTGTTTTTCTGACCTCTGTCAGAAATATCTTCATTAATAGGGAGTCTATTATGGTCCCCAAAAACACTACTCTTGTGGCTGGAATCAGGGAACTTTTTCCCAAATTCACCTTCCAACCATGGGAGCGAAGGAAAGACAACAAGATCTCCGTATGAGAGTTTGCTTGTTGAAAAGACGGCGCCTGAACCAGAATGTCATCCAGATAGGGCGCTACTGCAATGCCCCAAGACCGGATCACTGCCAAAAGAGCCCTCAGGACCTTTGAGAAAATTCTGGGAGCTGTGGCAAGGCCAAATGGAAGAGCCACAAACTGAAAATGATTGTCTAAGAAAGCAAACCTTAGAAACTTGTGATGATCCCTGTGAATGGGAACATGAAGGTACGCATCCTTTAAGTCTATGGTTGTCATAAACTGACCCTCTTGACGCAAAGGAAGAATGGAAAGAATAGTCTCCATCTTGTTTAAACATTTTAGGTCTAAAATAGGTCTGAAAGTCCCCTCTTTCTTGGGAACCACAAGGAGATTTGAATAAAAACCCAGACCCTGTTTCTGTGGAGGAACAGGAACTTTGAACTCCCAGGGCAAAAAGATCCTTGATACAACTTAAGAACGCCTCTCTCTTTATCTGGTCTTCAGATAATCTTGAAATCAGAAACCTGCCTCAGGGGGGAAAAGTCTTGAATTCTATCTTGTACCCCTGAGATACAAATTTCCACGGCCTACAGGTCTGGGACATCTCGTATCCAAGCCTGAGCAAATTTAGAAAGCCTGCCTCCTACTTGATTCATTCCTGGATTGGGGGCCAACCCTTCATGCCGACTTGGAGTAAGCTGCAGGCTTCTTAGACTGTTTCCCCTTCTTCCAAAACTGACCAGACTTCCAGGAAGACTTGGATAGTTCCTGCTTGGAAGAGGAAGTGGAGGGTTTACCTCTAAAGTTACGAAAGGAACGAAAATTACTCTGACATCCTTTATGCTTATCCTGAGGAAGAAAAGATCCCTTTCCTCCTGTGATATCTGAAATTATTTCAGCCAAACTAGGCCCAAACAAGGTCTTACCCTTGTAGGGAATAACTAATAATTTAGATTTAAAAGAAACATCCGCAGACCAGGATTTTAACCAAAGGGCTCTGCGAGCTAGAACCACAAAACCAGATATATTTGCTCCCAGTTTAATTACCTGTAAGGAAGCATCTGTAATAAAATAATTGGCTAATTTAAGATCCTAAATCCTGTCCTGGATTTCCTCCAGAGGAGTATCTGTCTGAATAGAATCAGACAAGGCATCAAACCAGTAAGCTGCAGCACTGGTAACAGTAGCAATACACACTGCAGGCTGCCATTGAAGACCTTGGTAAATATACATTTCCTTTAATAATGCCTCCAATTTCTTATCCATTGGATCCTTAAAAGAACAACTATCCTCTATGGGAATAGAGGTCCTCTTAGCCAAAATAAAAAATAGCTCCTTCCAACTTAGGAACCGTTTGCAACGATTCCTTAATAGAGACAGCTATAGGAAACATCTTCTTAAAAATAGAAGATGGAGAAAAAGGAATACCAGGTCTCTCCCATTCTCGTGCAATAATCTCAGAAGCACGATCTGGAACAGGAAATACCTCCACCGCAGAGGGAACATCAAAATACTTGTTCAGCTTACTAGACTTCTTAGGGTTAACAACGATAGTAGTATCAGAGTCATCTAAGGTAGCCAAAACTTCCTTAAGTAACAAGCGGAGGTGTTTCAGCTTAAATCTAAAGGACACAACTTCAGCATCAGCAGAAAGAATTACTATATAAAAAGACAAAACAAAGGGGTGCCTCATGTGTAGTATCATCAAATAAGCATAAAGCCACAGAAAAAAGCCAAATGGGTACTCACAAGACTCTGGAGCACACCTATGTGCTTGTAGGGACAGGCTGCAGATTTTATCAGGTGTGACAGCTCACCCACAGAGGATATCAGTCATTAACTGTAGTAGGAAAATAAAACACAGGAAAAGCACCAAATTGTGCAGATCAAAAAGGATATGGTGTTTGACTTAGCACAAAGAAAGATTGGGTACTCACATATTAGATGAGCACACTTATGTGCTAGTAGGAGCAAGCTGGCACACCACCAAGGGACTTTTCCTTAGGATGCAATATCCAAAAGTGGCAGACTTCAGTGTGTTAGGTTCCACTCCAAGCAGGTGCAGGCAGGTAAAATCACTCACAAGAGTATTTTTTAAAAATTAAAAAGTTCTATTTATTAAAAACAAATTAAAATACATATACAAAGGAGTGAACTAGGGGCATACAGTCAAGCCCCTGTAAATGCAACGCGTTTCTCAGCATTTACAGGGGGCTTGACCATATCCTTTGTGATCTGCACAATTTGGTGCTTTTCCTGTGTTTTATTTTCCTACTAGAGTTAATGACTGATATCCTCTGTGGGTGAGCTGTCACACCTGATAAAATCTGCAGTCTGTCCCTACAAGCACATAGGTGTGCTCCAGAGCCTTGTGAGTACCCATTTGGCTTTTTTCTGTGGCTTTATGCTTATTTGATGATACTACACATGAGGCGCCCCTTTGTTTTGTCTTTTATATAGCATCTCTGGACCATTGTTGGTGAGGAGGAGGCTGCCATCGTTGGGAAGAAAGATACACTTCTTAATCTGAAATTGAACTTTCCTTTAACATGCCAAATTGCTGGCAACTCTAATTGTATTTACATGCTTATATATCATTGAGGTTATCACTAGCTATTTATTAGCGCTCACCCTTTTGTTGTGTAGAGAGCAGAAAGAATTATACTGCCTGAGTCCGAAATTTCACCCTCAGATGCACCCGAAGAATCTTCATCCTCAGACTTCTGAGAGGAAATACTATGATTAGCCACCTCAGGATCAGAAACCTTACTTACTGTTTCTTTAAATTTCCTTTTGCGTTTTCCCTGCAGCATGGGAAAAGCAGACAGCGCCTCAGATACCGCAGAAGATACCTGAGCAGCTATATATTGCAAAGTGACTCCAGACGGAGCATAAGAGGAAATGCAGGGCACTGCATGTGCAGATAAATAGGATTGGGACGCTTGAGGAGAAAGCTGCGGCACATCTGAAACAGGAGGCACCTGAACAGCATCCGCCTTAGCTAATGATGGCTCAGGGTCAAAAAGTCTATTTCTATAAGCTAAAGTTCTTTCAATACATGAAGAACAAAAAAGGTACTGGGGGTTTCACCAGGGCATCAAAACATAGGCTACAGGTAACATCCTTTAACAAAGGATATAACATGGAACAAAAAAACTGTATTAAATTAAATGTTCCCTTTAAATTACGAAATCAAGAAAACATACCCCAGGCAGCACTCTACACCTCAGCAGAAATACGGAGGTGCCCTACCTAACTGAGAAAAAAACTATCCCATTTAAAATCCGGATTCCAGAGAAGCTAAAACGGCAAGAAGCAATAAAAGCAGCAGAGACATCTGAAAAATGCGCACCTCACTCCACAGGAAGTGGGGGGGGGGGAAAGCGCCAAAAGTACTCTGTCATCAAGAAACTGAACCTCCCTAAAAGGGGCAGACCTTCAGCTGACAAAAAAGCTGTTTTTCTTTAGAACAAAAAAAACATTATAAAAAGTACATAATCCGTTAAAAAACGGAACCCCATTGAGCTATCTATCGCCTAGATCATGAGTTTGGCGTTAGCCTTAAAAAGCAGCGTTGAGAGGTCCCAATGCTGCTTTTTAACGCCCGCTGGTATTACGAGTCTGACAGGTACAGGTGTACTGCTCACTTTTCTTCCGCGACTCGAGGCTACCGCAAATCCCCTTACGTCAATTGCGTATCTAAATCAACAGTCCGTTCCCTATAGCATGGGAAAAAACAAAACCCCTTTGTGGTAAACCAATTGGGATACCTCTAAATAGAGTTAACACGTTAGTGGAGATGTGAACACTTACCCCCCTCTTCACGGCTCATACTCCTGATGTAAATACCTGAACAATGGAAGCCGTAAGGGTGGTTTTCTCCCTGGGCGGTCACCGGTCTGAGTACCTCGCTTGGAGCTCCACGCTCTGACAAGCCACTCCGTCAGTCGCTGCCCGATGACTCACCCGGCTAACAGGTATGACGTCACCGATGAAATGCCGACTTGCGGGGGGTAAGGAGTCCCCGATTCTTGAATTTCAATCATTGGTCCTCACTCATCCACTTCGTAAGTGTCCTGGCTGGAACTTTTCACAGTAATAAACTGCTGACTCCTTGAAAATGGCTCAATTCAGAGAAACAAAAAGATGCTGGAGTCGCAGTTTTAAAGTCAATAATTCAGCTTTATTATCCATAAAACAGGTTAACAGAAGAACTGCCCTTCAGTTGTAGACAAGCTTGTCTACAACTGAAGGGCAGTTCTTCTGTTAACCTGTTTTATGGATAATAAAGCTGAATTATTGACTTTAGAACTGCGACTCCAGCATCTTTTTGTTTCTGTCAATTGCGTATCCTATCTTTTTAATGTGATTTGCCTAACGCCGGTATTACGAGTCTTGGAAGAAGTGAGTGGTAGACCTTCTCCTGTCAAGACTCCTACCGCATTTAAAAGTCAGTAGCTAAGAGTTTTATGGGCTAATGCCGTAACATAAAACTCTTAACTAAAGTGCTACAAAGTACACTAACACCCATAACCTACCTATTAACCCCTAAACCGAGGCCCCCCCACATCACAAACACTAAAATACATTTTTTAACCCCTAATCTGGCGACCGGACATCGCCGCCACCTACATTATATTTATTAACCCCTAATCTGCCGCCCCCAAAGTCGCCGCCACCTACCTACAATTATTAACCCCTAATCTGCCGACCGGACATCGCCGCCACTTTAATAAATTTATTAACCCCTAAACCACCGCACTTACCTGTAAAATAAATCCTAACCTAAATTACAATTACACCTAACACTACACTATCATTAAACTAATTACCTAAACTACCTACAATTAATTACAAATTCAATAAACTAAATTACGAAACCCCCCTACTAAATTACAGAAAAAAAAAAAGAATTACAAGAATTGTAGTAAACTAATTACACCTAATCTAATCCCCGTAATAAAATAAAAAAGCCCCCCAGAATAAAAAAAATTCCCTACCCTATACTAAATTACAAATAGCCCTTAAAAGGGCCTTTTGCGGGGCATTGCCCCAAAGTAATCAGCTCTTTTACCTGTAAAAGAAAAATACAATATCCCCCAACATTAAAACCCACCACCCACACACCCCTACTCTAAAACCCACCCAATCCCCCCTTAAAAAAACCTAACACTAACCCCCTGAAGATCACCCTACCTTGAGCCGTCTTCACCCAGCCGGGCACAAGTGGTCCTCCATACGGCAGAAGTATTCATCCGATCGGGGCATAAGAGGTCCTCCAGACGGCAGAAGGCTTCATCCAAGCGGAATCTTCTATCTTCATCCTTCCAGAGCGGAGCAGGTCCATCTTCAATCCAGTCGACACAGAGCCATCCTCTTCAAACGACGTCCTAACGAAGAATGAAGGTTCCTTTAAATGACGTCATCCAAGATGGCGTCCCTTGAATTCCGATTGGCTGATAGGATTCTATCAGCCAATTAGAATTAAGGTAGGAAAAATCCAATTGGCTGATAGGATTGAACTTCAATCCTATTGGCTGATTGCATCAACCAATAGAATTTTTCCTACCTTAATTTCGATTGAAGGGGGTATTGGGTGGGTTTTAGAGTAGGGTTGGGTGTGTGGGTGGTGGGTTTTAATGTTGGGGGATATTGTACTTTTTTTCAGGTAAAAGAGCTGATTACTTTGGGGCAATGCCCCGCAAAAAGCCCTTTTAAGGGCTATTTGTAATTTAGTGTAGGGTAGGGCTTTTTTTATTTTGGGGGGCTTTTTTATTTTGTTAGGGGGATTAGATTAGGTGTAATTAGTTTAAAAATCTTTGGACAACTAGTATGCTAGTGGCAGGGAGCGTCACCGCAGTACTTATAAGAGGCGCCTAGGAGCGAGTGAAAAATACTGGGAAATATGATAAAAAGAACAATAAGCTAATATATCAAATTGTACAATATAATATCAGTAAACCAAGGTATAAGGGTATACAGACTAATAGTCCAATGGATGATGTGTGGTGATGTGACAGTCCTTTTAATGCAGTTGCAGATGATCTCAAATGATGTGCATCCAAAGCAACAGGCCGCTCCTCCAGGGTGTCGTGCCGCAACACAGGTCAAGAGAATCTAAACAAATCAAAATAGAGGGCGCCACATAGTGCAGATCATAAAGAAACTTCAAAACAGGTACAAGAAGAGCTGAAGTATCCTACTCACAAGATGTAAAGCACTGATGTGCAATATCAGCGGTCCGGAACCACCCGTCGTCCGGTAGACCAGTTGATGATGTCACAAAGATGGATCCTCGTCTCACCAGGGAGAGTCCAGAGATACCACAAGAGGGAGCCGGTACAGAGTGGTTAGCCCAGCAGGTCCAGAGGCCTGGGTGGAGAGTCTACAGCTCCAGATTGGTGGAAAAGTTCCAGGATTAGGGAAATGATAAATCGGCAGCAAAAAAGACTTAAAAAATGTATTATAAAGATAAAAACAACAGCAACGCGTTTCTCTGTTATACTGAGAAACGCGTTGCTGTTGTTTTTATCTCTATAATAAATTTTTTAAGTCTTTTTTAACTCTCTATTTGCTGCCGACTTATCCTTTCCTTAATCCTGGAACTTTTCCACCAATCTGGAGCTGTAGACTCTCCACCCAGGCCTCTGCACCTGCTGGGCTGACCACTGCTGTACAGGCTCCCTCTTGTGGTATCTCTGGACTCTCCCTGGCGAGACGAGGATCCCCCTTTGTGACATCATCAACTGGTCTACCGGACGACAGGTGGTTCCGGACCGCTGGTATTGCACATCAGTGCTTTACATCTTGTGAGTAGGATTCTTCAGCTCTTCTTGTACCTGTTTTGAAGTTTCTTTATGATCTGCACTATGTGGCGCCCTCTATTTTTATTTGTTTAGTTTAAAAATCTTGTAATTATTTTATTATTTTCTGTAATTTAGTGTTTGTTTTTTTTGTACTTTAGATAATTTTATTTAAGTGCAGTTAATTTAGGGATTTAATTTAATTATAGTGTAGTGTTAGGTGTAATTGTAACTTAGGTTAGGTTTTCTTTTACAGGTACTTTTGTATTTATTTTAACTAGGTAGTTATTAAATAGTTAATAACTATTTAATAACTATTCTACCTGGTTAAAATAAATACAAACTTGCCTGTAAAATAAAAATAAACCCTAAGATAGATACAATGTAACTATTAGTTATATTGTAGCTATTTTAGGGTTTATTTTACAGGTAAGTATTTAGTTTTAAATAGGAATAATTTATTTAATGCTAGGAATATTTATTTAGATTTATTTAAATTATATTTAAGTTAGGGGGTGTTAGGGTTAGGGTTAGACTTAGGTTTAGGGGTTAATAAATTTAACATAGTGGCGGCAGGTGTAGAGGGGGGCAGATTAGGGGTTAATAGATATAATGTAGGTGGCAGCGGTGTAGGGGGGGCAGATTAGGGATGAATAGATATAATGTAGGTGGCGGCGGTGTAGGGGGGGAAGATTAGGGGTTAATAAATATAATGTAGGTTGCGGTGGGCTCCGGTAGCGGCGGTTTAGGGGTTAAACACTTTATTTAGTTGCGACGGGGTCCGTGAGCGGCGGTTTAGGGGTTAATAAGTTTATTAGAGAGGCAGTGGGCTCCGGGAGCTGCGGTTTAGGGGTTTATAAGTATAATGTAGGTGGCGGCGGTGTAGGGGGCGGCAGATTAGGGGTGTTTCGATTCGGGGTACATGTTAGGGTGTTAGGTGTAGACATTACCATAGTAATCAATGGGATATCGGGCAGCAGCAAACATGAGCTTTTGCTGCTTTCAGACACCCATTGATTCCTATGGCATCCGTGGCCTCCAGGGTGGCGGATTGAAAACCAGGTACGCTGGGCCGGAATAGTGCCGAGCGTACCTGCTAGTTATTTGATAACTAGCAAAAGTAGTCAGATAGTGCCGAACTTGCATTCGGAACATCTGGAGTGACGTAAGAATCGATCTGTGTCGGACTGAGACTGGCGGATCGTATGTTACGTCACAAAATTCTACTTTTGCCGGTTTGTAGGGTTTGATAACTAAGGGGAATCAGGCTCGCCACAAATACGCTGCGGAATTCCAGCGTATTTGCGGTTGACAGCTTGATAAGTAGATGCCAATATGTTTTTAATGTGCATGTAAATACATACTTTTAATGAGATGATATGTTTATAATTTTTATTATAATGTTTTTTTATATTAAAGGTCCGTTCCCATTAGGGGTTAGGATAACCAAATTTTGTAAACATCTTACTCACAGGTGTTTTTTTTACTTGTGACTAATTGGTTGGATGGATTTCAATTTCGCTGTATAAAACATGTTTGTATGTAAGGGATCATAGCTCTGTTTGCCTATATTTTTATGCTCTTGAAAAAGACGCTAATGCCTGTTGAAATGTGTTGACAGATTTTAAATAAAAGGAGCTACAACTTCAGTAAAGCTTTGTTTTTATCTGACGTCTAAAGCTGTGGTTCTTCAATAATGAAGTTTTTCTTAAAGCATTGCCTGGAAGCCTATTTCTTTCAGTAGCTGCCATATTTTGTATGTTCTGCAGTATTGTTTTTTCTTTTACGGCCATTTGCAAGATGGATGTCTTGGAGGCTGCAGGATATTCCCTGGAAGTTGTCAGCGCAGCCATATCTACACAATACGTCTTACACAACTAAAGAAGAACATTGGAATGTAAAATGGTTAAACAAGGTCGGGTTAGTGTGCAAACGATAGGTGTTATGACTCCTTTAAAGTCTTTGGGGATAAGAAGTTAGCGTGGTCGCAATATCCACAGTCCAACAGTTAGCGCACGTTGACTATTACATGCACTCAAATGTTTTGCTTTCAACTTGTAATACACACGCTATCCTGCATGCTTTAAAAGTTTACTGCTGGTGGTGTTTCCACGCCACTTGTCATTTGGCATTAAAATCCGATTTTTTTCTTTCATGATTTAGATAGAAGATGCAATTTTAACCCCTTAAGGACCCCAGCACTTTTCCATTTCTTGACCTTTTGGGACCAAGGCTATTTTTACATTTCTGCAGTGTTTGTGTTTAGCTGTAATTTTCCTCTTACTCATTTACTGTACCCACACATATTATATACTGTTTTTCTCGCCATTTAATGGACTTTCTAAAGATACCATTATTTTCATCATATCATATAATTTACTATTACAAAAATGATAAAATATGAGGAAAAAATTGAAAAAAAACACACTTTTTCTAACTTTGACCCCAAAATCTGTTACACCTCTACAACCACCAAAAAACACCCATGCTGAATAGTTTCTAAATTTTGTCTTGAGTTTAGAAATACCCAATGTTTACCTGTTCTTTGCTTTTTTTGCAAGTTATAGGGCAATAAATACAAGTAGCACTTTGCTATTTCCAAACCACTTTTTTTCAAAATTAGCGGTAGTTACATTGGAACACTGATATCTGTCAGGAATCCCTGAATATCCCTTGACATATATATATATATATTTAGAAGACAACCCAAAGTATTGATCTAATGCCCTTTTTGGTATATTTCGTGCCAACATTTCACCTCCAAATGCGATCAAATAAAATAAATCGTTCACTTTTTCACAAACTTTAGGTTTCTCACTAAAATTATTTACAAACAACTTGTGCAGTTATGGCACAAATGGTTGAAAATGCTTCTCTGGGATCCCCTTTGTTCAGAAATAGCAGACTTATATGGCTTTGGCATTGCTTTTTGGTAATTAGATGGAAGCTAAATGCCGCTGCCAGTGGCGTCACTAGGGGGGGGCTAGGGGGGGCAAATGCCCCCCTTGAAAAATGGCTTGCCCCCCCGCCAGCCCCCCCACCAGCCCCGGCACTTTCAAAATTCTTCAGGGACCAGGAGGGAGGAGTCATGAGTATGATCATCTGTGAGTATTTTTAAAATGTGTTACGGTT
This sequence comes from Bombina bombina, assembly GCF_027579735.1. Taxonomy (NCBI): domain Eukaryota; kingdom Metazoa; phylum Chordata; class Amphibia; order Anura; family Bombinatoridae; genus Bombina; species Bombina bombina. Next base: position 566,843,376 of record NC_069501.1, read on the forward strand.
AACTTGTGAATTAACTTCTAGTTTTGTTTTAAAATTCATATTGAAATAGAATAGATGCTGGCACTGAGATCATGATGACTACTAGGCTAGGGTAAGTTGCGTAGCGGCAGCGCGGCAACTGCTGTGTTTGTTCTGTAGTGACATGAGAGTGAGACTGAAGCAGCATTACCATTGGATTAAGTCAGTCACACCCACGCACCAGCAGGCAGCACTCAGCAGCACGTGCCTCAAGCCTGCTCTGCACGCAGCACCACGGCTGGCAACTTTGTTCATTGCTTGCTTAGTTGCTTGCTCCTCCTCCTGAGTCCTCCAGATCAGTTCCAGTGTGCCCACCCAGTCACATTCCTTCATAGGAGGCCCAGCACAAGGAACTCATGACCGGAGACTCTGGGAAGAGTGAGGATTAGCAAGCCAGCAGCAGCAGGTGATGCGTGTGTGCACAGTGTGCAGCAGATTCTGCAGAAGCGTGGGGGAAGTCACAGACTCGGTCAAGGTAGCAGCTTGCTGGCATTCTGTCTGGCAGACTGGCACTGACTGGCTGTTGTCTCCCTGTGGACTGTCCGACTGACTGAGTGACTCTGCTGCTGACACCTGACAGGCTAGCTGCTGTGGCTGAGTGTGACTGTGTGGCGCATTGATTGTAGACCGGTCTGTGTCACTGACGTCGTGACCCGGTTCAAAGGAGACTAGGAGAGAGGGAGCTCAGCTGATTCTGGGCCTGGGTAGGGTTAGGGTATCATAGTGTTATCATTTATGAATCTGTTGTGCATACTTAAAAACGTGTTAGAGTGTAAACATCCCTCCCTCCCCAATGAAATGTGTTATTATTTACCATTGCCAATACCACTACTTACCATACCAGGCATTAATATTATACCATTATTACCAACTTTTTATCTGCTTCCTGCTTGGTAATTTCTTTGGGTCTGCAGAGCAGGTCAATCATTAAAAAAAATAATAATAAAAAAATCATTAAAAAAACAAAGAAGAGAATACATGATGTGATGATGATTGACATCATTCACTGTTCTGACTGAACTTTCTAAAAAAAAAAAAAATATCCCCAAATGTATTATACTTACTGTGCCTGTTACCAGCAACTTTATATATATTTCTTGCTAAAATATTTAGGTGTGCAAGACAGTTGACCTTTTTTTTACAGAAATTTTGCTAGAGTAGAGTTCAGGTCTATTATAAAATTGTGTATAAAAATAAACGCCAAAAAAAAAATACTTCTGAATCTGATATAGCACTTTAGTGCTCAATACACATGCACACTTCTGAGTCCTCAGTATGCTCTCTTGGATACCAAGAGAAAAATAGGTAAATAGAAGTAAGCAATTATTTTATATATTTTGTATTGTATCTGCTGTCTGAATCTGGAAAGTTTATTTATTTTACTCCCATCCCATGCCTCTTTAAAGAATAAAACTATGAGTAATCTGAGATCTTTTCATATCCAAACCTTATTCAGACAGTAAGACACCCTCATATGATGGCATGACTCTGGTCTGCACCCTTAAAGGTATAGTCTAGTCAAAATTAAAATTCATGATTCAGATAGAGCAGCAATTTTTCTAATTTACTACTCTGATCATCTTTTCTTCATTCTATTGGTATCTTTTTTTTTTTTTTTAAAGCAAGAATGTAAGCTTAGGAGCTGGCCCATTTTTGGTTGAGCACCAGGGTAGCACTTGCTGATTGGTGGCTACATTTAGACAACAATCAGAAATACCTACCCAGGTGCTAAACCAAAAATGGGCTAGCTCCTAAGCTTACATTCTTGCTTTTTCCAATAAAGATACCAAGAGAATGAAGAAAAAAATATAATAGGATTAATTATTAAGTTGCTTAAAATTGCATGCTCTATCTGAATCATGAAAGTTAAATTTTGAATAGACTATCCATTTAATATCCTGATTGTGAATTACCAGACAAAAGGTAGAAAAATATTACCACATTGTAATTGTAGAATTTACTAGTATACTTTAAATTACAGTTATGGCCATCCTTTGGGACACACAGCATTTAACATAGGAGATTAAAGGGACATGAAACCCAATTTTTTTTCTTTCATGATTTAGAAAGAGCATGCAATTTTAAACAACTTTCTAATTTACTTCTATTATCTAATTTGCTTCATTCTCTTGCTATCCTTTGCTGAAAAGCATATCTAGATAGGCTCAGTAGCTGCTGATTGGTGGCTGCACATTGATGCCTAGTGTGATTGGCTCACTCATGTGCATTGCTATTTCTTCAACAAAGGATATCTAAAGAATGAAGCAGATTAGATGATAGAAGTAAATTGGAATGTTGTTTAAAATTGTATTCTACATCAGACTCGTGAAAGAAAAATGTTGGTTTTAGTGTCCCTTTAATTACAGAGCCCTGGTGTTTGCTGAAATTGATTTAAACTATAAAGAAAAGCTTTTTAGAGTTTTCCTCTCTTTCTCAGATCTGAAGCAATACCTGAGGAAGAAAGGAAAACTGTTTAAAGCTTCTCTTAAGTATTAGGTTAGTACAATAAAAAGGTATCATTGCTTACTGTATATTCTGGTATTTTGGAATGTTATTTATGTATTTTTATTTAGTTTATTTTCAGTGGTATGACTTAGTGGTGAAAATTATTATTGCCCCTCCAGTTTGACTGTGGTATCTTATGTGCCCCCCCCTATATATTTTTCCTAGAGTCATAGAAACATAGAAACATAGATATTGACGGCAGATAAGAGCCATAGGCCCAGCAAGTCTGCCCGACCTTACCTAACAGTATAAACTTATCTAGTTCGTAGGATAGCCCTATGCTTGTCCCATGCATTTTTAAAGTCCCCCACAGTGTTTGTTGCTACTGCCTCTTGAGGAAGTTTATTCCATAAATCAATCACTCTTTCTGTAAAGAAGTGCTTCCTCAAATTACTCCTGAATCTACTACCCTTCAGCTTGAGCTCATGACCCCTTGTTCTTGAATTTTCCATTTTATGTAAAATACCCACAGCCTCAGTTTTACTAAACCCTTTAATGTACTTGAAAGTTGCTATCATATCACCTCTTTCCCTTCTCTCCTCTAAGCTATACATATTTAGGTCATTGAGCCTATCCTGGTAAGTTTTATTTTTTAGACCATGTACCATTTTGGTAGCCCTCCTTTGCACAGATTCAAGTTTGTTAATATCCTTCTGAAGATATGGCCTCCAGAACTGTACACAATACTCAAGATGAGGCCTAACTAATGATCTATAAAGTGGCATAAGAACCTTACTATTTCTGCTGCAAATACCTCTACCAATACATCCAAGCATTCTGCTAGCCTTACTCGCTGCATTACTACATTGTTTACTAAGTTTTAAATCATCTGAAATAATAATTCCCAAGTCCTGTTCCTCGTCTGTAACAGTCAGTAAAGTGTCATTGAGTCTGTAATTAACATTTGGATTTTTCTTCCCTAAATGCATTATTTTACACTTTGCTGTGTTAAACTTTAGATCCCAGTCGCCACTGGCCGCTGCGCACCACACGTGTATTATGCCCAGCAGTGAAGGGGTTAATTAGGTAGCTTGTACGGTTAATTTTAGCTTTAGTGTAGTGTTAGTAGACAACCCAAAGTATTGACCTAGGCCCATTTTAGTATATTTCATGCCACCATTTCACCGCCAAATGCGATCAAATAAAAAAAAAACTAAATTTTTTCAAAATTTTAGGTTTCTCACTGAAATTATTTAGAAACAGCTAGTGCATTCATGGCACAAATGGTTGTAAAAGCTTCTCTGGGATCCCCTTTGTTCAGAAATAGCAGACATATATGGCTTTGGCATTGGTTTTTGGTAATTAGAAGGCCGCTAAATGCCGCTGTGCACCACATGTGTATTATGCCCAGCAGTGAAGGAGTTAATTAGGGAGCTTGGAGGGTTAATTTTAGCTTTAGTGTAGTGTAGTAGACAACCCAAAGTATTGATCTATGCCCATTTTGGTATATTTCATGCCACCATTTCACCGCAAATGCGATCAAATGAAAAAAATCGTTCACTTTTTCACAAACTTTTTCACAAATTTTAGATTTCTCACTGAAATTATTTACAAACAGCTTGTGCAATTATAGCACAAATCATTGTAAATGCTTCTCTGGGATCCCCTTTGTTCAGAAATAGCAGACATATATGGCTTTGGCGTTACTTTTTGGTAATTAGAAGGCCGCTAAATGCTGTTGCACATCACACATGTATTATGTGTAGCAGTGAAGGGGTTAATTAGGTAGCTTGTAGGGAGCTTACAGGGTTAATTTTAGCTTTAGTGTAGAGATCAGCCTCCCACCTGACACATCACACCCCCTGATCCCTCCCAAACAGCTCTCTTCCCTCCCCCACCCCACAACTGTCCCCACCATCTTAAAGGGACACTTAACCCAAATTTTTTTCTTTGGTGATTCAGATAGAGCATGCAATTTTAAGCAACTTTCTAATGTATTCCTATTATCAAATTTTCTTCTATCTCTTGCTTTATTCATCTTTATTTGAAAAAGAAGTCATCTAGGTTTTTTGGTTCAGTACTCTGGGCAGCACTTTTTTATTGGTGGATGAATTTATCCACCAATCAGCAAGAACAACCCAGCTTGTTCAGCAAAAATGGTCCGGCATCTAAACTTACATTCTTGCATTTCAAATAAAGATACCATGAGAATGAAGAAAGTTTGATAATAGGAGAAAATTAGAAAGTTGCTTAAAATTTCATGCACTATCTGAATCACAAAATAATTTTTTGGGGGTTTAGTGTCCCTTTAAAGGGACAGTAAAGTCACAAAAAATCTTTCATGATTTAAATAGGGCATGTAATTTTAAACAACTTTCCAATTTACTTTTATTACCAATTTTGCTTTGTTCTTTTGGTATTCTTAGTTGAAATCTAAATCTAGGAGGTTCATGTGCTAATTTCTTAGACCTTGAAGACTGCCTCTAATCGGAAAGCATTTTGACAGTTTTCACCACTAGAGGGCTTTAGTTCATGTGTTTCATATAGATAACATTGAGCGCTGGCACGTGAAGCTTCTAAGAACAAGCACTGATTGGCTAAAAATGCATTTCTGTCAAAAGAACTGAAATAAGGGGGCAGTTTGCAGAGGTATAGATACAAGTTAATCACAGAGGTAAAAAGTATATTATTATAACTGTGTTGGTTATGCAAAATTTGGGAATGGGTAATAAAGGGATTATCTACCTTTTTAAACAACAAAAATTCTGGTGTTTACTGTCCCTTTAAGTACTGGCAGAAAGTCTGCCAGTACTAAAATAAAATTTTATTTTTTCTGTTTATTAAAAAAAAAAAAAAAACATATATCTGCTGTGTAGGATCCCCTCATAGCCCCCAACCACCCTGATCCCCCTAAACAGCTCTCTAACCCTCCCCCTCTATCTTATTGTGCACCATCTTGGGTACTGGCAGCTGTCTGCCAGTACCCAGTTTGCCATAAAACATGGTATTTATTTATATAAATTAAAACGTTTCTGTAGTGTAGCTGCCCCCCCTCAATATCCAACCCCCCACCCCCTCCCAAATCCCTTAGGCAAAAATTCCCACCCATAAGTTAAGGAAAAGAGATGTCCAATTATAACACTAAAATAACTGCTTCAATTAATCTGTATCCGGACCAGTGTCATTAAAGTACTCCTGACAATATAATTCAGCACAACTCAAACGACCGGCCTTCTCAAACACACCTCAATAGGTAAAGTTTATATTATTGTGCATATATGCAAACCACTTCGCCTCCGCATCTCATATCATATATTATATCATATATTACTTGTGTCTTGGTATACCCAATGGGCCCATGCAGTCATATATACTTGAGTTCAAAACAGTGGATAAGTATTAATCCTTGATGGTATAGAAGGAACGATAATAATGGCGCAAAAGTGTATTTATATCCCTGCACATGTGTCTCAAATGTGTAAGTCTCTCACCCAATAGTCCCGAGACCTCTCCTCTCACCTCAGTGTCCTTCCGAGACACCTCTAATTTCTGTTTTTAATGCGGCAGCTCCCGGACTCCTGTCCGTCCACTCCACGCGGACTGAGCGTTCTCCGTATCCTTACGTCAGTGATGACGTCACTTCCTTGACGACCGTTGTATAGCTGGATCACTATAGGCGGAATGGGTCTCTAAGGACTCTGTGTCCTTTCTTCACTGCTTGTTACCCGCAGCTTTGGTTATAGGTCCCAAGTATGAGTTCTAATGAGGCGATGTCTCCCTCACAGCTTAAAAAACCTGCATCAGCATCTCAACCATCATCTTGGCTTAGATATAGGGATACCTACAGATGCGGCTATTCACAATGCAAGGCTTGTGAACATGTCCAGGTAGGCACATCGTTCTGGTCTCTTGTGACTGGGGAGACTTTTGATGTTACCTCTTGCCTCAATTGTATGTCTACTTTTTGCATCTACCTATTATGGTGCTCGATTTGCAATTTACAGTATGTAGGACTTACTACAAGGGAAGTACGCTCACGTATACGTGAACATTTGTCCACTATTAATGTGGGCAAAATTAGTAACCCATTGGTGAACCACTTTGTGAGGATCCACGACAAAAACTGCAACTCGCTCAGATGGATGATAATAGAGAAGGTGCAGACCCAAAGGAGGGGAGGGGACAAATATCAGGTATTGTCCAGACAAGAAATGTACTGGATATTTAGACTTCAGACCAAGGTATCGTTTGGTATGAACTCTGAATATGATTTTATTAATTACTGGCACTAGATTTGCCCCTCCCCTCCTCTGAGGGATCAATGACTGCACACTTGTTTATATATCTGTATGTGCACATTTAGTGCACCTTATGTCCATTTTCACAAGCTGTTGTTCTACACATCCTGTTTAACATTCTGAATTTGAGTATTCATAAATAATAAGTATTCGGTGTTCATGTCTCCACTTTGATTTCTAATTTGCATTGAACAAGGATGAACTGCACTTTATGTTTCCATTTCTTTTTAACATGACAGAAATGTATAAATACATTGAAGGTAATAGAACCAGTACTTATTTAAATAACATTAATTTGTATATCCCGTTAATCCAACTAAAGGGGCTTAGATGTGGTTATTATTCCACATTAAGTATATAGATTTCTATACATAAAGGTTTCTTTCTCTTTTTCTTCAATCTAGAATGGATTTTAGCAACATAGGTTATGTGTTACTTCATGAGATATTACCAGCTTATTGGATGAATTTTGAATGTACCTTTAAATTTGTGTAAATTTTTTTCCACCAATCAGAATCAGGAGGTGGGTTCTTAAGCTCCAATGATTGCATTTGGTTTTAGGGACTATGAGTACGGCGTTCAGCCGAAACATGTTAGTCTGTAGTATTTGGGGTACTATACCCTCCATGTTTTAAATTTCAAATAAAAGTTATATTTTATTTATTTAAATCAGCTACTGACTGCCTCGTTTTCTACATTTAAAAATTCCCACCCTCCAAAGTCCTTTCCCCCACCGTATTGGAAAAGTTATTGTTTCATAGGGTAGCATTCCCACCCGCTCCCGCCCTCATGCACACGCGTGCCTGTGCGTGACCCCCGATTGAGATCCCGCCCCCTCTGACTTACAGCCTACCATTGATTGCTCATTGGTTGGCTAAGAAGTGTTATTGCAGGATGCCTCGATATTGAGGCATCACTGCAATAACATGAAAGCGTCTGGAAGCGATCAGGATCGCTCCCACCACTGGAAACGACGTCCAGGGTACGTCCTTGGTCGTTAAGGACATTTTTTTGTAGGAAGTACGTCGTTGGTCCTTAAGGGGTTAAGCATCTTTCTAATTTACTCCTATAATCAATTTTCTTCATTCTCTTGCTACCTTTATTTAAAAAGCAGGAATGTAAAGCTAAATGTAGCCACCAATAAGCAAGTGCTATCCAGGGTCTGAACCTAAAATGGGCCAGCAACTAAGCTTTACATTCCTGCTTTTTTTTTAAATAAAGATAGTAAGAGAACGAAGAAAAATTGATAATAGGAATAAATTAGAAAGTTGCTTAAAATTGCATGCTCTGAGTCATTAAAGAAAATGGGTTTAGTATCCCTTTAAGTACTGTAGATTAAAAATTAACTTTTATTGGCAAAATTAAAAATACAGCTCTGAGCCAAAGCACAGTCTAACATGTTTTACTCCTTCACTGTTAGTCTATGATTAACTACCATTCAAGAAGTGAACCATGTGAGACTGTGCCTTGTTTCTGAGATGTACTTATTTTTAATTATGGCAATAAAAGTACATTTTTAATCTTTTGCAATCAAAACCTTTTCGATTGAGTGCTTTAAGGAGTGCTTGGACTATTTGTATTTCAACCTGCTAGCATTAATTTAGTACTATCTTGAACCCCCCGCCCCCCCGGGGCATTGGTGTACTGATACAAGCACCTCTTTTTGGTGGCTGTCTGTCAATTAAATGGGATACTGTTGTACCACCAGGTGAGCTGTGTAGCATATTCAGGTGTGTGTGAGCACATAATTAGGCTACTGATTGCAGCTGTTGTAAAGGCAGGGTTTTTTAAGGGGTATTTTAAATTTAGAAAGTGTAAAACATTTAATAACAACAAAAATAAATCTATACGTCTCTTGAGGTAGCCAATAGAGATATAGCCAAAGTAAAAAAAACATATTACATATTTGCACAAGAAAGATTTTGAAATTAAAATGGGAAAAGTTATTTAGCAAACTAGTAAATCACACTCACCTAGTTTACGAGTTTTGAGTGCTATAGGGAAAGTAAAGAACGCACCCAAAGTTGCGTTATTTAACCCCCTATAGTGCTGCCATTACAAGTTTAAAAAAACCCGGCTTGTGCATGCGATATGGAGATTTTGAGCTCCATACCGCACCAAAACCAAGCGGTGTTTTGACGTGCTCGTGCACGTTTTCCCCATAGACATCAATGGGGAGAGCCGGCAAAAAAAAAAAAACTAACACCTGCGATCGCGGAAACAAAAGCTCCGTTACGCAGCCTCATTGATGTCTATGGGGAAAAAGAAAATACAGTTTAAACCTAGCACCCTGACATAAACCCTGAGTCTAAACACCCCTAATCTGCTGCCCCTGACATCGCCAACACCTGCCTACAGTTATTAACCCCTCTTCTGCCACTCCCGATATCGCCGCCACTTAAATAAAATTATTAAACCCTAATGTGCCACTCCCAATATTGCTGCCACTTAAACCTAACCCTAACGTAACCCTAATCCTAACACCCCCTAACTTTAACATAATGAAATTAGATCTAAATTAAATTTACAATTATTAACTAAATAATTCCTATTTAAAACTAAATACCTGTGAAATAAAACCTAAGATAGCTACAATATAACTAATAGTTACATTGTAGCTATCTTACGGCTAGATTTAGAGTTTTGTCGGTAAAGACCCGCGTAGCTAACGCAGCTTTTTTTCCTACCACTGCTTCCAAACAACGCTGGTATTTAGAGTTGTCTGAAGGGCTGCATTAGGCTCCAAAAAGGGTGCGTTGAGACAAATTTACCGCCACTTCAACCCTCAATACCAGCGTTGCTTACGGTAGCGGTAAGCTGGCAAAACATGCTTGTGCGCGATTCCCCCATAGGAAACAATGGGGCAGTTTGGGCTGAAAAAAAACAAACAGCGTTAAGCTCCCAACGCAGCCCCATTGTTTCCTATGGGGAAACAGTTTCTAAGTCTGCACCTAACACCCTAACATGAACCCTGAGTCTAAACACCCCTAACCTTACACTTATTAACCCCTAATCTTCCGCCCCCGCTATCGCCGCCACCTGCATTACACAATTAACCCCTAATCTGCCGCTCCGGACACTGCCGCCACCTACATTATCCCTATGAACCCCTAATCTGCTGCCCCCAACATCGCCGACACCTACATAATATTTATTAACCCCTAATCTGCCCCCCCCCAACGTCGCTTCCACCTAACTTCAAGTATTAACCCCTAATCTGCCGACCGGACCTCGCCGCTACTATAATAAATGTATTAACCCCTAAAGCTAAGTCTAACCCTAACACCCCCCTAAATTAAATATAATTTTAATCTAACGAAATAAATTAACTCTTATTAACTAAAGTATTCCTATTTAAAACTAAATACTTACCTGTAAAATAAACCCTAATATAGCTACAATATAACGAATAATTATATTGTAGATATTTTAGGATTTATATTTATTTTACAGGCAACTTTGTATTTATTTTAACTAGGTACAATAGCTATTAAATAGTTATTAACTATTTAATAGCTACCTAGTTAAAATAATTACAAAATTACCTGAAAAATAAATCCTAACCTAAGTTACAATTAAATCTAATACTACACTATCATTAAATTAATTAAATAAATTAACTACCAATACCTACAATTAAATACAATTAAATAAACTAAACTAAATTACAAAAAAAACAAACACTAAATTACAGAAAATAAAAAAATATTTCAAGAATTTTAAACTAATTACACCTAATCTAAGCCCCCTAATAAATTAAAAAAAAACAAAATAATAAAAGTCCCTACCCTATTCTACATTACAAAGTAATCAGCTCTTTTACCAGCCCTTAAAAGGGCTTTTTGCGGGGCATGCCCCAAAGTAATCAGCTCTTTTGCCTGTAAAAAAAAATACAACCCCCCAACATTAAAACCCACCACCCACATACCCCTACTCTAACCCACCCAAACCCCCCTTAAATAAACCTAACACTACCCTCCTGAAGATCTCCCTACCTTGAGTCGTCTTCACCCAGCCGGGTGTAACATATCTCAGCCTAATGTCACTATCCCTTTAAGACTTCCTTCTCTGACTGCTGCATTTGGGCAGTATTCACATTCAGCTTGCTTGCCTGCCTGATTAATAATTCATGCACCTGATTACCTCAGCCTCTTTTTAAGCCTTCTCAGGTCTAATGTGCTTTGCATTAACATTGAAGTTGTGATCCTGAACAACAGAGGTCTGTGATTGTTTCCTGCATGAACTTAGCAACTATTCCAAGATACAGCATTTTCTATTACCTATGCAAAATATCATCAAACTGCAAGTATCAAAAATATCTCCATTCTGTTTCCTGGACACAGCTACTTAACAATCTCTGAACTTTATTATAAATCAACTATGCTTTTGCTTCCCATCACTCTCTAATTACAACAGCATCTTACTCAGAACTTTATAACTATTTCTCTGCTACAAGTTGTCATTGCTGAAATATCCTGCTGCTATTCAGAACTCTGCATCTTTATGTTCAGTTAAAAGCTTTCATGTGATTCTTCAATATATGCACAAAACAGTAATTAATGCCTAAGACTTGCAACCTGTTTATCACCTGTGCTGCTCTGCTAATTACTGACATACAGCTCTTTATAATATTATGTACTGTGAACCTGCAACAAACCAAGTTTGCATTTATAAGCACAAACAATGCCTAAACTTTCAGCTTGTCTAACTACCTGTGCAGCTGTGCTTAACTCTGACATACAGCTTTATATAATATTATGTACTGTGAACCTGCAACAAACCTAGGCCTAGATTTGGAGTTCGGCGGTAGCCGTCAAAACCAGCGTTAGAGGCTCCTAACGCTGGTTTTGGGCGCCCGCTGGTATTTGGAGTCAGTGATTAAAGGGTCTAACGCTCACTTTTCAGCCGCGACTTTTCCATACCGCAGATCCCCCTACGCCATTTGCGTAGCCTATCTTTTCAATGGGATCTTTCTAACGCTGGTATTTAGAGTCGTTTCTGAAGTGAGCGTTAGAGCTCTAACGACAAGATTCCAGCCGCCTGAAAATAGCAGGAGTTAAGAGCTTTCTGGCTAACGCCGGTTTATAAAGCTCTTAACTACTGTACCCTAAAGTACACTAACACCCATAAACTACCTATGTACCCCTAAACCGAGCTCCCCCCACATCGCCGCCACTCGATTAAAATTTTTAACCCCTAATCTGCCGACCGCCACCTACGTTATCCCTATGTACCCCTAATCTGCTACCCCTAACACCGCCGACCCCTATATTATATTTATTAACCCCTAATCTGCCCCCCACAACGTCGCCGACACCTGCCTACGCTTATTAACTCCTAATCTGCCGAGCGGACCTGAGCGCTACTATAATAAAGTTATTAACCCCTAATCCGCCTCACTAACCCTATCATAAATAGTATTAACCCCTAATCTGCCCTCCCTAACATCGCCGACACCTACCTTCAATTATTAACCCCTAATCTTCCGATCGGAGCTCACCGCTATTCTAATAAATGGATTAACCCCTAAAGCTAAGTCTAACCCTAACACTAACACCCCCCTAAGTTAAATATAATTTTTATCTAACGAAATAAATTAACTCTTATTAAATAAATGATTCCTATTTAAAGCTAAATACTTACCTGTAAAATAAACCCTAATATAGCTACAATATAAATTATAATTATATTATAGCTATTTTAGGATTAATATTTATTTTACAGGCAACTTTGTAATTATTTTAACCAGGTACAATAGCTATTAAATAGTTAAGAACTATTTAATAGTTACCTAGTTAAAATAATAACAAATTTACCTGTAAAATAAATCCTAACCTAAGATATAATTAAACCTAACACTACCCTATCAATAAAATAATTAAATAAACTACCTACAATTACCTACAATTAACCTAACACTACACTATCAATAAATTAATTAAACACAATTCCTACAAATAAATACAATTAAATAAACTAGCTAAAGTACAAAAAATAAAAAACAACTAAGTTACAGAAAATAAAAAAATATTTACAAACATAAGAAAAATATTACAACAATTTTAAACTAATTACACCTACTCTAAGCCCCCTAATAAAATAACAAAGCCCCCCAAAATAAAAAATTCCCTACCCTATTCTAAATTAAAAAAGTTACAAGCTCTTTTACATCGGAACAGCCAATAGAATGCGAGCTCAATCTGATTGGCTGATTGGATCAGCCAATCGGATTGAACTTGATTCTGATTGGCTGATTCCATCAGCCAATCAGAAAATTCCTACCCTAATTCCGATTGGCTGATAGAATCCTATCAGCCAATCGGAATTCGAGGGACGCCATCTTGGATGACGTCCCTTAAAGGAACAGTCATTCGTCGTTCAGTCGTCGGTCCGGATGGATGTTCCGCGCTGGAGGTCTTCAGGATCCTGCCACTTCGCTCCGGATGGAAGAAGATCGAAGATGCCGCTTGGAGAAGATGTTTGCCGGTCCGGATGTCCTCTTCTTGCCGGATAGGAGGAAGACTTTGGAGCCTCTTCTGGACCTCTTCAGCACCGGATTATGGATCGCCAACCCCCGCTTGGGTTGGATGAAGATCTTGGAGCCAGGACGGATCGGTGATACCTGGATGGTGAAGACAAGGTAGGAAGATCTTCAGGGGATTAGTGTTAGGTTTATTTAAGGGGGGTTTGGGTTAGATTAGGGGTATGTGGGTGGTGGGTTGTAATGTTGGGGGGGGGTATTGTATGTTTTTTTTTTACAGGCAAAAGAGCTGAAATTCTTGGGGCATGCCCCGCAAAGGGCCCTGTTCAGGGCTGGTAAGGTAAAAGAGCTTGTAACTTTTTTAATTTAGAATAGGGTAGGGAATTTTTTATTTTGGGGGGCTTTGTTATTTTATTAGGGGGCTTAGAGTAGGTGTAATTAGTTTAAAATTGTTGTAATATTTTTCTTATGTTTGTAAATATTTTTTTATTTTCTGTAACTTAGTTGTTTTTTATTTTTTGTACTTTAGCTAGTTTATTTAATTGTATTTATTTGTAGGAATTGTGTTTAATTAATTTATTGATAGTGTAGTGTTAGGTTAATTGTAGGTAATTGTAGGTAGTTTATTTAATTATTTTATTGATAGGGTAGTGTTAGGTTTAATTATATCTTAGGTTAGGATTTATTTTACAGGTAAATTTGTTATTATTTTAACTAGGTAACTATTAAATAGTTCTTAACTATTTAATAGCTATTGTACCTGGTTAAAATAATTACAAAGTTGCCTGTAAAATAAATATTAATCCTAAAATAGCTATAATATAATTATAATTTATATTGTAGCTATATTAGGGTTTATTTTACAGGTAAGTATTTAGCTTTAAATAGGAATCATTTATTTAATAAGAGTTAATTTATTTCGTTAGATAAAAATTATATTTAACTTAGGGGGGTGTTAGTGTTAGGGTTAGACTTAGCTTTAGGGGTTAATCCATTTATTAGAATAGCGGTGAGCTCCGATCGGAAAATTAGGGGTTAATAATTGAAGGTAGGTGTCGGCGATGTTAGGGAGGGCAGATTAGGGGTTAATACTATTTATGATAGGGTTAGTGAGGCGGATTAGGGGTTAATAACTTTATTATAGTAGCGCTCAGGTCCGCTCGGCAGATTAGGGGTTAATAAGTGTAGGCAGGTGTCGGCGACGTTGAGGGGGGCAGATTAGGGGTTAATAAATATAATATAGGGGTCGGCGATGTTAGGGCAGCAGATTAGGGGTACATAGGGATAACGTAGGTTGCGGCGGTTTACGGAGCGGCAGATTAGGGGTTTTAGGAGCTGAACGCTGCTTTTTTGCAGGTGTTAGGTTTTTTTTCAGCTCAAACAGCCCCATTGTTTCCTATGGGGGAATCGTGCACGAGCACGTTTTTGAGGCCGGCCACGTCCGTAAGCAACTCTGGTATCGAGAGTTGCATTTGCGGTAAAAATGCTCTACGCTCCTTTTTTGGAGCCTAACGCAGCATTTGTTTGAACTCTCGATACCAGAGTTAAATTTATGGTGCGGCCAGAAAAAAGCCCGCGGAGCGTTAACAGCCCTTTTACCGCCGAACTCCAAATCTAGGCCCTAGTTTGCATCTAAGTGTCAATCTTTTACCAGTTTACTCTGAAACCTGAACATTCCACATTGCTATATTTTTCTCTCATTGAATCCTGCAGCTACTTCTATTAACTAACTATAAGTCACAGTGAAGCCAGAATATATTGTAAACAAATATTGCACCCTCCATTAATTCTTCAATAACTTCTAGCAACTATGAATCACAGAATATCATCTATCCACGTCCAGGATACTCTTCCCCGGGTCAGGGGTCGGTGTCTTCAAATCCCTACCACTGCCCCGAGGGTCTGTTTCCTGAGCGCATGTACACCGGATCATGACAGAATGTTAATGCCTAAGAAAGGGATCTGCAGTGGTAGTGGATGCACCGACCCTCAAAGGAAAATAAAAAATTACAACATAACTCAGACCCAAGCAATCCCTAAAGGAAAAACAGAAGATTGGGATACACATTACTCCCATTCTAGACAATCCTCTACTCATGTTCGTGGTTACCATTTTGGTGAAACTGATCCTGAATCTGACTATGAAAATGAAGAGGATTTAACCATAGCTTCAGCAGAAAAAATTCAGGCTTTCAAAGATTTAAAGAGACAGAACCACTTTTCTAAAATGTCATCTGTTCCTCATGTTCGTGATTACCATTTTGGTGAAACTGATTCTGAATCTGACTATGAAAATGAAGAGAATGTATCCATCGATTCAGCAGAAAAAATTCAGATCTTTAAAGATTTAAAGAGACAGAACCACTTTTCTAGAATTTCATCTGTTCCTCATGTTCGTGATTTCCATTTTGGTGAAACTGATTCTGAGTCTGACTATGTAACTGAAGAGGATGCATTCATAGATTCAGCAGAAAAAATTCAGACCTTTAAAGATTTAAAGAGACAGGACTACTGTTCCAGAATACCATCTACTCCTCCTGTTTGTGATTCCTATCCTGATGATACTGATTCTGAGTCTGTATATGTCAACAAGGAGGATGACTTCACAGATCCAGCTGAATTGGCATTAGACTGGTATGAGCGCAACTTTAATTTGTCACAAACTCAGACAAAACCTCAACCTATTTGCTATAATGACATCCTTGGTTGTTATATTTACAACATGGATGATACAGACAGCTCCCATCATGAAACCTCTCATGGAAATACTGATCTTCCTATTTCTGATATTACCATGGATTCGTTAGATTGGACAGATTCAGAGCTGGAAGAAAAGACATCTGGTTTACAGACTGCTGTTAGGAGTAAAGGTCCCCTCAACTACTATGCTGATTTATCACATCAGAATTATGCATCCAGTGATGAGGAGGATTTCTGTTCTCAACCTTACTACAAGCCACAATGGCAGCAACCTAAGAAGCCTCATACTGGGAAGAAATATCAGTTATCTAAGCACTCTAAGAAAAAGAAGAAGAAGAAGAAGAAGAAGAAAGTCTTTCTGCCCACAGAAAATCAGAAGTGCAAAGAGGAAACTCAGCCTGATTCCCCTGTTTTAGTTTCTGTTGTACCAGACCCTCTCTTGCCTCATGACACTGTCAACACCAAGCTGGATGTTGTCTCTAGTCACCATCTGTCTGTTCTTAAAGCATCTAATGGTATCTCTTCTCAGACTCTACAGCAACTACAAAAACTGTTTCCAACTATTGATTTCTTGCATCCCACTCATGCTGCCTCAATGTCTATAAATCCTGTGCTAGAAACAAAAGATAATTTTGTTCCAGATATACAATCTAACAGTTTACCAGAGATAGTCCCTGGAGAATTTAGCTCTGATATTCAAACTCAAATAAGTATGCCTGCTGAACCCCAGACAACTTCTCAGTCAGAATCTTGTGTCACAATTCCTTCGCATCTACCTGAGTGTGGCATATTTCAGTACACTTCACCTTCTAAAAATTCTTCTGTTACTGCATCTAAGGAATTGTTTCCCTTGGGAGATACTTTGCACCAACCTACATTTTCTACTACATCAGTTTCCTGTACAGGAATTCCTGATACTCAATCCTGTGAGGACAACTTTGAACCAAGTTCACAAGTGGACATTCTTGAACCTGAAACTTGTACAAAAGTTCTTCATGAAGATTCCCCTGTGCCCATTCCTGTTCCTGTTTTCCATGATTATACTACTAAACCTGACATCAAGGTGGACTCTCCTGTTTTTGACCCTGGTATGGGTATTCCTTTGTTTAACCCAGAAATGGGTGTAATAATACTTGATCCTGAAGATAGCCATGCCCTCTACTCAGAAACGAGTATGGTTCTTGGCTGTAAAGTGGGTCTTGTTAATTCTTCGTTTAAGAACACTGAAGAAAGCCTTGCCCTCTGCTCAGAAGAGAGTATGGTTCCTGGCTCTAAAGTGGGTTCTTTTCCTTTCTCTATAGTTGAACCTTGCCCTGGCATGGGCATTCCTACACTTGATCCTATTGAGGATATTCCTGAACCTTGCCCTGGTGTGGGCATTCCTATACCTGTTCTTAGTGAGGACACTTTTGATTCTGAATCCAGTAAGGAGACATTTCATATTGAATTAGAAGATGGCAAGAACTGGACAAATCTTGCACTCTACACTCCTATCTCCTACTTTGAAGAAAGCCCTGCTATTGCGTTAGAAGTGGCTATAGCTTTTTCTTTTGGAGTATATCTAATCCTCAGCCAAGAGGTTAATTCTGCGGATACTCAAATCTCTGACCCAAAGGTGGTTAATCTGGTTATCAATCAAGAATACTGCATCTCTATTTCTGAAGCTGGGGAAAGCCTATTCATATCTCTAGGACTGGCTGCCTTTTCATTGGCTATGTACATGGTCATCTATCATGAAGAACATCCGCCTATCTACCCTCAGGATGATTCTGTGGTAGGAACCTCATTGTATGTTACGTTCATGCATTCTCACGATGACTACAAAAAAGTTGACTTCAAGTTTTGCTCTCATCATTTTCAAGATCTTTTGATACCTGAATTACATGGCCTTTACTTCGTCATTTAACTTTTTCAAGAGATCTCCAACCCTCCTTTCTTGATTTCCGATTGGACTCACTACCTCCATACACCTACTACCGGTTCTCCATATCATTTTTGTTCCCTCTCCTTTTGGATTGTATTGGGTGCCCAGAGGTCGCCTTTAAGGAGGGCGATCTGTAACATATCTCAGCCTAATGTCACTATCCCTTTAAGACTTCCTTCTCTGACTGCTGCATTTGGGCAGTATTCACATTCAGCTTGCTTGCCTGCTTGATTAATCATTCATGCACCTGATTACCTCAGCCTCTTTTTAAGCCTTCTCAGGTCTAATGTGCTTTGCATTAACATTGAAGTTGTGATCCTGAACAAAAGAGGTCTGTGACTGTTTCCTGCATGAACTTAGCAACTATTCCAAGATACAGCATTTTCTATTACCTATGCAAAATATCATCAAACCGCAAGTATCAAAAATATCTCCATTCTGTTTCCTGGACACAGCTACTTAACAATCTCTGAACTTTATTATAAATCAACTATGCTTTTGCTTACCATCACTCTCTAATTACAACAGCATCTTACTCAGAACTTTATAACTATTTCTCTGCTACAAGTTGTCATTGCTGAAATATCCTGCTGCTATTCAGAACTCTGCATCTTTATGTTCAGTTAAAAGCTTTCATGTGATTCTTCAATATATGCACAAAACAGTAATTAATGCCTAAGACTTGCAACCTGTGTATCACCTGTGCTGCTCTGCTAATTACTGACATACAGCTCTTTATAATATTATGTACTGTGAACCTGCAACAAACCAAGTTTGCATTTATAAGCACAAACAATGCCTAAACTTTCAGCTTGTCTAACTACCTGTGCAGCTGTGCTTAACTCTGACATACAGCTTTATATAATATTATGTACTGTGAACCTGCAACAAACCTAGTTTGCATCTAAGTGTCAATCTTTTACCAGTTTACTCTGAAACCTGAACATTCCACATTGCTATATTTTTCTCTCATTGGATCCTGCAGCTACTTCTATTAACTAACTATAAGTCACAGTGAAGCCAGAATATATTGTAAACAAATATTGCACCCTCCATTAATTCTTCAATAACTTCTAGCAACTATGAATCATAGAATATCATCTATCCACGTCCAGGATACTCTTCCCTGGGTCAGGGGTCGGTGTCTTCAAATCCCTACCACTGCCCCGAGGGTCTGTTTCCTGAGCGCATGTACACCGAATCATGACACTGGGCCGAAGTCTTCATCCGATGGGGCAGAAGAGGACATCCAGACCGGCAGAAGTCTTCATCCTATCCGGGCAGAAGAGGACATCCGGACCGGCAGACATCTTCATCCAAGCGGCATCTTCTATCTTCATCCATCCGGAGCGGAGCGGAGCCATCTTCTTCCCAGACGACGCTGATCCATTCCCTTCAATCGACGCCTACTCGCCGAATGAAGGTTCCTTTAAATGAGGGCATCCAAGATGGCGTCCCTCGAATTCCGATTGGCTGATAGGATTCTATCAGCCAATCGGAATTAAGGTAGGAAAAATCTGATTGGCTGATTTAATCAGCCAATCAGATTCAAGTTCAATCCGAATCAGCCAATCAGATTGAGCTTGCATTCTATTGGCTGTTCCGATCAGCCAATCGGAATTCGAGGGATGCCATCTTGGATGACGTCATTTAAAGGAAACTTCATTCGGCGAGTAGGCGTCGGTTGAAGAGGATGGATCCACGTCGGCTGGGTAGAAGATGGCTTCGCTCTGGATGGATGAAGATAGAAGATGCCGCTTGGATGAAGATGTCTGCCGGTCCGGATGTCCTCTTCTGCCCGGATAGGATGAAGACTTCTGCTGGTCTGGATGTCCTCTTCTGCCCCATTGGTGAAGACTTCGGCCCGGCTGGGTGAAGACGACTCAAGGTAGGGAGATCTTCAGGGGGGTAGTGTTAGGTTTATTTAAGGGGGGTTTGGGTGGGTTAGAGTAGGGGTATGTGGGTGGTGGGTTTTAATGTTGGGGGGGAGTTGTATTTTTTTTTACAGGCAAAAGAGCTGATTACTTTGGGGCATGCCCCGCAAAAAGCCCTTTTAAGGGCTGGTAAAAGAGCTAATTACTTTGTAATGTAGAATAGGGTAGGGACTTTTATTATTTTTTATTATTATTATTTTATTAGGGGGCTTAGATTAGGTGTAATTAGTTTAAAATTCTTGTAATATTTTTTTATTTTCTGTAATTTAGTGTTTGTTTTTTTGTAATTTAGTTTAGTTTATTTAATTGTATATAATTGTAGGTATTGGTAGTTAATTTATTTAATTAATTTAATGATAGTGTAGTGTTAGGTTTAATTGTAACTTAGGTTAGGATTTATTTTACAGGTAATTTTGTAATTATTTTAACTAGGTAGCTATTAAATAGTTAATAACTATTTAATAGCTATTGTACCTAGTTAAAATAAATACAAAGTTGCCTGTAAAATAAATATAAATTCTAAAATAGCTACAATATAATTATTCGTTATATTGTAGCTATATTAGGGTTTATTTTACAAGTAAGTATTTAGTTTTAAATAGGAATACTTTAGTTAATAAGAGTTAATTTATTTCGTTAGATTAAAATTATATTTAATTTAGGGGGTATTAGGGTTAGGGTTAGACTTAGCTTTAGGGCTTAATACATTTATTATAGTAGCGGCGAGGTCCGGTCGGCAGATTAGGGGTTAATACTTGAAGTTAGGTGGCAGCGACGTTGGGGGGGGGGGCAGATTAGGGGTTAATAAATATTATGTAGGTGTCGGCAATGTTAGGGGCAGCAGATTAGGGGTTCATAGGGATAATGTAGGTTGCAGCGATGTGCGGTCGGCAGATTAGGGGTTAAAAATATTTATTATAGTGGCGGCGATGTGGTGGGACCTCGGTTTAGGGGTACATAGGTAGTTTATGGGTGTTAGTGTACTTTAGAGCACTGTAGTTAGCCCATAAAGCTCTTAACTACAGCCTTTCCATGGGCGTTAGGAGTCTTGTCGGTAGAGGGTCTACCGCTCACTTCAGCCAAGACTCTAAATACCGGCGTTAGGAAGATAACATTGAAAAGATAGGATACGCAATTGGCGTAAGGGGATCTGCGGTATGGAAAAGTTGCGGCTTGAAAGTGAGCGGTACACCTTTACCTGGCCGACTCTAAATACCAGCGGGCGGCCAAAAGCAGCATTAGGACCTCTTAACGCTGCTTTTGACGGCTAACACAGAACTCTAAATCTAGGCGTTAGGTTTTATGTTTATTTCACAGGTAAGTTTGTATTTATTTTAGCTAGGTAGTTAGTAAATAGTTAATAAAACCTAACCTAAACCTAAAACCTAACCTGCCTTACACTAAAACTTAACATTACAAAAAAAAAACTACCATTACAAAAAATAAAAAAACCTACCATTACAAAAAAAAAAAAATTACCCCAAAAAATTAATATTATTCCTATTCTAATACCCTTTTACAAAAAAATACCCACCCCAAAATAAGAAAACCTAATCTAGAGTAAACTACCAAGGGCCCTTAAAAGGGCATTTTAGGGGGCCTTAAAAGGGCCTTTTGTAGGGCATTGCCCTGAGTTAAACTGCTCTTTTGCTAAAAAAAAATACAAATACCCCCTAACACTATACAAACCCCCACCCCACAAACTACCTTAAAAGGGCCTTTTGTAGGGCATTGCCCTAAAGATAGCAGCTCTTGTAAAAAATGACAAAGACCCACTAACATTACAAACCCCCACCCCCCAAACCCACAAAATAAAAAAAACTATCTAAAAAACCTAAGCTACCCATTGCCCTGAAAAGGGCATTTTTATGGGCATTGCCTGGATCAGGACTTCAACTCCGGGATGAAGATCGTTCAAGTGGAACTTCAAAAACTGTAAGTGGATCGTCAGGTGGTTAGCGTTAGGCTTTTTTTTTATAATTAAAGTTTTTTATTGAGGTAATAATGTTGAACATACATGTATTGAAAAATACGTTTGTTCCATTTGGTTACCGGGGGGAACAGAAGACATCTCAATTACATGTGCATAGTATGAGTAAAGAAAAAGAATAATGAACAATGATCGTCAAATGATTCTCTGAAAACAAAAACAGTAAAACATTGATAAGAGGCGTGAGCCTTAGTTACCTCATTTTACATCTGAACTGCGTTAAAATGCGTTTAGCATAATGAAAATGATTCTATGCTGTGCGTCTTTACCTATAAGGCTCATTTGTAATCTTTGCAGGAGTTGCTGTAACCTAATGTGTAGTTGACCTCTAGAACGATAGGGAACATTATACAAGTTAGGACCATGGAAGTGTCTGTGAGGTACCCAAATGGGTCATACTGTGTTCCACTGCATAAGCTTCAATTACTTAGTTGTAATCAGGCAGGAGGAGAGAGAAAGGAAAAATAAGAGAAGAAGGAAAAGGGAAAAGGTGAGGGGGTGGATGGAAGGGGAAGGAGGTGAGAGGGTGGATTCCTCTAGCCAATCTATTCGGCTGTTCAGAAGTGGGACAGGTGGCCCCCCGGAGTGTTAGGCTTTTTTAAGGGTTTTTTGGGTGTTTTTTTTAGTTTAGTTTAGGGTCTGGGTAGTAAAAGAGCTAAATACCCTTTTAAGGGCAATGCCCATTCAAATGCCCTTTTCAGGGCAATTGGTAGCTTAGGTTTTTTTAGAATTAGGTTTTTTTATTTTTTATTTTTTTTTTCAGGTTAGAGCTGATATCTTTGGGGCAATGTGTAGTTAAGTTTAATTTAATTGGTAGTTAGTTTAATTTTAGTTTAATTATTATATTAGTTTAATTGGTAGTTTATACTTAGTTTTTTTAATTTGACAGGTAAATTTTAATTGTAATTTTAATATAAAGTTAGGGGATTGTTAGGTTTAAGGTTAAATATTTTAATTTAGTTTATTTCGATGTGGGGGCTTTCGGTTTAGGGGTTAATAGTTTAGTTTAGTATATTTTGTTGTGGGGGGGGCTTGTGGTTTAAGGGATAATAGGTTTAGTATAGTGGCAGCGGTGTAGGGCTTAATATCTTAAGTATAGTGGGGGCGATGTGGGAGGACGGCAGATTAGGGGTTAATTATATTTTAATAGTGTTTGCGATGCTGGAGGGCTGCAGTTTAGGGGTTAATAACTTTAGTATAGTGGTGAGGATGTCAGGGAGCGGCGGAATAGGGGTTAATATTTTTTTACTAAAGTGGCGGCGATATCGGGAGTGGCAGATTAAGGGTTAATATATTTAATATAGTGTTTAGGGGTTAATAGGTAGTTATGGGTGTTGTACTTTTTAACACTTTAGTTATGAGTTTTATGTTACAGCCAGTGTTAATTTCGTAGACTAAAACTAGACTAAAATGACTATAAAACTAAAGAAATTCTGATGACTAAAATACGACTAAAACTAAAATGACATTTTAGTCAAAAGATTATGACTAAAACTAAATCACAATGACATTTTAGTCAAAAGACTATGACTAAAACTAAATCAAAATTTGCTGACAAAAACATTTTATGCAAGGTGTTATAATCAATCCATATCCAATTACTGCTCTTTTGTAAAATTTACGAAACTTAATTTTATTAAATTTTAAGATATATAAAGACATGTTATATACCACAACAGTTAAATCTGTTAAATTTGTATTGCATGTTCAAACCTTAATACCACAAATAAAAACAGGTTAATAAACCTTTACTCCAGGAGTATATAATGAGTTTGGAAGTTCTAGAGCAGTGCTAATATTGTTGCCGAAAATTTTTCAAATCTGTGAACAATCAATTGATTCTTCCTATAGAAATAAGCATAACCCACGAATAATGGTTTAAGTTATGCTGTGCCTGTGCTAGCTGCAGAAACTTTTTGCTGTGTTGAGTTACTTGATACTTGTTTTAATTATTAACAGAGAACTGATAAAGTTTTTATATTGGGTAATATGTGCAATACAGCCAATACAGTTTACACTTTTGTTTTTTGATATTTTAAAGTTACATTTCTGTTTGTTTATGAAACTTGGTTTTATTTAATTTTAAGTTTAATAAAGATGTTACATATCACAACGGCTAAATCTGTCTATATTGCATGTTTAAACCTTAATACCATAAATATTAACAGGTGTTATGTTTACTCCTGGAGTATATAATCAGTTTGCAAATTATAGATAAATGCTTAAATAACGCATTACACTTTAACTAAACCCCTTAGATTTTAGTCGACTAAAATCTACTTGAGATTCAGTCGACTAAAAGACGACTAAAACTAAAACAATTCAGATGACTAAAAGACGACTAAAACTAGACTAAAACTAAAACAATTCAGATGACTAAAAGACGACTAAAACTAAAATGGCATTTTAGTCAAAAGACTAAAACTAAGACTAAATTGAAATTTGCCGACAAAATTAACACTGGTTACAGCTTTGTAGCATAAAACTCATAACTACTGACTTTAGATGGCGTTACAGATCTTGTCGTTTTAGACTGTAACACTCACTTTTTAGCATTAACGCAAAACTAGTAATACTGGCGCTATGGGAATCCCATTAAAAATGTAATTTTTAGGAGTGCGGGACTGACGTTGCATTACAGGCTAAAAGGCTTGCGGTTCACCTATACCGACAAGACTTGTAATGGCTACGTTAGGGAAAATTATGCGTTATGGGCCACGCTGGTATTTGACTCATGATGCAAAACTCGTAATCTAGGTGACTATCTCTAAATCCAGTGTGTTTGGTACTGTTTTACTATGTTTATGTTTTGCCAGGTACCTTATAGAGCGTAAAAGGACAATATTCTCTGATCTTATTGTTTTAAACTGTTTTTCTTTGTAAACCTCTCTAGAAACACCAACCTACCCACCTTTTCCCTCCATGTTTGATTTATTTAAAAAATACCTTTTGGTTACTAGTAAGATTGTGTTTTTGATTCCCAGGCTTAAGCGTAAAGAGGGATTTCTCTCAAAATCCCTTCTTTTTCATGTGGTTGCTATATTCAGATCACCTTTGCTAAATAAAGGCCCGATTACAAGTGGAGCGCTAAATATTGCTTTAAAGAAAGCGTTATTATCGCTCCACTGTTTAATACTAGCACACACACTAATGTGCACTGGTATTACAAGATCACAACAATGTGAATGCAAGCTCGCAAAAGGGTGCTTCCATAGACGGTATCAAAACTTCAGTGCAGCAACGGGGGTAACTAGCGCAGCGATGGCAGCAAAGTGTAAATATATATGTATATGATTATATATATTTATGTGTTAATATGTGTATATATACATATTAACACATAAATATATATGTATATAAGCATATATATACTGTATATATTTACTGGGAACACACAGTTCCTATAGACTGCAATGTAAAGGCTGCCATCTTTATTTTTAAATAAAATACACTAGACTGTATTTTGGGGCCATATTTATAAAATTAACCAGAGATCTGCAGAATTGTTTTGTGGAAATTGCAAGCATATTGCAAATTCATATCTTAGTCACAAGGTTGTAAGTCTAGTTTACAGGAAAAGTTATTAATATTAAGTTTTTTAGGCCTCACATTGTCATACGTTACAGTCAGTGCCAGTTTTATGGGGAGCTGGGGGGTGCTATACACCTCCAAAAGTACGTGTAGAATCCCGGTTGAGCTGTGAAGGGCAGAGCATTCTCTAAAAAGTACCTCCATATGATATATTATGTGTTCTGTGTCTTTCAAGTTTTTCACCACATTTTTTACCCCCACTTTTAAGTTCTAGAATCTCCACTGGTT
Source organism: Bombina bombina (assembly GCF_027579735.1). Taxonomy (NCBI): domain Eukaryota; kingdom Metazoa; phylum Chordata; class Amphibia; order Anura; family Bombinatoridae; genus Bombina; species Bombina bombina. Next base: position 566,868,985 of record NC_069501.1, read on the forward strand.
ACAGTGAGCTCTCTGCACGTTTGAGTACAATTACCTATAGTTCGTCTTGTTTGGTGTGGTTTTATAAAATTGGTTTCTCCGGTCTCATATTGTTTTAATTTGGTGTAATTCTTTTTATGTAAATTATTTTAACCTTATTGAGAAGGCGATATACAAATTGTTTTCCATTGTAAAATATAGGTTTCGTAAAGTTTGGCGATTGGAATAATCTTGTATCTGTTTTTGGAGATGGAGCTCCGTAGCTTGTCCCCTATTATAATGTCATTAACATGGCTTGTTGATAATATGCAAACAAAACCACGCTATGTCAAACCAAAATGATCTATGAATCTATATTGTTGGTCACATATTTAATGCACATTGAAGAAAAGGAGAGTGCCAAACAGTGATGAACAAAGTTTTATTTCCATTATTTAAAATAACGATAGGCTCACAAAACAAGTGACAAGGCTAACAGGTAATGATGGTCGTTTACATGTTTCGACTCACCCTGTTATCATACAACTATTTAAAATTACCAGAACTACAGTGACTGGTTGAGCTCTGGACTCTCCTTCCTACTGGTGCTGGTGATTTGCTCTGGAATTGTTGTTATTGGATTGGAGCTGAGTCATGTGATCGGGTGACATACCTTCCCTAACAGCTGGGGATGCTGAATGAATTAAGGGAACACTTGAGTTGGTGGAACCCCGTGGCTTGAAGCTGGGAGTGGTGAGAGAAGCTTAACCGCTAAACACAAATTGCTGTAACAGTGCCCCTCCCGCTAAGTGGCCCGGTAGTTGTGCGTTGGAGGAGGTAAGACCCAGTTCTTCAGGTACGGTGGAAGGGGTAAGCACACCACAAAAGTATATTTTGGCTGTAGAGGTATGTTTATTACTATACTGCATTTTACTGCAATAACATAAAATAATTTATATTATTGCATATGCAAACTGTGAAATATTTCTTTATGACATATATAATATATTGACACCATTGAATATTAAATTTGTGTGGAAAAAAATATTAAGTAAACTAATCACCATATCTAATACTTAAAACATAACCTTTATCATAACTGAGAACAACATCATGAGTTTGCTCGAGCAAAAGTGTTTACTTTCAACTCGTAATACATGCGCTATTTCAATTGCTCTCAAAAAGCAGAGAAAACCCCAATATCACTTGTGCGCTACAGGTAGAGCATCACTCGTAATCTAGCCCTATATCTGTGTATTGTGAGTATATCTGGCTGTATTTTCTGCACTATTATCTGGGTATTGTGTTTGTACATGTGCAATATATCTTTATCTGTGTATTTTGTGTGAATTTGAATATCAGTGACAAGGCAAATTTACATTTTACAAATACATATTTATCTTCAAATTAATGTGCAACAAATCATAAGTTTAAAAGGTTGTCATGTTTCAGATACATAGTATTCATTACCTATGCATACATAAGTACTGCTTAAAACAGGAGTAAACATACACTGATCATAAGACCCATCAAGCTTATTTCAAGAGTAGACCTATAAGAAGAGCTCTCAGTCTTTAAACACTCATTATACTTGGCATAGTCCACTTCTCGGATGGAGCATATGTGGTTAACTCTACAGATATGCCCACAGCTCCCTAAATCATAGCTGACAGAGTTATATTCATAATACTTCTGTAGGTATTTAGGGTCAGAGGATATTTTTTCAAGGACCTTGTGCATAGACTGTGCAGATCCATCAAGAACAAAGAATGCTTCTTTTAGACGATACTCCCTCTCCCATTTTGCAGTTACTTCATCGGCAAAAGTTAGATTCATATAATAAGTCACTGTATCCTAAAGGTACAAAATAAAGATGGCAGGGTAAATGGTATGTTTCACAGAAAACACAGTTAACTATATGAAATATCTGTTGTATTCTATGTGATCACTCCACAACCAAAGCACACATACATATTTTTGAATGTGAAAGCATAATAGACCTTCATATCATTCATTGTTGATTCACACAAGTGACTTAATTTAAACCTCTAGCCACAGGTTTTGTTTTGGGAAATAATACTGCCATCCTTTCCACCAAGTTTCAGCACACATCTCTTTATGGTTTCATTATTTATTATTTTCCTTTATAATTACAATATGGGAGAACAGTATGGATTATAAATCTGTTATTATTTTACTGTTACTGTCTCCTCTTCATGCTTGATTTCTAATGGTTGTTATATGACTGGATAACAATATGTGAGTGTGCCGTGTACACACTGGCTCCATTTAACAAAGGCCAGACGGACAGAGACAAACATCTTAACTCTCGTTTGTAGGCTCCACAGCTGCTTTGCAGCTTCTTAAATGGAGCCCATAGTATGAGCTTTAAACAGACATAAAGGGTCTAATGAATCTGTGCCTAGGAACAATGACCAATTAGATTCAGCAATTCTGCAGGCAAGTATATTTAAGCAAATAGATTAACATATTTGTCTAGTTTGACATGTAATACATTTTGTCTAGTTCACCTCAGAGGTGGCGGACGAGTTAAGTCTTAACTTCCGTTTCAGTCGGAACTGAAGTGGAGAGGGTCGGAAGCAGCATCCGGCTATTTCATAAATGGACCCCTATGATTTTGTTATATTGTAATATTTATAAGATTTTGCAACTCAAGCACAGCCGAGGGATACACTCCATGAAAAGCCTGGAGGAATCCCTATTCCTGGAGTCCTTTACTGCTGAAAATTAGGAACAGATGGAAGTGAGCTTGTGATTATAGCTAATCAATCACTGTGTAGAATGTTACAGGCTCAGGTAAATGGCACCATACTTAAAGGGATATTAAAGACTAAATAAATTTCATGCACCTCCCTCTAATTATGGGTGCTGCCGCCATGTTGGAACTTAGGTTACACTGAAGGTATCTGAAGAAGAGTTACTGCACATATGCAAACACATCAGCACTGGAATGCAATAAAAGGTACATTTCAACATGGCGATACCCATGACTAGCAGGCGGTGGGGAATAACCTCAATACTATGCTTAAAAAATGTATTTAGTGTTTAATGTCCCTTTAAAGAGAAGGAGTCACTACAGCCTTTCTGGAGGGAGTGCTATTTTACAGCAAAAGCAGGCTGAATAAAAAATAAATGTATATTGCAATGCTTTATTTTCCTTCAGTAAACATTTTAATGTTGAGTTTAATGTCAGTTCAGTGAGATATGAAAATAAAAAAAACACAGAGCCCAGCACGATTTAAGGTAGTGGGTAAAAATGTAATACACGCATAGCCCTGCTAAAATGCACAGCTTACGGCCTGGGATCCCGCTCCACTTCTCACTTCCAGTTATTCGGGTATATTCGGTACAGGAATCCAATCTTTTGTGATGTCAAACTGTTATACCCAGTTACTTCTGTGGCTGTATTGGAATATGCTGATCCACTTAATGGCCTCAGTCTGCTGTCAAATCTGAATAGTTCGTGAAGATATCAAAGATATGTCACAAAGCTTCAACTTACAACCCTACGCGTTTCATCTGCAAATAACATGCAGACTTCTTCAGGGGTTAATAGCTAAATGGTTTATCCATAATCGGTCTTAGCTCTGTTTAAAAATGCTGGGACTGGAAATGATGTAAGGGGAGCCAGCTTCCAAGCCGCGTACTTAAATTTCCAGGCCTTAAAGCGATACATAGTAGATACATAATACACAAAATACAAATTGACAACACCATAATAATCAAGCTAGAATGAACATTCATGCAAACCAGTCGTATAGTTAATTTAAACAGGTAATTTGTCTATTAGTTGTTGTTACTCACAAATGTGTATATGTTAGTTCTGAAAATAAATTACATATTATAAGCAATATATATGTTACTCATTCATTGTTATTTGCTTTTTATAACGTCATGAATGTGATTTATTTCAGACCATGGAAGAAGGAAACTGGACATCCTATATAAATAGGTTTCTTGGATACAACAGTAATAATTCCAAATGATACTAAGTAAAAAAGATACTAAGGGGGATATTTATCAAGCCGTCAACCGCAAATACGCTGGAATTCCGCAGCGTAATTGTGGCAAGCTTGATTGGACCTGAAATCTGTGGCGTAACAGATGATCCGCCGGTCTCAATCTGACACAGATCGATGCTTACATCATTACAGATGTTCCGAATACACATTCGGCACTATTTGACACTTTTTCAAAGTTATCAAATAGTTAACAGGTACGTTTGTGGCTATTCCGGCCCAGCATACCTGGTTTTCAATCCACCACCCTGAAGGCCAATGATGCCATAGGGATCAATGGGAGTCTGAAAGCAGCTAAAGCTTATGTTCGATGCTGCCAGATATCCCATTGATTTATATGGTTGAAAACCAGTAACGTTTACACCTAACATAAGCACCGAGTCTAAACACCCCTAATCTGCCGCCCCGACATTGCCGCAACCTAAATAAAGATATTAACCCCTATCCCGCTGCTTCCCGACCCCGCCACAACCTAAATAAAGATATTAACCCCTATCCCGCCACTCCCCGACCCCGCCGCAACCTAAATAAAATGTATTAACCCCTATTCCGCCGCTCCTGGACCCCACCGCCACCTAAATAAACGTATTAACCCCTAAACCTCTGGCCTCCCACATCACTACCATTAACTAAACCTATTAACCCCTAAACCAGCAGCCCCCCACATTGCCATAAACTAAATAAAGCTATTTACCCCTAAACCTAACAACTCGCAAACTTTACATTAAAATTACAACATCCCTATCTTATAATAAATTAAAACTTACCTGTAGAATTAAAATAAACTATATTAAATTATTAATTAACCTACCCTAACTATTATACTAAAATTACATTAAACTAGCAATTAAATTAACTATATTACATATTACAAAACCCTAACCCTACTCAAATTATTTAAATCTACTATTACAAATGACTAAATTACTAAAGAAAACAAACACTGTTAGAAAAAAAAAAATGGGCCGTGAAGAGCTACCACTGGGAGG